>NC_136810.1:42870108-43065108 GCF_951216825.1 Electrona antarctica
GTTTTCCGGTTCATTTAGAAGTCTTTCACAACTACCTGGCAGTTGAACAACTTGGCCCCAAACTCAACTTAGTACAACATGGAAAAAGAAACAAGCTGACTTTGTCTCTATTGCTATACATCGATTAATTTGTCAAAATGTGAGTGAAAGAAGACAATGAGGAAAACTTCTCCGTTGTAGTGACTATAGTGCGTGTGTGAGAGAATGAAATGGGAAGGTTCATAATGTCCTCCTGTCTCCGAGCCAGACAGAGAACAATCACACACAGAGCGAGGCAGTGAATAAAACTGCCATTATTTCTCCCACTCCAGCAAATTTCCTGCCAAATGGTCTGAGACATCCTTCGAGAGGTCACTCCTCCGAAAAATCCCAAAACTCTCAAACATTTCACAACAGAGGTGTGGCTTACAGTTCCTTTCAGTTGGTCTTTGTTTTTCATTGCTGCAATAATGTGTTCCATATGAATGTAGGGGTGTATACAGTTACAGTGTCAGTATGACATATACGACATAACCTGTGAAACATTCATTGAGAGTTCTTCTAAGCCGTTGTTATACTGTAGTGAGTAAAACACTATAGGAGTAGATAAAAATTCCAACTTAACAGTGACTCTTGCTGATGGATTGTGAGCTGTTCATGTATCATCGTCCTGCTGCATTGCAATAGGCCTATACTTCACCATGGTGTCTGCTGCCCTACTGGCTTCTTGCCAACTTGAACCCTAGTAGTGTCCCTATTCTGGGAGCAAACATTCACCGAAAATAGCAGATCTACAAGCTCGATAGACCTCGGTAGACCAGCTATTTTCAGCAAAGATGTTTTAGTGTAGCAGTAGGGGGCCTATAGAACCCTGCACCAGTCAACTCAGTTTTATACTGTTAGGGATCAAATGGTTAACCGATATTTAACACTGTAATCTAGGGGAGGAACCTACACTTTGTTTCTAAACATAAACAACAAACTCTTGATCCGATTCCCCTCTCGCATAACTACTGTAGAAAGTAGAAAGATCAAGTCACTGAAGTAGTCCAAGGGGCGACACAGGAAGGATGAGAAACGTTTAGTTATGCAGTTAATTACAGTATACGAGGTGGGTCGGACCGTACGTGGGCTGATGTGTTATCACACCAACACTCATAGATGACTAAGCCTGCCACTCCTGCCTGCTTACACCACTCCTGCAAGCTGCTACTATACTAGTTCTCAAACATTTTCAGGTCAAGGACCCCGAAATTGATATGAATTTGGCCGCAGACCCCCATTTGAAAGGATTTGGTCTCCTATAGCGGACCCCCATATAATAAGAGTTTTTCAAAAAGAGCCGTAGTACTATACTAACTGATTTTAATGCTATATTATTCATTTTGCTTGGAACACACTCATGGGCCCCTGGGGGGCTTCCCGGGTACACGCCTGCAAATTCTGGTGCCAGCTGAGTGGCACGGACAGCTCTATGTGTTATCAAGTTGTTTGGAAGCATGGTTGGGACATTGGGGAGAGATAATTATGGCCGCAGCTATTTCCTGTGTTTTGGACACTCGTCCCCACAAGAGAGGTTCCCGGGATGGCTGTAATAGGCCCGTCCAGGCTTCGGCCTGGCACTGCCGGCGCTAAGAATAGCAATTGCTTGGGGGGCTCATCCTCTAGTCTACACCTGCCATCTAATCTCTCCCCTGCCGGGTGGAAGGAATGGGGCCTGCTGGGCCGTGTCCCTGATTTTCCTCCCGGAATTTTCCCCAGTGAGGGGTAGGAGGGGCTGGGCAAGAGCCCTGTAAGTTTTTATTTGTGTTGTTTCTCATAAGCGCACGTCCGTTGTACCTTCAAGTTCCACAGCCCCTCTGCCGCCCCTCCCACCCCTCACTGCATGGGGAAAATTCCAGGAGGAAAAACGGGGACGCTGCTGGGCCTGGTGAAGGGAGCATGGGGGGAGACATGCCTCCTTTTTGAAACTAGCTCCTTGCTACTCGCCCTACACACTTCCACTCGGTTTGAGCATAGATATATAAATAATAGAGATGGCACTGGATGGGAGGGGAATCCTGGTGCCGTCTCTATTATTTATACATCTATACTCAAACCGAGTGGAAGTGTGTAGGGCGAGTGGCAAGGAGCTAGTTTCAAAAAGGGCCCATGGGGTGGAGAAGAGAGCGGTTCCCCTGATGGCTGTGTTGGCGCTCACATGAAGATTCCTGAAGTGCAATGCAACCCGGCCGCTGCGAGCTATACACGCATGGCAGTGTAGGCTTATTTTCACGTGGCTGCGCACATGGCAGATATTTCCGGTGGAACCACAACGGCAGGAGCAGAGCATGAATCACCCTTTACTGTACATTTTGCGGAGTACGTTTACGTTCGGACAGGTCAGGGCTGGGTGTCACCAGGTTAGGTTTCTAAGTACTTGTTTTCTAATGTCCAAAATAGATAGTTTTCAGGAAACTGTGTGTTCCAATCCATCAAGTGTAGTTATTAGTTGTACAGTAATAGTAATATTGTGTTAAATGTTTATAAAACCCACATGCAGAAAGACTTGCAAATAATAACATTTATGAAACAACATGCCAACATCTGCTCAAAGCAATGATAACACTAGCAAAAGTAAATAAAATACACATTGATGTACAGTACTGTAACAAACTGCTCCCTGTGGTTTCAGCCCTCTGATACTTTCAATGAGAGGTGGGTCACTGTATTTATTCAGTGTAAGCTGACTTAAGCACGTATCATACTCTTTCTCAGAAACGCCCAACGTCATATGCTCCATATAAAACTATACAATGATACTTACCACAACTACAACTACAAAGTACTTCTATTGGCCCGTGTCCTGCAGTTAAGGCGGGGAACAATAATTGTTGTCAAGGTAATCACACAAAAATATGAGCAGGTTTTAGTTATATGTGCCGCTGCACGTTTATTTACCTGCATATAATGCTAATGTTCCTACAAGGACACGCACACACCTGCATACGATACAATGCTAATGTTCTAGACGAGTGGTTCCCAAAGTGGGGTCCGGGGATCCCCAGGGGTCCTTGAGGGAGTTCCAGGGGGTCCCCAGCTAAATGATAGTTAGGAACCAAATGGACCCTTATGGGTCTGTAACTCAGAGTGTACAAATGGAACCAAATGGACCCTAACGTGTCCATTTGGTTCCATTTCTACATTCTCAGAGTTAAATTAACATTGATTTTACAATATAAATTGGGATCTCAGAGATAGAAATGCCCTTAAATGGGGATCCGTAGACTAATGCATGTCAAACTGGGGGTACTTGAAATTAAAAGGTTTGAGAATCGCTGGCATATCTCTTCAAATGGGGGTCCGCGGGCTAATTAGTGTCAATTTGGGGGTCCTTGACACGAAAAAGTTTGGGAACCACTGTTCTAAACATCATGTAGATATCTGTTTTTTCTTTTCTTCTCCTCCTGCTCTAGTCTACCCTACGTCTATCTTCTCACTAAAACGACAAATGATGTAGCGCACTCAAGATCAAACAATTTCACCCACTTCTTACACCTGTAAACCTGCTGTGACGTGACAAGAACGATGATTCTGATTCGTTATGATACACAGCATATATTTGCCCTAGGGGTAATAAAAAGACAGCGAGGGTGATACAAAGGACCAGGCCTAGGGCTCCAGGATGAAATGACTGAGGGGGCAGTTGAAAATGGCGAGGGGGCACACATTATTTTTATATAGCAAAACAAATATGTAGGCTACATAAAACTTAAACTGAGGGGGACCGGGGAAGAATTTGCAACTGAGCGTTCCAGGCAAACCGTGGTGCCGGGCCTGAAGACAGGGTGATAAACTATCACTGATGTATCTTCCCTAGGGATGCTATGTCAGCCGACCAATCAGTTCAAGCTAAGGCGCCTTATCTTCCCTATAGGGATAATACAGCAGCTGACCATGAAGTGCTGAACATCCGGTTGCTGTGGATGGTTTGATCGGTTTCACAGCCGATCAAACGAGATACGTTGGAGTTTATCTGGACACAAAGGAAGAGCTGCAGCAACCATCAATGGTTCACACACACAGAGTGGCTAGAGTATGCAACGGCAAGGTCAGCCAGGTTTTCAGCCAACTCCCTCCCCACACTGTTGGGAAATCCCAGTGTAACTTTGTTCGCCAACTCTAACCCTATCCTTGTTGACGGTAATGCTAAGCCATTCATTCAATTCATAGTAAGTGTTGATCAAATGCTATTTTTCTCATTGTCTACAAATGATTGTACAGCCTTCGTTGTTGCCCTCTGTATCCAGGCTTTGGGCAACACTTCACGTCTATTGAACGATAATACGATTCTATACAAATCTTGAATGAGAACAAATCTCTATTTATTTAAGCAAACAAGCACATTTCCCCCAGACGAATAATACACTACACACACCATCAGTAGGCTACTAGATTTATACTATAAATTCAATCATTTAGCAGATAATCTTGTCAAGAATGACTTACAATGAGTTGGAGCAGGTAGGGGTGTCATACTTATGTCTCCCCCACCCACCCCTTTTCCCCCTCACTGTATATGTTTCTTTTCCCTGTTTACCTCCTCTATGATGATTTCCTGCTTTGACTATATACAGTAGTTGTGTATATTCGTACGTCTCTTAATGTTTTGATGAATTGAAAATGGTGGACCCTATTGTAAATAAGTGTAATGCTTTATGGTGTCGTCCACTCACAGTTAACAGTTTTTTGTATTGAGTTGTACTTGAAATGTACTGTAATTCTGCAAACTAAATCAATCAATCAAAAGTCTTGTTTGAGCACATTGACAGGTTAGGGTGATTGAATCGGACACTTTAAAATGTATTTTCCATAGCAGTGGTTCTTAAACATTTTCAGGGAGGGACAAAATGTTGACAAAACTATGGGGCTAAGATTTGTGTTGGTAAAATGTTTTTCCAAGGGCTCCCCAGGTGCCACTTTGAGGACCACTGTCCAAAAGCAGCCATGACAACCTGCCACGTACCAAAACCACTCAACCCATCCAATCAACAACGCCTTTAATGTTAAGACAACAAGCATGGCCATAATGTATAGTATATGTACTCTCCCATGTGAAAGCTCTGGGTGGGCCTGTCTGTCCCAACAACAGAGAGAACAGGAGACAGAGCTAGAGGAGGGGAAAGAGAAACAATGGGAGAGTGAAAGAGAAAAGGAGAACAAACGGTGCTGCGCATACGCGCATGCACACACACACACACACACACACACACACACACACACACACACACACACACACACACACACACACACACACACACACACACACACACACACACACACACACACACACACACACACACACACACACAAAAGACTACAATCCCCGGGAGAGCAAACAAACATGGCATCATAAATGCTCATCCTATCCCCTCTATTGACAGGACGTGTCCCCTGGAGACACGCTTGAATAGGCTGACCCTGACCCTCTTTAAGATGGTAATGTGCGAGTATTGAGGAGGGGGGGTGAGTCAACTTTCAGTTGGCGTCAAGTTGCCTAAAGGCTTTTGTGATTATGTGATGGGCATACACAGTGATCAAGGCATACACAGTGCTGCCTTGATCCCGCCTCTAGCTGCCGCTGATTGGCCAGGCCGTTTGGTGGCCGGAGCATCAAGTCTGCCTGAGAGTTCCCAGATGGGAGCAGGAGGGGGGAAACCCAGTGTACTCTCTGCTGCCCCATCTGGCGGAGTCAGGTTAGTCAGAGTGCCCTATAGATGAATCGTAATCACTACTGTACATGCAGTATACATTAGCATTAAACAGTGTAGGTAAGGCCCGGACGGTTAGCTCAAGCGTCTGGGCACCTAGGCTGCCAAGCCAGCCGGACGGCGTGCCGCGGGTTCGACTCCCGAGCCCGACAGCCTTTGCCGCGTGTCACTCCCCATCTCTCTCCCCCTTTCCTGTCTGACTACTGTTCCCTATCAATAAAGGCATCAAAAAGCCCCCCCAAAAAAATAAATAAATATATAATATAAATAAAATAATATATATATATATATATATATATATATATATATATATATATATATATTATATATATATATAAAGTAGTAGCATACTCAAAGGGAGAAATAGGCCTATACGTAACATATATAACATAAATGTAAATGACAGAATGGTACTGTACAGTCAAGACTGAACTATACGTATGCATGCGTCATGCCGCGGTGTGTTGCATTGTGTTGTGAGCAAGAGGCAGAGGACAGTGGAGATGTTGCCAGTGATATTCCACAGCGGGCCAGGCAGGCGTGCCGTGCCTGACGGCTGTCTTAGCTGTAAAGCACTGTCTCTCTCTGTGGAGTTTCCACTTTCTGAACAGCTGAGGGTTATTATCCACATGCATTGCACAGCCCAGGTTGGAGGAATGCTCAGAACAAGCGGTGTCCGGTATTAAAAGTCATTTCTCAACCCCGACAAACCCCTGGGACGGTTTCATAACACGACCAAACCCTGTCCCCAAACACCTCTCTCATTTGTCATAATACAGCTTTGCAAATTCTATAACCTAATTTGTAGCGAGGCTGGTGATGATGCAACACTTGCTTATTACGGTTACTCACAGACTTGTAAAACGTATACCTGACTCATGGCAGAATATTTTATTACAACAGAGGAACCATGTTATCTGAGTCACAGGTTTTCAAAGTGGGGACCGCCCACCCAATTCAGATAAGTGCATTAAATACATACATAGTAATTATAATATACAAATAATAATAATTGTGATAGCCAGAGACTATGGCTATTTGGGGGTCGTTGGCATGGGAAATGTTTTGGGAAAACCTTGATCTACTAAGTAGTACACCGGGTGTACACCAGGGGCTCCATTTCCGTCACCGCTAAACCCCTTATCCCTAAACTTCTTTGCCTTTTTTACTATTTTGCAAAACATTTTTGAATAGTTAAAATGACCAGTCTACAAGCTCACAACGTGTCACTGTAGATTGGCTAGTTGAACTATTCTAAAATGTTTTTCAAAATAGTAAAAAAAGGCAAAGAAGTTTAGGGATAAGGGGTTTAGCGGTGACGAAAATGGAGCCCCAGGTGCACACCCAATTTTGGGTGTACACCGCGTTGATAAATATGGGCCAAAATGACTAAAACTAAAATAGAAATTTGCTGCCAACAACAACACTGGTTTGGTTGGGTGTCAGGGTGCTCTGCTATGGTTTGGTTGGGTGTCAGGGTGCAGTGATAGGGTGATGCCTGTCATCGTCAGAGGAACGCCCCGGAATGCCAGGGGGGAGTCCTGCTGGAGTTCCCTCCACCAATCTGCCCTGAATAAACACATTTCTGCCCCCCCCCCCCCCCACACACAGCTGGCCACATCTCCACGGGGATCACATGCTGTACCGCGGTGGAAAACGTACAGTAGGCACATTTAATTAAGTATACTGTACTTAAGACGGGAACCCCTTTTGATGTTTTAAGCATTATGTTATGCTTCAGCTATTGAAAAATAGCAGATCTACAAGCACCAAGTGCCGCGCTATACTACGAGCTTGTAGATCTGCTATTTTTGAAAAAACGTTAAAATATGTGAAGATCTTTGAATATATATTCTTTCACAGTGAACGTTTTTAACTCAAATCTTTTGCTCTTATATTTTCAGATGAGGGTCGGCGGCCAATTACATATATTTTTGGGGGTCCTTGACATGAAAATGTTTGAGAACCACTGACATAGACATTTGTAGAATCGTCCTCAGGTCTAAATGGATTAAGTACAATTGTGTGGTATTTATACTTTACTTGAGTAATTCCAACTTCCAGTACAATACTACTCCTCCTAGTACTCCACTGCACCTCAGATCCAAATATTGTAATTTTACTCTACAATTATGTCTTACTAGTTTGTTACTACTTTGTAGATTTTGATTATACATTTCACCCATTTGAAAATATGCGATCTACAAGCAATGCATTGCGTTGCATTGTGAGCTTGTAGATCTGCTATTCTCAAAACATTTGTAAACTTGAAATGGGACATTCTGCATAAGTGAGTACTTTATACTTTTGGTACTTTAAGTACATTTTGATGGCAATGCTTTTGTACTTTTAATCAAGTACATTTTGACTTTTACTTGTAACCGAGTATTTCTACATTGCCGTCACAAAATGTGAGTACATTTTCCACCACTGCATACATGCTATACCATTTCCAGCCCAGCACAAGGCACATTTAATACCGATACATTTAAGTCCCTTGGAGAAATTCTAGCACTCTAAGTTCTAACGCGAGGCCCTGTGTGCCACCTGCTTGCCCTGTGGCTGGTATTTCCTCTCAGTCTCTCGACACACATTTCGAGCGTGAACTCAGTAGAGTGACATGCATTCTTCAGAAGTACTGGCCCCCAAACTTCTGCAAACGGAAAACGGTTACGATTTCATTTCCCCTTTTCGTGTATTTTGCATATCTCTAGATCTCTCTTAAAATTGTACATTTTATTCACTGTGATGTATGTATCTTCCTGTGGTTAACACTAAAACTTTGATTTTCAGTGTCACACGATGCTTTTCAAGTCTCATTCATTGCATCCATTGCTACCAGGCATTAGGGGGGATATTGTATTCAACTAGATACTTTTCCCAAACATGAACAGAACACAATACTGCAAAACCACACAACTTCAAGAGTGACTTCCTCTAGTGCTACTCAAAGATGAAATGCAATACCCAGAGTTCTTACACACGTTCCTCCTATAGTCCCACACACACACACACACACACACACACGCACACACGCACACACACACACACACAGTCACACACACAGTCACACACACACACACACACACACACACACACACACACACACACACGCACACACACGCGCACACGCACACGCACACGCTCACAGTAGTAGTGTATTTACAGTGATGTTATTAAGATACTGTAGGATGTTTTGGACAAGTGTATTCTCCTCTGGTTACGTACAAGAATGGCACTTCCTAACCGGCAGTACGTCCTGCTGTGAGCAACAACAACGCTACTATTTGCTAGTGATATATGAGTGATATAGGACAGTTGTTCTCAAAGTGGGGTCCAGGGACCCCCAGGGGTCCTTGAGGGAGTTACAGGGGGTCCCCAGCTAAATGGATAGTTAGGAACCAAATGGACCCATGGATCTGTAACTCTGAGAGTGTACAAATGGAACCAAATGGATCCTAACGGGTCAATTTGGTTCCATTTGTACACTCTCAAGAGTTACATTACCATTGATTTTACAATATGAATTGGGGTCCCAGAGATAGAAAATTTCTACCCCCATTTCATTGCATTTCTAACAGAAATGCCAGTATAGTATATCTTTTCAAATGGGGCAAATAAGTGTCAATTTGGGGGTCCTTAATTGTCATGAAAAAGTTTGAGAACCATATATATTGGGTACATTGTTGCTGTTTCATTTCGACGAATAGATTTTACGACTTACTATAATATCGTTACACCCCTACTTTCGCACACGCACACGCTGCAGTGCTGCCTGTAACCAATGCTACTTTACCTGTTCTATATAAGGGTCTGGTGTATATTAAACTGTCGCTGCCAAATATGGCACGAGCACCAAGCCACGTGTAGCGGCCATGGGGCATTAGCGGACACATGCATCCCAATATTTGTTGAAAGGCAGCAGCAGGGAGTTCACGTGGTCCTTTACTGTTCCCACAAGACAGACACAGTCTGGTTGGTTGGGTGCAAACAGCATACATAACAGCTCAGCACAGCCCCCACCAGGCCCTGAGATGGCCAATGACAGCTGGAGGCCGCCAGCCAGCCAGCCCAGCCTGAAGCTCTGCTTCCCCCATATCATAGTTGAGATCTGTCAGACAGGTAGCTGACCACAAAATGCCTCAGTGGAGGAGGACCTCGGTGCAGGAGGGCTGGGCTGGCTTCACAGCAGTGTTGATTTTGTCGACTAAAACTATGACGAAAAGTGTTGGACGACGACTACCTTTTTTCACTGGAGAAAACGGAATAAAATAAAAATAAAAACTAAGCTATGATGACTAAGACTAAATAAATTTCGTCAACAAATAAAAACTAGACTAAGATTTTAGGGAAGGACCAGTGGACAAGGGAACTAAAATAAAGTCATTGTATGTGTGGTTGCATGCTGAAAATAGCAGATCTACAAGCTCACAAGCTTTGTAGAGCTTTGTAGAACTGCTATTTTCAGCAAGTGTAAAATCAGCCATTACGCCGCCATCAATGCTCGCCAAAATACATTTTAGCCGACTAAATCAACCGTAGATTTTGTCGACTAAAATCATATGTGTCTACTAAAACATTTCAGGTGACTAAAATGTGACTAAAAAACTAAATTAAGTTTTATTCCAAAGACTATGACTAAAACTAAAATCAAGAATCAACACGTCAGAATCAACACTGCTTCACAGATAGGTTTACCCCGAAAAAAACATGCATATGCCATTGGTGGACGGACTGTGGGGGGTTGCTGCTACACAACACTGAGTAGAAGTGTGCGTGTGCATGTGGACTGGAGTGTGTGGAGTGTGTGTGGGGCTACATGATATCAATATGGGCAACGGACAGACGGCATGACCTTTACATGACGAATCATCTTTCATGAAGTGACATGAGGCGAGTGTTCCTATAGGGAACGGAACATCTCCAGTATGTTTGCACGGGGCTCTTCATGACAGTGGTTGTCAAAGCGGAGTCCAGGGACCCCCCAGGGGTCCTTGAGGGGGTTTCCAGCTAAATGATAGTTCAGGAACCAAATGAGACCCTTATGGGACTGTAGCTCAGAGAGTGTACAACACTCTGAGTTAAATTAACATTGATTTTGCAATGTGAATTGGGTCCCAGAGATAGAAATGCCATTAAACGGGGGTCCGTATAGCCTAATGCAGGTCAAACTGCAGGGGATACCTTGAAATAAAATGATCTTGTCCCTGGCATATATTTTCAAATGGGGGTGCACACGGGTTCCTTGACATGGAAAAGTTTGAGAACCACTGGTTTATGACACCGCCCCCCATAAGAGACCACGGTCCACAGATTGCGGAGTGTTTCCATGACAGGTTCAATCTAGATCCACACATGACAGGACAGGGAAAAGTGATGGCGTGATAGTTTGGCCGGCGGCCTCTGTATTGCAACTCACAGGGGGGGCGGCTTGTACAGTCACACAAAACACCGTGGAACAAGCATAATCCTCTGTAATACAAATGAGGCTGAGGCAGCTGCCGAAGTGTTGAGTGCTTTCTCTGTGGTGTCACTTCCGTGACGCCACAGAAAGAGTCCTTCTGCTTCTCCGTAAGATGTCTGTTGCTTTCAACCGCACTGCTCTTACTTTGAACCTCACTCTCTCTCTCTCTGTGTGTGTCTCTCTCTCTCTCTCTCTCTCTCACACACTCATGACGGTGGGAATTGAACATGTGCCGATAATATAGAACCCACTTCTGAACGCAGGCATGTTAGCAATTAAGCAAAAAGCTTTCGGTATGCCGTAAAACACTGCGATATTGTTAACCTGTGAGACGTGTTGTAAGTCTTTGAAGGTCTTCATTTAGACAGCTTGTTATGAAGCTCTCTATTCATCTCCGTCTTCATTTAGACAGCTTGTTATGAAGCTCTCTATTCATCTCCGTCTTCATTTAGACAGCTTGTTATGAAGCTCTCTATTCATCTCCGTCTTCATTACATTTCATCTCATTCAAACATCGACGAGGAGCATTTAAAAAAGGATAGGGCTGCCTGCACCTATCGAAAAAACTAACAGACGCAGTATCTTAAAATGGCTTCAGTCAATAACTGGACTATGGAATCGTGCATTTCCTGTCCGTCAGTGTATCACTCAAAATCCCATACATGGGAAAGCCCATGGTGCCCAGGTCTCGTGACATCACGTGACATCATCAGCGATGAAGATCCCTGATGTCATAGTAAATGCGACTTGCTGTTGCAATTAAGCCCATATATGGAGATCCCTCTATGTCATCAATATTTACGTTCTCAACAGGCCCGCAAATTAAGGCCCGGGTCCTACCTGGGCCCTTATCAAACCCTGTACACTCAAGACACTGCCCCCGCTGTCACCCTTAGATCTCCATATATGGAGCTGACCTGTTCTGGCATTCCATATGTTGATCTGACCTCATCAAACCCTGTACACGCAAGACACGCTCCATGCTGCTCCCATTATGGTCATTGTAGGAATTCAGCAATCTAGTCAAACCCTAGTCACACACCCAGACTTCATTATGTTTCTGGCCATAGGGTGCACATTTCAAATTGTGCTACTGTTACAGTGTCTACTACAAATTCTATTAACATTGAGTGACTGCAGTTTCTTCCAGCTGTGAAATGTTGCTTTAATTTCATAATATGGAGTTTTCACATTTTGATGAAATTGTTTATAATGATAATTATATCATTCACATATCATACTATGGCAGAAGAAAGACCCTAAGGTTACAAATAATCAGCATCATGTAAACACAGCTGGGCTGTCCAGTTGAAACAGCAGGCCAGGCCGTAAAGTAATACAGACATGCTCTCAGCTTGTCCTCTGTAAAGGGTGTGTCCATTAAGTAACTGTATATTTTGGACAGCACACACTGGGACATACGAGTCTACGTTTTCATAGGTCACGAAAGGTCAGAACTTTTTTTCGCTTCATACCCCTACACATCTGTTAACGCGCTCTGCACTGCTGTCATATGCTGGCCTTGATCCTTCCAAAACAATGATTTGCAGCTTCCCCTTTCAACACTGCACTGGCGTCTGGCAACTTCCCCTTTTCTTTTTTTTTTATCAATTTCCCTTTGTGACATAATTTCCTCGATGTAGGGGCTTGCCTTCAGCTGCATAATTTTGTCTCTAAATGATTTGTTGTATTAATGTAGATAGATTTATAATCCTACTGTTTTTTATTTTAAATACCATATTATTACAAAGAAACAGTAGCCTTATACTTGTTAGGTTGGCAGCCATTTATCCTTTGAACTTTATCATTTGCTGTAAACTTCAACCCACTTATCATGGTGACACCCAAGCAGCTTAAATGTTAACAGACCTGCTGTTTGCACACAATATCAGCAATCCGTATTTACTCTAGACCACTATGCTACGAGGCATGTAGAGGGGTTTACAAGCATCCCCTGTATTTATGATTCAATTACAACTAATAGCCCAAACCTAACCACTAAACCGGGTCCCAAGGGAGCTATACTACTGTAATAGGACCCCCAGTTTCTTCCCTCTTCACAAAATATCTAATCGTTCTGATACGTCCCAAGCTTGTATAGATCTGCTATTTTCATAAATGTTAGTCCCAGAATAGCTATAGGCATGCTATATAGGGTTCAATTGGTTACAGGTTCTCGAAATATTGTTATATAAATTTAAAACGGCAACAACACTTACCTTCCCAGTTCTTCTCCAATTTCATAGAAGTCCTCCACTCTCTGTTGCTTGAATACTGCCATGCCCAGTGTCCTCATTGATGTAGGGTTATCTCCTAAACTCTTGGGTCAGTCAGTCGCTCCTCCGTCAGTCCAACTCCTTTTAACTTCACTTTAAGTCCAGCCCTGTGAGAACAGGAGATGTTCTTGTTGCAGTTTTGACAGAAGAGCAGTGAGTACTCTCACATGTCTCAGCACGCTGTCTAGCATTCCATCTCAGAAGGAACTGCATCTAAATTCATGTTCTCCATTAGCCTGACGAGCACAAACACATACCCTTTTGCTCATGAAGGGAAAATATATATATAAGTCTAAATACCTACTAGCAGCACTAAGCAAAACTACCAATGAGTGTTATTACAGAGGGCTTTAATTGGGCCTATTCATTTAGTACAACCCTAGGCTACTGCACAAGTACAACTCAGCTGTAGTCTACTGAGTAGACGTGCAGTGTCATTTTTGGTTTGTTATAATCACAATGAGTACAGTAGACTCTACTGTACTTATAGTGATTATAACAAACCAAAGATGACATTTGGTTATGGGCAGAAGATCTGTTTTGAGAGATGACACAGCCAAATATAGATGCTGACACTACCATAAGCTTTACAAATGATTATGGCATAACCAATTAATGTTGTGAATTAAACTAAGAAATTACTTTTTCTTTTAAATGAATACTAGTATACCATACAACAGTTCATGCTATAGGTATTGGCCTATGCTCAAATAACTTGACTTGACTCTAGTTTTACAATATTAAATTCATTCTTTCCAAGGTTTCAACAAGAAAGAACATGAGGTCATGTCTTACCGTCTGTCAGGTGGCAGGTTTGTTGATGAACTTGCATACTCTCCCTGCTTCTTCTACAACTAGTCCTGCTGTGCGTCTGTAGTCCAGTCACAGCTGCTGCTGTCCTATCTGTCTCAACTTCTGTGTACAGTGTGTCACGGCAGCAGCACCAGCACACTTTTGTTCCTTCAAAAGGTCTTTGAATGTCACACCCCCTGATGGCTCCATTAGGAAACTGCACTGTGACTGAGCCATGACAAAACATTGGTGAAAATCACTCGACTTTTATGGAAGATCATTAAAAAGTGCTGGAGGCACATTGTTAGATGTCATTGGTAAATGACCACTTGTCGGCAGTAGTTACTACTGTACCTTTCAATCAGTTATAAGTGAATATAGCGTAGCCATGTCGAGATCTAGAGACTAGAGAGAGACAGAGTGTGTGTATGTTTGTTTGTTTTGTTGGGGGGCCCCAACATGAGAGGGAGGGGGAGAGCTCTGCTCAATGGAATGGAATTCAATTCATTGGTCAGTCAACTTCACTAGTATGCCAGCATTATTGCCTTGCAAGTAGGCTACTTGAACACAACAGTTTTCTCTAGAAAAAGGTGGTCTTTCAGATTATGTTCTTTAAGAAGTTTGAGGTATTAAACTTTTAAAAAGGTATAAATAACTTAATTAAAACCATAATGGTTAACATGGTAAACCATGTTTTGGATATTACTCCTTCAGATTTTATCCAAAGTTTACGCAAATCGGTACACATGATCAACACGGGTTTGTTTTTCATATGCCATCCCGATTGGCAATGATCAAAAGTGTGCAGACTGGCCCGTTAGATCAAAATGCCTCAAATCATGAACGCAGCGTCCAATTGCTGTGAAACTTTGCATGCACATTTCCACTATGTTGAGGAACAATTAATGCCACCCTTGTTTTAACATTGCTCTATTATAGCGCCACCAGGAGTCATATCTCCATATTTTTGGCAAAAAAACTTCTGCTACTGAATTTCACAATGAGTTCTGTCATCCAAAACATTGTTTATTGGATTCGTTTTGTAAAATAAAAATAAAAAAGACAAAACAAAAGACACTATAATCAGTGAGAAACATTGAATTCAACACCATGTGTTATTTTCAAACAATCAACAATAATGATTAACATCAACTGATATTTAATACGATTTAGAAACTAAATGAAAAGTGCCCTGTAATATTTGATAAGGTCCTTGTGTGGCACTCCACTTGGGCAATGTGTTGGTGTGAAGAACAAAAGAAGGGGGTTTCAAGGCAAGCTAGCTTATTTGATACAAGCAATTAAGCTATGATAAACATTAATATGATCAATGTGTCACATGACCTTTAGCATGCAAAACAACAAGCTTACAATGAAAGTTACAAAATGAAGTAGGAGTACACTATGAAGATGTACAGCACACAACGCTCTCGTCTTTAACTAAAGGACTAATGCAGAATCCTGTTTGCAAAAGTAACAGAACAAACAAACAGAGTAAACAGAGCCAAGCTTAAATTGCTTCTTAATTCTTTTCGTAATAGAGACCTGCTCTAAATGCAATTAAAACTCCAATTTGTAGAAGACACATTTTTCTTACAACACTTCGTTGTAGTAACCATGACATCCGTGCAAATGTCTGATTAGATAGTTCAACATGACAGCTAGTTGTCCAGCAATTACAAGGAAAGGAAAATCCTACAGCAAAGAATAGCATGGGGAATAGAAATCTATGTTCTACAGGAGTTATATAATGGTGCTTAAAATTATAGCATGGCACAAATGTTTACTTCAGGCAGATGTGGCCGGGGGGTGGTGGTACAGTTGCCTACCAGCGTGTTTTTATCGCTTTAACTACACAGTATGATGAACTTCACAAAATAATGTCACTGTAAACAGGTAATGTCGAACCTTAAATTACGGTAGATAGTGGTAGCCACAGTAGTTAGCTGTATTCCACAAGTATCTGGAGGACTCCTCTCCTCTGTACCTTTAGTATGTATGGAGTAGAATATAGCAGTGTGCGTGGTGGTTTTCTGGACCTACTGAAAAAAACAAATCGACCATTCATCTTTCCCGTAGAGATTTACAAAAGTATTTATATCAATTATTTTAAGCCTAGAGTCATCCAGGATCCTGGTGAATCATGACCATAACACCTTTGATTCTGTGAAGAAAGAAAAATGAAAACCGCCATATAAAGTGTATTTATTAAATTTAGTATATAACTATAATTATTATTTTCACAGAATCAAAGGATTTATGGCCATGATTCACCAGGAGCCTGGATGGCTGGATTCTAGGCTTAAAATAATTATACATATTTTTTGTAAATCTCTACAGGGAAAAATGAATTGGACGATTTTTCAGTGGGCCCAGAAAACCACCAGTCCCATTGCTATCCTATGCTCTACACTAGGGCAGCGTTCTTCCACTCTGGTACTGGGACCCTAAGTGATCCTCCTTCTATCCTATACCAGTAAGGCAGTGGTTTCTTCCACTCTGGTACTGGGACCCTAAGTGATGCTGATCTTCTATCCTATACCAGTAAGGCAGTGGTTTTCAACCTTTTTCATATCAAGGTCCATTATTTATTGGGCATTTGAGCCACGGACCACCATTTGATGATTTAGCCTCTCAGATCCAAGACTAAAGAATATTTTGTTGGTGTTGGATAAGATTTTGTCCACAATTCCATGCTGTATTGATATTGGTACCATTAGGAGATAAAATAACAATTCTTCTACATTCTCTAATTATTTAGATTTCTTGTAAATTAAAGTAATGAAAAACTTAACTCTTGAGAGTGTAAAATGAAACCACGGGTCCATTTGGTTTCATTTTACACTCTCAAGAGTTCAAGATCTATAATGGTCCATTTGGTTACCAACTCTCCATCATTTAGCTGCATGAGGACCACCTGGAACCCCCTCAAGGACCACTGGTTGAAAGCCACTGCAGTAAGGTAATTGCATTCTAGCCGTCTATAAGCAAGGACCCATGGGTGCCAGGTGGACCCATGGGTACCAGGTGGACCCATGGGTACCAGGTGGATACAAGGACCCATGGGTACCAGGTGGACCCATGGGTACCAGGTGGATACAAGGACCCATGGGTACCAGGTGGACCCATGGGTACCAGGTGGACCCATGGGTACCAGGTGGATACAGGACCCATGGGTACCAGGTGGACCCATGGGTACCAGGTGGACCCATGGGTACCAGATGGATACAAGTCAACTCCCAGGATATGATAGAAAGCCTAGAGCAGTGGTTCTCAAACTCACTTATTAGCCTGCGGACCCCCATTAGAAAAGATATGCCAGGGACCCCCATAAGAGATGTTTATGGCTCTATAGCAGTAATTCTCAACCATTTTGTACAAAGGGAACCAAACGGACCCGTTAGGGGTCCATTTGGTTCCTAACTATCAGTCCCCGGACCACTGGTTGAGAACCACTGGCCTAGCCAGGGTTACAGAACAGAGAAAGAACACTGCTACACATGCTTAGGAAATTCCCTTGTGTACTTCCCTCATCTATTCCAAATCACATTTCTGTTTTCAGACAGCAACCGTGCATGCCGGCAAGTCAAGTTTTTAAGTTTAGGATTATTTGCCGTTTGATCTGAAACTCAGTCACAGTAAGATGAACATTAAAACCGTACATTGTGTGGAAAGGTCCCGGTGTGTACTACTGTAAACATCCCGACTGGTTGAGAACTGTTACACTGCCACTCTGAGGCCAACAATCGCATCTACAGGTAAAATGTGAAGACGCAGCAGGGCTCGGCAACCTTTTTGACATGAAGTGCCCAGTTTTAATTTTCCTTAGTAAAGTGTGCCATATCAACATTTTCTTTCACATCAGGATGTAATGATCATTAGACTCAGAGCAATAATAACCCACCTATCTTCCAGTCAGAGTTCAGAGTTTGAATGAATGTAGAATTATGTGCAGGATGTAATTTGTATAAAGATGTGAGAGGACTTATTTTAACTCACTACATTTAAAATATATATATATTTGCCAGTGTGTATAACACCTCCCCTGTGCACCCATGCCTAAGGTTGCCTACCCCTGCTATAGTGCACCCAATTGCATTGTAATCCCCATAGGGGAAATTTAGATCGCCTCATATAAGAACTGCGTTCTTAAAAATAAACAAATCATCCCGGGCCGTTTCACTCATATGGATATGAAGAATCAACTGACTGAGAGAAAACGTTACTGCTGCTGAATTGGTTACATTTTCGCTAGAAACAGACTGTATGAAATATGAGTGACTGTCGTAAACGTTACAGAGCCACCCCGACAATATCACCGGGACAGTTTGTTTATTTTTGGACCACAATTCTTATACGAGACGATTTTAAGATGACCCAATGTTGTTCCCAGTAGAGAAAAAACGTCCATGAACCAGGGGATGAGCGAGTGACGTCAGGACTTTAGCACTCTATAGTGTAGAATGGATGCATACAATGGCAGTGAGATAATACAGCTGAAATAGTGTGTGTGTGTGTGTCTGTGGTATTTTAAAACATTGAGCATCAATACATGGTGTCTAACAAAAGCAACGAGGGCCTTCATTTCCATAGAACAGAGAATCTCGTCACAGACAAAAGCTGTAATCTGAGACAGCGGGAATATGTGAGAGCACATAGCACATATATAATCAGAACAGTAAAGTCAGGTACCATACCCACTGAATATAGAGAGATTATGTATGATAATAATCATATGTAAGTGATTATGTGGTAAGATTTAGCTCTCAAACCTTCCTTATTCCATATGAATATGTTTTTGTGCTTGGTGTTCTCAGCCACCATCCAGGGGTATTTAAATAGTGGCCATAGTAACAAGTTCAAATTGGAAACCTTCAAAAAGACCTACATTTCAGCAAGAGTGATTCAAGTGCATCAATAGACAGCAATGTGCACTGAGTAAGAACTCAGAGGAGAAATATGCACAGACGACAGCACACAATGTAAGGCCACTAAAGGCTGCCCAGCAAAAAATAGAAAGAAAGAAAAACAATCATAATGAAGATGAAAGTGAATATGAACATGTACAATCATGCCCAGCATAAAGGTGACGTTTAAAAAAAAATACTGATTCAGAATGTGGCATGGGACACTATACTGTTTGGCTGTCACAATGTTGCTCGATGAAAGACACAGCACATAAGACATTTAAAAAATAAAACACATTGGCAGGAATACTGATAGGAAGGAAGTTGGCTTGTAAGGTTTTGGTACTTAGAAGCCATACTGTGTACATATTATGGGTGATTGTTCCAGCGCGGACGCAATATGACCCCCCCCCCCCCAAATCCAGCACTGCATGCAAACTGCAGCAACCGGAGCCAATCACTTGGTCTAGTAGGGACGGTTGACCCTCTAATGCTGGAGACCCACCGAGGTTTAGTTATCCTCCTCGTCGTCGCTGACAAAGATCCTACCCTCCTGAGAGGTCTCCCTCTCCCTGATGAAGGTCTGCCGGATGGCCTCCAGCTCCGTCAGCTCCAGGCGCACCTTCTCCAGGTGGAAAGCCCGCCGGTTCTGGATCTGCCTCATGGGGAACGGATTCATGCCCAAAAAGGCCATGTTCATCAGCTTCCTGTGAAAGAGGTACAATTTACAATTTAGGCATTTAGCAGACGCTCTTAATCCAGAGCGACTTGCAGCAAGAAAGAACGAAAAACATGGTCATACAGATCAAATACATAAAAATAGTCATCATGAATCATACGTAAGCTTAAGGTGGAATATCTATATAATGAATCTATCTGTGTATACACTATAGAGTGCTATGTCTACATAAAGTGCTATTTAAGTTACATAAGTTGAGCCTATGCATACGCCTGTAAGAGGTCGAGGCTAGGGCAAGTACTATGGCAAGTGCTATGGGCTAAGATGGAGTCTGAAGAGGTGGGTTTTCAGACTACGGCTGCAGTCTGCAGTTCTGATTGCAATGGGAAGTTCATTCCATAGTTTTGGAGCCAGAAGGGAGAAGAGTTTGGGACGTACTGTGAGTAGATAGCAAATAAATAAAAACTAAAACCAGATGGAGTCTGTTCTTCTAAAGCAGTGGGTTTTCAACCTTTTTCATATCAAGGCTCATTATTTATTCGGCATTTGATCCACAGACGACCATTTGATGAGATTTAGCCTCTCAAGACCAAAAACTAAAGAATATTATTATTTTGTTATTGTTGACACACAATTCCATGCTGTTGGCAAACGTTGATCAAAATAACAATTCTTCTGCATTCTCTAATTGTGTGTAGACTTCTTGTAAATTAAGTAATGCAGATGATTAACAACAATGTAACTCTTGAGAGTGTAAAATAAAACCAAATGGACCTGTATGGATCCAAAAATCTATTAGGGTGACCATTGGTTACCAACTCCCCATCATTTAACTGGGAATCACCTGGAACCCCCTCAAGGACCACTGGTTGAAAACCACTGTTCTATATGGCAGTGAATGCTGGACCCCTGAAGCCAACCCTGCAGAAGTCTCTAGACGGGTGCTACACCAGAATGTTGCGTGCAGTACTTAACATCAGCAAGATGTACTGTACATGTTATCAACAAGATTCTGTATGAGGGAATACCAAGGGTGAGCCAGAAAATAGCAGCCAGGAGAATGAGACACTGCCAAAGACAGCAGCCAGCAAATTGGTGCTGTGGGAACCAACACACCACACCAGATGTATGGAGAACCTGGATGACTGGAAGCGATGATGGAGGGCTCGACTGAGGACAACCTAGAGAGAAACCCCATGGCCGCTTCCTACCTGAAAGCCCCTACATACCCCGCTAGACCCCCCCCCCCCCCCCCCCCCATCATAAGCTCCCACACCACCCCAACCCACCCTCCCAAGCTATAACCACTAACCTATTTCATACTTAATCATTCAAAAATTGTGGAATGTAACCTTAGACCTTAGACAGCAACATAACAAAAAGCACGCTGTCCTTATACTGGAAACCCAAGCTCCATCCATAGGGAACAGTGTGCTTATAAAAGAGTGTGTAATACCACACCGGGTTGGCTGGATGGTTTTACCTTGAGTCCAGGATTGTGCGTGTGAAGTATCGAAGGTACTTGAAAATGGTGGTAGAGTCTTCCAACTTCAAAAACTCCTCCTCTTTGTACTTGAACAGAGCGAGGGCGAAGCGGAATATGATCTGCGAAGAAAGTGGTATGAAGACACCCACAGCATGTCAGGAGAAAGCAACGTGGGAAATCGAATTCCACTGAAATGTAACACCATTTCAGGGGACTGATACCTACTCTCTAGAACCATTACTGTAAGCTAACGATGAAATGCACCTGGGAACCGTCCCTCACTATGCTAGCCGAAATCTTCCCCCAGTTTTCAGAAGAAACTATGTTTCTATGTCAGTGGTGCTTAACCTTTTTCATGTCAAGGACCCCCAGAATTTATCTGTATTTGGCTGCGGACCCCCATCTGAAAATATGTTGTTCCAGTGACCCCCACTACCAGAAACAAAGATTTTAGTTAAAAACCTTCGCTCTGAAAGAATATATATTCAAAGATTTGCGCCACAATTTCACGATTTTTTTAAAATAGCAGATCTACAAGCTCGTAGCGCGGCACTCGGTGCGCGGCACTCGGTGCGCGGCACTCGCGCGAGCCCATAGACTCCAATGCATTCCGTAAACTTCCGGTTGTCCCTTTTCAATAGAAGTCTATGTAGAAGAGCCTGGCCCCATGAAGTGAACGGAGTTGTCGTAACTCTGTCTTACTCTATGGCTCTGGTCCTATCTAAGGACCCACGAAGCGCTGCTTCTTCTTTGGAAAAAAGCCCCCCTCGGGGTGTCTTGCACACACACACACACACACACACACACACACACACACACACACACACACACACACACACACACACACACACACACACACACACACACACACACACACACACACACACACACACACACACACACACACACACACACACACACACACACACACACACACACACACACACACACGATAAGTAGTTACAGTTACACTGGCCTCGGGTCCTACCTTGGGCCCCTCGTACAGGAAGGCGTCCCAGACCTTGAAGAGGATGTCGCTGACCACGCTGTCCACGAACACCACCAGGAACCAGTTGAAGGTGATCAGTGAGAAGTCCACCTTGTTCTGCTCAAAGTGAGCGTGGAGCCGAGGCAGCTTCTCACTCATCAGGTCTTTGAACACGCGCTGGTCCACCTGCACACAGAGATACAGTGGAGTGTGGATGTGGGTTAGGTTCTAAATTAGTACTATGGTCAGTGGTGGAAAAAGTACTCCCAATGTTTTACTTAAGTAAACGTATAAATGCTGCAATATAAACAAATACTCTTTTACAAGTAAAAGTCCAGAATTCAAAATGTGCTTGAGTACAAAAGTATTGGCAACAAAATGTGCTTAAAGTACCAAAAGTAAAAGTACTCATTGTGCCAAATGTCCCATTTCACAAGTTTTCAAATGTATAAAAATCGTTTAAAAATAGCCGATCTACAAGTTCACAATGCGTCGCATCGTGACGCATTGTGAGCTTGTAGATCGGCTATTTTCACATTGCCAGAATGTATATAGGGCTGAAGTTGTTACTGTATGTTTTGTCAAGTAAAGTACAAATACCTCAAAACTGTACTTAAAGCTGCTATAAATAATATTTCTCAAAATTTTAATGACATTTGTTTTATTAAAAAAAAAATGTATTCAGACAGCCAGCAACGAGTAAAACGCTCCCAAAAATGTAGTCTCTCCTAGACACATCTAGAGGCCACAATCTGCATTCAAAGACTCTCCTAGAAGCTTTGTCATTGGTCGAAAACAACCTAGTCGAAATGACTAACCAATCAAAAGTAGACAGGCAAATCGACCAATGACAAAGCTTCTAGGAAAATCTTTGAATTCAGATTGCAGCCCCTAGATGTGTCACAGAGACTAAATTGTTTTGGGAGCGTTTACCCATTGCTGGCTGTCTGAATACCAAAACAATAAATAAATAAAAAAGGTAATTCAAATTTTGACATATTATTATTGCTTATATCAGCTTTAAGTACAGTACTACATAAGTAGTACTGGTACAAAGTAAGTGTACCAGTTTACACCACTGAGTACGGTTGTATGCGGTTGTATGCATGAGCTCAGCTCTCTTGCTGATAATGATGATCCCATGAAGTGATGTTAAGTTTAGACAATAGAGGGCAGCAGAGCATTGAGCCTCTCTCACCTCTCTCTCCCCCCCACCCCCCCCCCCCCCAAAAAAACAAAAGAAAGTCAAAGGACATTAGGACATGTATGTTTAACAGCCTGCTAACCAAACCGGGACACATTACATCACAGTCAACAACAGTTTTATTTTTTCCCGCAGCAGCAGCAGCAGCACAACACGTGTCACATTTCTGCTGAGCTAATGCATTCTTCCTCTAGTGAGTCATCGGCAGCAGTGTCCTGTCACAGGGACATGACATCATTAGCCCACTTAGTCCTGATAGGACGCATCTGTGTAGTTCTCACCCTTATAGCTTTTAACCACTATTTTCTACTATAGCTGTTGAAAAATAGCAGATCTACAAGCTCATAGCTCAGAGGAATATTATCAACTGCTGCCCTCCATGAGGCGGTTTAGAGTCAATAAATATAAGAAAAACGGACAGACTAAATAACTCTTTTGTACATGAGTCATCTGTCCTGCTTTTAAACCAAATTCATTAAACCAGAGGATTATGTTCTTGTTCCTGTCTGTTTCTGTGATTTTTGTCCTGTAAGGTCTATCATTTTGTAATGTATTGTGTCTATGTCTTGTCTGTATCTTGAACGGTGACGTCATGGACGCAAAACAAATTTCAGTGCAAGCTGACATTAAAGTTGTATCGTATCGTATCGTATCATAGTGCGGCACAGAGTGCCACGCTATGAGCTTGTAGAGCTGCTATTTTTGAAAAATCTTGAAAATGTGGCGCAAATCTTTGAATATATATTCTTTCACAGCAAACGTTTTTAACTCATATCTTTGCTTCTGGGAGGTCCCTGGAACAAAATATTTTGAGATGGGGGGGTCGGCGGCCAAATATATATCATTCTGGGGGTCCTTGACATGAAATAGTTTGAGAACCACGGAGTATAGAATCATAAGAAAACTGTCACGATTTAGAAGACATTTGTAGAATCTGGTCTCAGGTCTCAATGGATTAACAGATGTACTCTGGGGCAGCAGCGTGCCTCAGTATTTCTCCATACAAGAATAAAACGTCTCTAGTGTGCACATGGTTTACCTGAGAGCCCAGCAGTGTCTTAGTGTAATAGTCCCTTGGCATGAAGACCTCCACGATGGCTATGAGGCACCAGAAAGCATCCTCTTGGTCCAGGTAGAGCAGAGCGATGGCTGCCAGCCTGACAGAACGGACACAAATAAACCTCACTGAAACATACTGTATATTGTAGGTAATCAAAAAAATCTGAGAGATCAGTTTTACGACAGCGATGTAGTAAAGGGGGGGGGGGGGGGGGGGGGGCTGGTAATGAAAGGCGTCTCCCTCCCGCACTCTAGTGCCTTTATTCGAAAAGATTCCCCGGCACCCAAATTGTTAAAATGTACGGCACAATGCACCATCAACCACATCCACAGTACCTGTTGAGTCCTTGGCAGTAGCCGATGTCGGGATTCTTCCAGGAGAACGCCACCAGCACGTTCCTGAGTTTCTGGATGCCGTCTGCGCTGGGCGAGGCGTAGTGCTTGTTGTTGGGCAACGTGCGCAGAAGGTCCAGCTCGATCTGCTTGGAGGCCGGGTTGGCCTTGTCCCGAGCCATGGCCAGCAGTGTCTCGTAGTAGTCCACAGGCTTCTGCTCGCGGAACTTCCGCACGTGGAAGTTGACGCACCAGTGCCACACCTTGGAGTGGTCGCACGGTTATTAGAGTTAACTAAAACACAAATTAAAAATAAAGAAAACTAAAATAAAGAAAAAACTAGAAGAGTAAAAGAAAGAAGAAACGAACTGAAACTGTATTTTGTGTTTACAAAACTAACTAAAACTACGGTAACTGAAATGCCCTTAGTTTTCGTTTTTGTCAATATATTTATAAGCTTATAATAACTGAATTAGAAAAAAATAAGTAAAAAATTAACTAAAAACACAACTATAATGAAAATAATTATATCAATTCTAACCTTGGATCGGTGCACGTGAGGCACGCCGCTGCGCATCAGGGCCTTGAGCTCCGGGGAGCGCACCAGGTCCCGGTTCATGGTGCTGGCCAGGTAGTTCTCCCACTTCACGCCCACAGACACCTCCTGGTCCGTCAGCGACAGGGACTTGAGCTCCAGGGCTCTCACCCTGGCCACGAGCTTCTCCTCGTCCTCCTCCTCCTCATCCACCGTCTTGAAGCCGCAGATGTCGTACTCGCTGACGCGTGCAGAGAGGGGGAGAGAAAGAAAGATGGTCAGAGATCGCTGAGAATAATTGACACTGAATCAAATGACGGTGTGTGCTTCGCCCTGTCACCTTTTTCTTGAAATTTGTATCAAAACCAGGGTGGACAGCTACTTCACCTCTGCACCACCAGACTGCAAATTATTATCATTCCACTAATTTTCCAGAGGACAAAATATGCTGCATTAAAGCTGCACTATGAATTCTACCAAAAACTGTATTTACAGAAGTGCAGGGCTCGAGACTATTAACCCATTTAGACCTGAGGACACGTCTCTGTCGCCATATAGCTTTTAACCACTTTAACCATTATTTTAAATTATTAAACCATTATTTTTAGCTGTTGAAAAATTGTGAAAATGTGGTGCAAATCTTTGAATATATATTATTTCACAGCCAGAGACGAAGAGTTCTTATAATTGTCACGGGGGCCCGTCCCGTGACAATTATATTACTATGTAATCATTTCTTGTTTTATGTCCAATATATTTGTATGTAGTTCATAAAGTTAACATAACTATAACTAAATGCATTTGAAATTAAATAAAAAGGTAACTTTTAAGGATTCCAATTCAAAAATAGGAGTGAGTGTGGAAATATTGTGGCCCTCTGGAGTGAGTGTGGAAATATTGTGGCCCTCTGGAGTGAGTGTGGAATTATTGTGGCCCTCTGGAGTGAGTGTGGAATTATTGTGGCCCTCTGGAGTGAGTGTGGAATTATTGTGGCCCTCTGGAGTGAGTGTGGAATTATTGTGGCCCTCTCCATCATCAAAAAAATGTCCCACCCCTGATATAGTCCATACCTGACGGTGTGTGGTTTAAAGATGGGGTGGCCCTCTTGCTGGTCGGTGAGGTCCAGCTGCAGGGCGTCCTCCAGCAGTCTGGAGATGACCTCCCGGGCGGGGCTCTGCTCCGACGACGAGCACACCGGAGTCTTCACCTCCTGCAGCAGCACCAGGTACTTGCTCTCGATCTGACACAGCTTAGCCTCCAGGGCCGTACACTGGAGAAAAGACATGATGATGGAAGACAAGAACGTGAAACTAACAGTTTATAATTTAAGCATTTAGCAGTAAGCAGGAACAATATAAGGTAATACATCAAATACATATAAATAGTCATCAATAATCATAAGCAAGCTAAGGACCTAATATCTGTCTAACAATAGATGATCTGTGCAGTGAAGGAGTATACAATATAGAGTGCTATGTATGTATACATAAAATGCTAATTTATATATCTAATAAAAATGCTAAATTATGAATCTAAATTACATAAATTTAGCCTTTGCATACACCGGTAAGGTCATCGAGGCTAGTGCAAGTGATACGGCAAGTGCTACGGGCCAAGATGGAGGGTGAAGAGGTGTGTTTTCAGATTACGGCGGAAGATTGGGAGTGAGTCTGCAGTAACTTCTGATTGCAATGGGAAGTTCATTAAAATCATCTATTATACAACTCGCTTTTCCCAGCCGAGTTGATTTTAGAGGGCACCAGCTTAGTTTAACAATGTACTTCCCCATAATGCTACACTGTTGCTATTCGTTAAATGACTCCATTGCAATGCAACCTGAAGGAGAGTGGATTCTACCTTGGCTTCCAGAGCTTTCTCTCTGCTCTCCGAGTTCCTCCGTAACACCGTCAGCTCCAGGATCTCTTTGTTCAGAAACTTGTTCTGGGATTTATAGCCCTGAAGGCTGTCCTGAAATGGAGGAGACAAAACCGTGGTGAAAATAAAGAGGACATTGACAAGACTTCAACAGGATATAGCCTATGGTTGGCTAATTGAAATTCACCAACTACAGCTTCTATCTTCATTTTCACATCATTGCTGTCTGGAGGAAACCACCCAACTCCATTTTTGAGGTTTTTGATTTATTCTTTTCATAAATCAGTGCAATTGAACACCCTTTACGTCTGTGTGTTGGTTAAAAAAATATTGAACCAATGGAAAGTATTAAAAAGCGCTTCGGACAAAACCTATTAACTCCTTTGGAACCTCAAACTGTCTGCTAAAACAGCTAACTCCACCACCTCTCACCCTCTCATGCAAGTAATTGACAATATATAAAGTCACAACACCAACTTTTTCATTTTCTTAAAAATGAACATTTTGGAGTTAGGTGGTTCCTTCCTGACAGCAGAGCTATCCAGATGTCTTCAGCTATGTACTGCACCTGCTGTTATCCTACTATAAATACGCCACGTCTCTGCGTGCGTGCGTGTGTACGGTTGTAATGCACGTAACTCGAGAACCGTTTGATCCACCGACTTCACATTCGACACACGCGTTCCACACCCCCACAGGGTGGTGCAGTGCCAGGTATCGAGTCTGTCGGACCCACGGTTCTCCAGAACCACCACAAAAGGCTCTGGTCAGGCCAGTGGGCCTAATGAGGTCAACTCCTTTCACCTGGGCCAGGCTCTGCCAGTGGGCCTAATGAGGCCAACTCCTTTCACCTGTGCAATTTCCAGCCTCTGCCTCAGCCAATTGAGGCTCAACCATGCCAGTGGGCCGAATTGATTGCCAAGTACACTTTTCAGTTTGCAGTCTTCACACACAGATCTCCATGTGGGACACCGGCTGACAGTTAAAACGGGTGCTATGACAACGTATCATTAGGTTCCCAAGTTGCATCGTTCCCAAGTAGGCCGGTGGCCGACTGTAACGGGCACGTACAGGTCTAGTAGTTTCATAATGTATGAATGAATGCAGTAATAGACTTTGTCTACCAATACCTTGAATTCCTGTAGCTCCTTGCCGAGCGTTGGCGAGCTGCATTCGTTGGGCTGGCCGCTGGTCTCCAAGCCCTCCTGGGACAGTTTGATGATGGCGTCGTCCTTGGCTTGGATGGTCTCCATTAGCATGCCCAGCTGCTCATTCATCTCCCCCACCTTGACCTTCAGGCCTTTCAGCTCCTGCTGCAGGCTGTCCTTCTCCAGGGCGAGGCGCTCCATGTGTCCACACAGGGCCCGAATCTGTCCGTCTCGTTCCCGGAGCGCGGCCTCCGGCTGGAGGACTTCCTCCTGGATCGAGGCCGGGGGGGCCGAGGTCTGGCCTACCGGAGCTGGGCTGGTGGAGTCCTGGGCCAGTGGAGCCCAGGAAGCTGCTCGACTCAGAGGTTGTCTCTCAGTCTGGGAAGTCCTGAGGGTCTGCTGCAGAAGTCTGACCAGCTCCTGGTAAGTAGAGGAGAGAGAAAAAACACCTTTGGTCAAGAGTAAGACAATAACAGGGTCAAGACAGGTTCATGCTTCGCTTTTAAGCCATTAGTTGGGAGAAGAATGACAAAATTCTACGGCGCTTGGGGAGCAATTCGGTGTTATTAAAGACCCCATTTACACTGGCAGCCAAATCCAGCCTGAATCAGATCTGTGCCACATCCAGCTGGGAATCCGATTTATTTTAAATGTCTTGCTCAGGGAAACACATCGACACATTGCTAACTTGGCCTGGATTCGTACATACTGTAGGAAAACCTTTTTTTTTTTTCTCTCAATTTGGTTTCACCACTTCCAATTGCGTTCTCTCTCCTGATTGGATATAATTGGTATCATGACGCTAAAAAGTATTTTCTGTTTTTTAGGTGGAGAGATTTGGTTTGTTCGGTAACAGAGATCCTGTTACAGAACAAACACTAGCAATGATTGTTATCGGAATATAGAGCTATTTAACACTTAAATATCACTTACCCCACCTATATTCCAATGCTACTTTTAAAAGGCCAAATGTTATTATCTCAACTAGAAAAACTAATTATAATGTAATAAGAGAACTGTTTAAATCATTGACACATGTGACATATTGGTGAGAAGAGGTTCGCACAGCTCCAAGCTTTTTATTTGAGGAAGAGTAAACAACGTTTCGACCCCTTTGGGTCCAGAAGACCCTGCTGGATCACATTTAACATAAACAAAGACCTTTTTTGGTATAGAATAAAGCTTGGCGTTACGGCTGAAAATCTAGCTTTTATCGAATTGTAGAGGGCCATACTGACTGACATATTCAGTGCTGCGTGTGTTCACTGCATAACTAAATCCAACCACAACTAAATAATAAACGATCAAATATTAAGTTTATGTCCATGTTATCTGCCCGACTAATTGTGTTGGGTTTAAGGTCCATTTTGACTTGATGGCGATATTTCCAGATGCCTTGCAGAGTGAGAAGAAAGACATTGAAAGACACTGACCACAGCTTGACCACAGCTACTCAAACGGAGCATTTATAAAGTTGTACTATTTCTGGCCAGCTTTCTATGATAGCAGGTTTTGTGCATGTATTGTATGTGCCCCGAACAGAAACGGAGAGTAAACTGTAAGCTGTAATTGACACAGCTGCTATTGTCGTTTCGTTGTTTCCGTCCTCAGCATGACTACGATCATGACTACTCACTTGCTGTCTTCCTGGTCATTAGTGAGGAGTCAGAATTACAGCAAATATGCTCAGTCGGGATTTGGAAGACCTCCATCTCTGTTCTGTATTGACTCAATCTGGGAACCCATCGGCAAAAAAGAAGAAAAAAAATGTTTTCCCTTTGAATCTGCAGAGCTCTGAATCTGTCTTGAGAGCATTGACTAAATGGGGAGCTAAACATACGGTAAATCTAGATTTACGCTTCAGCCGACTGATGCGTCAACACTACTAGTACTACACAAGATTTTAGGAAAAGTCACACACAGTTTCCAGTGTGTGAGAGAGAGAGAGAGAGAGAGAGACATGCACATGCACCTTCTGGCTGAGCAGATCCTCTCTGAGTTTGGCCTGCTCCTGGTGCATGCGGTTCAGTTCTTCCTGTTGACCCTGAAGCCGGAGCTGCATCTCTACGGGTCTGCTGCCGTTAAACTCCACCGGCGAGCTCTCGGCACTGCGCGTCTCGACGGCGCCACGGGACGACTTCCCGGAGCCCATCATGTCTCGCAGCAAGGGCCTCCTGTGTCGCGATGAATTGCGTCCGAAGTCAAAGGTGAACGCTGACCCGATCGAGTCTGAAAACACAAGAAGAATAGAACTTGCCATACAAGCTGTTCTTTGGCTTCCTGTAGCCAAACCCTTTCCTGAATCAATCACTTTACCATGGCTATGTTTTTTACGCTTTGTTTAAAATGGTATGAGTGTGGATATGTGGATATTTTAATATACACAGGCCATCACACTTCATACGGCAAGTGTGACAATTGACAAATGTAGCGCCATGTGATGACAGACACCCTCTTACCAATGTGGTCATTGTGAAATACTGTAGATGTAGTACATACTGTACATACGCATTTATTGTGCAATAGCTGTACATTCATCCACTTCCACAATCCTGGAGTTTGTGTGTGTGTCATAATTCTCCCAAGTAGGCGAGTCATACATTACATAAAAATAAAAACTGTATTCTGATAACGGGTACTTTAAGTTGTGGTTACTGACAATGTCTAGTACTCTCTCTCTCTGACACAACCATTTCACTTACAGTACACCCAACCTCATTTTGAAATGCTACATACAGGTTGCAGTTCTTATTGTTTACTGTACATACGGTATACTTTTGTATTGTTTGTTTTATTACTGTATCTAGCTGCCACTGCTGCATGTATTGTACACGTATCGAGAGTCAATGACCACCAGAGTAAAATTCATGTACCGTATATATTCTTTCATATTAAACCTATCTTTGCTATGAGAGTCATGCTAAGCGGGGTAAAGGTCGTGTTCATGTCTGACAAGTGTGGGTGGGCAGTGTTGATTTTGTCAATTAAAGCATGACGAAAAATGTTCGACTACATTGTTTCACTGATAAACTAAATGGAAACTAAATGAAAACTAAGCTATGATGACTAAAATGAAGACTAAATAAATTGACAATTTCGTCAACAAAAAAAAACTAGACTAAAATGTTAGGAAGGGACTAGTGGACAAGAGATCAAGACAGTTTACCTGTAAGTAAAAGACACAAGTAATTTTACACTAGGTTGCATGCTGAAAATTTAAAAAAGATCTAAAGGCTCACAACATCTGCTATTTTCAGCAAGTGTAAAATCAGTCATTACGACGGCATCAAGGCCCGCCAAAACAAATTTTGTTAACTAAATCAACTGTAGATTTAGTCGACTAAAACTAGACTAACGCTAAAACATTCCAGGTGACTAAAATGTGACTAAAACTAAATGAACTATTCAGAAGAATATGACTAAAACTAAAATCTGCTGTCCAAATCAACACTGCGGGTGGTGTGGAAGGGAGTGGACCTACGCCTGTGGGTGGTGTCTGGGTGAGGTGGTTTCTGTTCAGGGGTGTCCTTGGGCCCTGGAGGGTCCACCAGCTCCCACTCTTCTGAGGCGCTGTGGGTGTAAAATACGCTGCGCCTGTTCTCGCCTCCGCGGCCCGGCCGCAGATGAGACATGGAGTTCCTGACAGCGGCGAAGACATAAGAATTAAGTCAGAAACGGAGCTGGACTTAAAAAAAACACGGAAAGCAACAGGAATGTGGTAGTTATGGTAGGTACTAGGTACTGTCAGAGTCAAAGACACAAACTGCTTCACTAGAGGAATGTGAGGTCCAAATGGCAGGAATAGGCAGATAAGCTGATAACTTTGTAATTTAGCAGTGGAGATGTCCTTAAACCATTCAGGACGGGAACCCCTTGGTGTTTTAAGCATTATGTTATACTTAAGCTATTGGTCAGCACCTCCCCACCACTGGTGTGCGCTCCTACCTTTTTGTTTGATACTTTAGCTATTGAAAAATAGTAATCTACAAGCTCACAGGAGCTTGTAGATCTGCTATTTTTGGAAAAATCTTGAAAATGTGGCGCAAATCTTTCAATATACTATAGTATGTTCTTTGTTTCAGAGCGAACGTTTTTAACTCAAATCTTTGCTTCTGGGGCAGGTCCCTGGAACAAAATATTTTCAGATGGGGGGTTGGCGGCCGACATATGATTTTTGGGGTCCAGGACATGAAATAGTTTGAGAACCACTGATATAGAAACATAGGTTTTTCAGAAAACTGTCATGATTTAGAAGACATTTGTAAAATCTGGTTTCAGGTCTAAATGGGTAGACAGCAATGCACACTGTCTGAGTTCTCCACAAGAACTCACATGAAACACGCCTGTCACATTGCCATGCAGCAGATAACTATGAATCCGTACAGATCTGCGTTCGTCTAGAATCAGAGTTTGTTGGAGTGTGACTTATGAAACTATTATGAGATGTTAATCAAATCAATATAATTGTGCTACTGTTCTGAATCGCTGTACTGAACAGATGGTTATTAGTCAATATGAGGATGAAATGAATGCTCCACCACGCAAATCAATGCATTGTGCCAATTAACGTCACAAAACAGGTTTTTGGATTATCAATTTCTAATCAACAGTGCAGTGGCGCAATATATCTCTCGGGATGACAAGGTAACTGAGTAACTACACAAGCCAATCATTACACTTCAACAGCTCTAGCGGTTGCTGATAGATTCTTAGGCCCAAACCACACCAATGATTATCCATGAATTTATATTCTTATAATGTATTTAATATGCAATGTATAAAAAATAAAATGTCTGATTTTGACACGATCTGTGATGTTTGTACTGATTATACTGTGAACTGCTATTTAAATTCTAACGGTGATGCTGTGAAATTGATAATTGATGATTGTTAAGTAACCTACACAGGTGGGGATGATTAATGTTGGCTTTAAAAGAGGGACCCACCCAGTAACACTTTTTAGTCTGCTCTGAGTCTGAAGAAGGCTCTGCCGAAATGTGTCAGCGTGCATCTGAGCCAGTCTTGCATCTTTTATGTTGGAGTGCCGTTTTTTCCATTTAGTTGGTTTATGAGGTAAGATTCTCCATTCAACTCTTTGCAAACCCCAAACGGTTGTGAGTAGTTGCATGTAGTTGCATGTAACCATTATCCCCAGTTGTGGGGCGATGGCAGTTGCAAGGAAGGAGTTACAAAACAGTTTTGTTGCAAAGAGTTGCGACCAGTTGCATTGATGTGGTTTGGGCCTTTAGAAACAGCCCCCTTGTGTTGTTTGACAATGCAGATTGTTTCATCATTATTGAACTGCAGAACAATCAAGTGGAGAGATGTCTGTCCAGTTATTTAGAGAACCTTTCTTTTCATTGCAGGCATAGTGGTTACAAATCTGCAATAGAGGGTATGTGCATGCATGAAGTGAATGGCAAATCGAGTGGCAAAGTGAGTTTAACGTAGTTTAATGTCGTTTAATGCAATCATATTGGACTTTTCTGTTTGGATGTATGGGCTGTCAAGGCCAGAAAGTAGTTTTTTGGCACTCAGTACCCGCATAACTTCCTGGTTTGATGATAATGTGATTAATGTCACGCGCATACCCTCTATACCTTTTGCCTTTTGTCTTATATCGGATACAGCAGATGTGTTAACACTCAACAGTCTTCATAATTTAGCAACATACTGGCCTATAGAGCGTTGCAGTCCCGCCCCCTTTCATGACGACGACAGGCCCGGAAGAGAATACCCCATTCATTTTTCCCATAGACGTTTCAAAAAGTATTTATTTAAAGACATTTAACCCTCGGACAAAGCCAACTCTTGTTGTGACAAATCATGACAATAAACACAATGTTTTGGGCCGATCAAATAATTAGAAGAAAAGGAAAAGTGTTGTACCCTGCCCTTTTTTATTTGATCGGCCCAAAACGTTTATTGTCATGATTTACTCTGTCACAACAAGAGTTGGCTCTGTACGAGGCTTAAAAGGTCTTTAAATAAATACTTACATAATGAATGGGGAATTCTCTTCCAGGCCTGTTGTCAGGGGCGGGACTGCGACGCTCTATATATGCCCATTATACTGATAACATCAGGGATCTCCTATGGGCATAAAAGGGACAAGGACAGACAGATATAGAGAGCTCCATATACTGTATGGGCACAAAAGGGACTAAAACAGACCAAAACCTGGTTAAAACGGGTGCCATTTAGTATGGCATACTAGGTTGGGGTATGCATTCCCGGTTTCCAATGTTCCCAAATTGCATCGATCGCTCACAAGTAGGCCTGTGCCCAACGGGCACAGTAGTCTAGTAGGTGCGCATACAATATCCCGATAATAGAAAAAAAAAAGTGGGAGCACTCAACAGACCAGCACAGATTGTAGTTAAACATACTCTTTGTTGTTTTATTAAATTCTCTGTTCTGTTGTTCGTAGCTGAGACTTTAGCAAACATTGATAACATGAAACCTGAAAGTATATCCCCTCTTTAATAACTGTGGCGCTACTCTATAAAGATCTCCACCTACTATATCATTACTCTCAGGGGTGCCCACCATTTTTTGACTTGAGAGCTACAGTACCTTCCAAATGACCAGCTCAAAAAGATCTACTGACCAACATAAGTATTTGCTGGAAATGGTTACATAAGACACACTTGGAACAGGATAGAAAACAATGTATTGCATTGTGGGTTTGAGCTGACAGGCCCTTTGTATGTCAATCAATCAAGTCACCTTAATTCAAGTGACAGATTATATATATTTTAGGGCCATATGTCATGTGTTCTACCTGCACAGCCTTTGTGATCTACTGGTAGATCACAATCTACCTTTTGGGCACCCCAGTCAGGCAACTGGAGCAGCGTCATAGTTAGATTCTTGGGCTTACCGGAGTTCGGAGCCCCAGTTCTTCAGGGAGAAGTTGAGAGGATTGTTGGTCAAGCCGGAGGAGGGCCCTCTGGTCGACTGTATGCCCACCATTCCACAGCCGTCCGATTCCATCTCCATGGCAAAGTCACTGCGGACCTTCTCCATGTTCTCGCATGGCTTCTCGAAGAGAAATGCATCTACAAATTCAACATGAAGAGGCACGGTCAAAGATTGGGGGGGTGGGCAGGTGGGTACTGTTCTCTACCAGAGTTGCCTGGAATTTACATTATGAGGAAACATTGTTTGGTACATTGAGGCACGCAAACATGACTCAATACTAAAACTAGGAAATAGAAATCCAGTTGTCTCATGTGTAATGTATGGAGTATCACTTGATGTCTATCAGTCAATCAGTAAGCAACCCATTACCCACTGGTAAACTGGTTTATCTGTCTGTTCCTGAGCAGCTCTCCATCCGGCACAGACAACACAGGCTATTATTGAGGTCAGTGGACTAATTTTCCATCTTCTGGATAGTACAAAAGTGAGTCAGGGAACATGTGCCGACAACGTTGGGTCAGTGCCAGCCAGGCAGCTCTTGACCACATCCAGCATGATGGTGTCATCATCACACAAGATGCCATTGACTCACTTTTCATTTTTACACTGCAATTCAAAGACAGGGTTGGTTTTGACTGTACAACGTTACGGTTCAAGGCAAAAATGTGAAGGGCCCTGTTATAGAGCTACAGAAAGATACAATAGAGGGTATGCACATGCATAAAGTGAATGGCAAATTGAGTGGCAAAGAGACAGGCAAAACGTTGTTTAATGCAATCAGATAGGACTTTTCTGTTTGGATGCATGGGCTGTCAAGGCCAGAAAGTACACCCCCCTCTCCCTTGGAGACCTGCTAATATGATTACTGAAGATTCAACACAGCGTAAACTCCAATTAAAGGAGCTATAACTCCACATCAAAAAGCTGAAACTAATTTTCCAGCCCTTCTCTCGCCTCCCAAATTCCCAATGCATTTCATCAGAGCTTTCTGGCAAGGGTCAAAGGGCTGTCATATCCGCAATCGTATCTGACAAGTCTAAAAAGTAGCTGAGTGAAAAAAACAAGTATTTCGCAATGGCCCTGTCTGTGGGAAACAAAAAAGAAGGCAAAACACATCACCATTGGTCCCATATTTGCCCAAACCTAATTAAGATGGAATATTGCTAATATAATTGCTCCAATGTTTAAACTCAATATTGCAGCAGCAAAATAGTCCTTTTATCGGCAAGGAACTTTGCTGTGTATTTTTTGTGTAAATACAGATCCTTGGTCAAACATGGGTATTTGTTTACCTACAGCAGCTGTGTGAATGTGAATGAGTCCAGCTGATCCCACATCATGAGAACACATGCCATGCATGTGTGTGCTTGTACTTGTGGAAAATCTTGAAGCAAAGTCCTACAAAGTGGAGGCATTTCATTGGTCATCATTTTAAACGGGGGTTATTTTATGGTACAGGCTTTGTGCAAAGGGGTTTGTTAAGTTCACACTAGGGTTAAAGGGGACTTTGTCAGTATTTATGTAAATCCTATTATTCTATTGCAAGGAGGACGTGTGAAAATCAGACACAAACACTCCCCAGTGTGTTCTGTGTGTCGACAGCTCACTCTCTCTGTGCTGTAAACTCTGTCTCTGCCAGCCTACGTTAAGTGACTGCCGGCCAGTCACTTTTGTGGATCTTCATTGGCCTCACAATTCAATTAGATTTTATTACGATTCACCGATTTGATTCTACGATGCCTCTCAATTTTCTATATTTTTCTTACTAACTTACTTAACTAACTTATTAGTTATTACTGCACTTTTTTACTAGATCATCCCATCCCTCAAAACCTCAGTAATGTAACCAACTGGATTGTGATGCTTTGTTGGCCAGAGGATCTGGGCTTTCCATAGTAGACCTCCAAGTTCACAACGCATCACATTACAACATTAGTGAGCGTGTAGATCGTCACAGATGATTTGGTGGAGAAATGTGTCCAGATTTTCAAAGTACTTGTTGATCTCAGGCAGCCTCTCTACGTCATATTGAAGGAGCATCAGTATAGCGTTAGCATGTACAGTACCTTGACGTAGCGTCACAGTTCAATGTGACAAATTCTCATGTCAGTACATTATTTTCAGTCATCAGTATTGGGGCTTTGAGAGCCAAATGGAAGCGAATATAGTTTGTACAGAGTTGGTGATGGGCAGTGGTGAGAGTCAAATTAACCTTAGGGGTTCCGGCAGGGGGGTCCACACTTTTTGCACTTGAGAGCTACTTTCAAAACCAGCTATACAAGATCTACCTACCCAAATAAGTATTATCCCTTGCTGAGAATAGCTGTGCTGGCGTTGCATATAAGACAACCCTTGTAATGCTACTGACATTTGCGCGCAACACTATTGGAAACAAAGTATTGCATTGTGGGTTTGAGCTGACAGGCCCTTTTATGTCAATCAAGTCACCTTGATTCAAGGGGCAGATTCAAAAAAAGTTTTTTTTATTTAAATGATCTATACTTTTAGGGGAATGTCATGTGGTCTACCTGTACAGCCTTTGTGATCTACTGGTAGATCATGATCTACCTTTTGGGCACCCATGGGTTGGAGAATTACGCATTAGGAATCTATGGATAGTGCTCCCTGTATGTGAGTGTATGTGATTGTGCTCATGCGTGTCCTTTGCTCTACCGTTGTCCTTTGCCACCAGGCCAGTGGGGGAGTATGTAGTTGTAGGAGAGCTCCAACTGTCCCTCTGCCCAGCTCCCCGTGTGTTGCTGTAGTCCCAACGCTTCTGCTGTAGCTGCTGGAGCCAATAATGCATCTCCCGTCTGTTGGCAGCCTTCACGCACACACGCACACGCACGCACACACACACACACACACACACACACAGTTATTCAATGGAGGCAGGCATCATAAAAGGTTTTATATTCTCATACTGCTTCTTCATATAAAAGGCTAATCATCCCAACATACTAATGACCGAGATATTTTGGCTATCATCAAAGACACCTATAAGATTGACATTACTGTATAGTAACCGTTTCATCAGGAATGATATTACCCACGATGGTCGAAACGTCGCCTAAATAAACGTTTTTTACTGGGAGCTACAGAACAGTGTGCAGACTTCACTTCTTCTCCATTGTACATATTTTTGTTCAGCATTTTTATTGAGATGTGCGTGCGTCCCTCTTGGACTCTATTTATATTGTTTAATGACAGGCCATAACATAACTGACAACATGTCACAATGACTGAGAGTGTGTTTCAATCCGAGTGCCACGGGCTTCCTGGTCAGGTCCTTCTCAGATATGTCATGTGAATCAAAACAGATGATACTTTCATTCTCGGTTCCAGCCCTGGGCCAACAACGCCAAATAGGGCTGTCGAAAACATTCATAGTATACCATCTGTTCACTGACGGAGAGTTTCGAAAACAATAGCCTACTTTTAGAAACAAGTCTGGGTTAAGTGAAACTAGAGGTGGGTTTTTTTAGAAACCAGAAATCCTGGTGGTGATGACACCTGCCTTAACTGGGCAGTTATGGCACTGAGGAGTGATATGAGGACATAACTGTAAGTCAAGACATCCCCAGGAAATTCACTGAACCCGACTGAATAACCACAGACCTAGACTGTCATTCAATGTAGACTCTCAATTGTCACTAGTCTAGTAAGTAATAATAAGAATGATCAGCAATATAATGCTGTAGTAGTTGGTCTGTTTTAGAAGCCTACACATTTTATCTGGTGTCACTCATACACTGTATGTATATGATAACAGAGAAAATGTGTATATCAGACCAGTTCATGTGAAAGTTAACTGATGCATAACTGTCAAACAATGTATATATCAGTCAACATTAACTGATACATTGTGTAAATATCTGTTATTGCACTTATTGCCTATGTTATATGCCTGTTATTAAAAGTAAAAGAAAGCAGTTCATCAACAAAACAAGCTTCCAGCAGCTCGTGACAAAGCAGGACTTTAACAAATGGGTGTGTCTGACTGCCACTCTAACAAAGAGCATTGCTAAGTGACAAGTGACATCCCAACCAAATAAAGGGCCATATTTGCAGAGCAGTGATATAGCCAATGGATATCCTAACTGAAAGGATGTTTAGATTTTTAGTACCTTCAGGAGAAATTCCTTCCCCGAGGTGCGGATCTCAAACAGTCCCTCGTCTCCGTCCACGCCGTAGCTGAAGCACGCGTCTCCTATCTCGATGTGTCCCAGCGGCAGGGCGTCCTGGGGCGTCTTGAAGTAATACAAGTAACATTTCCTCGGATCATAAACAAACCACCTCGGCTTGTAGCCCTTCAGGGGCCCCTTGCTCGCCTGTTTGTTCAAGAAGCCGCATAGTTTCGGGGGCTGCTGCTGGTCCTTATTGTTATTATTTGCACCCTGCTCCACTAGTTCGGGCACAACAACAACATGATCCCCGGACTTGGAGGAGGCCTCGGTCCGCTGTGAAGCTGCTGCTGTGGTGGTGGTGGTGCGATTCGCAGCTTCGCAGCCATCCTCCTCTCCATGCATCTTTCTTCTTGCCTCGAACTTTCTTGCAATGCAATGCCCAGTACTTCTGTTTCCATCCGCATGACCGGAATTGTTTCTGGTACACAGGGATTATGGTATTAGTAGTTCTTCTACGTAGTAGCTACAAGAACTACAATTACAGCAAGTTCAGTATCTGCACAGCCAGATGGCGGTATATATCGATATCATATGTGACAATTTAATCTAAAACCCTTACGTCAAGTCATCCCGAATGCAGTCACTCACAAGCACAGCTGATTGATCGATTGATTGAAAATGTTTATTTCACACTCGAACTAGAATGGGTAGGCCTACATTTCAAACGAAAGAGTCATCGTTGAATATATTCTTTCAGAGTGAACGTTTTTAACTCAAATCTTTGCTTCTGGGAGGTGCCTGGAACAACATATTTTCAGATGGGGGTCTGCGGCCAAATACTGTACATATGTATTTCTGGGGGTCCTACATGGAAAAGTTTGAGAACCACAGACATAGAAACATAGGTTTTTCAGAAAACTGGTTTTAGAAGCCATTTTTTTGGAATCAACCTCAGGACCAGTTGTACTACAGTCTGTAGTAAAGGCTTTGCTTACAAGGATAATATAGTCTCAAACAAGCACACTCATGCAGGGCCCTTTGGTTGTAAAGTTTGTAGCAAAAGCTTTGGTACGGATCAACATCTGAAACGACACATGTTGACTCATACAGGGGAGAAGCCCTTTATTTGTACAGTTTGTAGCAAAAGGATTTCTCGTGAAGACCACATGAAACGACATATGAGTACTCATACAGGTGAGTTCTGTTGTACAGTGTGTGGCAGAGGCTTTAGTGATATGTGTGGTCTGAAAAGTCACAAAACCCTTCTGTTGTACAGTGTGTGGCAGAGGCTTTAGGGATATATGTGGTCTGAAAAGTCACAAAACCCTTCTGTTGTACAGTGTGTGGCAGAGGCTTTAGTGATATGTGTGGTCTGAAAAGTCACAAAACCCTTCTGTTGTACAGTGTGTGCTAGAGGCTTTGCCAAATGTGTAATCTGAAAAGTCACATGATGATACAAAACCCTTCTGTTGTACAGTGTGTGCTAGAGGCTTTGCCAAATGTGTAATCTGAAAAGTCACATGTCATGATGATTCACACAGGAAAAAGGCCCTTTAGTTGTGAAGTTTGTTGCAAAAAGGTGAAAAGGCTTTACTACAAGTCTTAAAAGACTGCATGATACAAAGGAACCGTCCTAGGTCTTGAGCACACCTCAATGGCAGTTGCTCCTTCATCGCGATCAACAAGGTGCCAGACTAGCTAATACCAGACATTAAGCTAATAAACAGTAACCCACTTGGAGAAAGGAGAGTGCATATAGTGCATAAACTAGCCTATAGGCTACCTCCCATTTGACTAACAAGAAATACATTTGGTTTCAAAAAGAAACTTACCGGTAAGGAATGTTGTTATTTTTGGTATTTTGGACAAACAAACCTGTAATGTAATGATGTAAATAAGAGCAACCTCACAGTTATGGTAATGTCTAACCGAACAGCCAGGGGAATTGAGCTTAATCAATGTGCATAATATGTGTTCAGAGCATGAAAATATTTTTGACTAAAGCCTGCTTCCATCAGCAGCATGCTCCATTTCTAGTAGAATCATTTGCATATAGGCCTCAGCAGCATGTGTGCAGCTGCAGGTAGGGGAAGTTGTGGTCATGTAGTTTAAAGGTTGTTCATTGATCTTGATATTTTGTTTTCTGTTGCTCTCTTCCATTCAAATAACGATGAGCCTAAAAGCAATTTGTTTTGCATTTGAATATTTGACAACATATAGGCGTGCTCTGTTGAGCCCTGTAATCAGTAATGGAATCTGGTCTATGTAACAGTAAGTCATAACTCGAACACTTCTATTTCAAATAATGATACAACCGTAATGTGTTATATATCTTACTATCAAGACCTAGGCCTACAGTTGGAGGCCATCGATATTGTCCTTTTCTTTTTGCTGAGGTTTGCGTGATCTGCGCAAAAGGACAGTTAACCCATTTTGGGCAGGAACCCCTTTTGGTGTTTTAAACATTGTTATAATTTAGCTATTGAAAAATAGCAGATCTACAAGCTCATAGCGCGCCACCGAGTGGCGCGCTACGAGCTTGTAGGTCTGCTATTTTTGAAAAATCGTGAAAATATTTATTTCAGAAAACTGGAGGATTTAGAAGGATTCTTTTTTTAAATTTTGAGGTCAGGCCTAAATGGGTCAAATGATAAGGGACAATATCGGTGGCACCCAACTGTACATTTAATTGCGTGGGGCACATACAGTAGAGGTGCCTTGGAGAAATATTCAGATGTGCAAATCGTTTATCAGTGGAAATATATATTTCACTCATCAATCAGCAAATAGTTTATGCTAGAAAACATTAGAAATCTGCGAAATAATTATCTCACATGAATAGGAACATTAATAACATGTCACAGCTGATTGATATAATTCTGGATTTGTGTGCCCATAGAAAACACTCATGGACTGTATGAGTGTTATGACTCAGCAGCATTTATTTTTAAAGTGGAATGGATCACAAAGTACAAATTTAATTTAAATTGAGTGCATGAATATTAGCCAAATGTGTTTTAAGGGTGCTAAATCTGGAGACCATATTCACAGAGGGCAGACTGTCCACTGTCCCACCTCAGTAGTAGCCTATTCTCTTTCAAAGTGCCATAATTGAACTGTTAAATAAAATAAATAACTCCACAGTGCTCATGTTATGCATGTAACCCTAATGGCCCCAGTTTAATTCCTAACTGGTTAGATTAGAGAATGGAGTGAAGAATGGTGTCCAGGATACAGCAAGTGACTGTAAATACAGCCAAACAAGGCTGCCTACTCTGAACTGTCCAATACTCTAATTCCACCAGGGGACAGCTGAGATGAGCTCCAGTATGGCTGCTTTATAGCCACACGGAGCCCCCGTATCACAGTCCACCAGAAGCTGCCCTGTCGTCGGAATCTAAATCAGCAGATGTTCTCTGTGTGAGGGCAGTAATTAATGAAGCCGCACCATCAGCGATATATTGCCCCGAATATTTAATGCTGCCCCTATTAAAGCAAGCTGGAGGTAACAGCATGAGGAATTAACTGCATATCTGTGGCACTGCCTTCTCTGATGACTCAATTTCCTTCCCATTCGCCCAAGTCCAACTAACTGATTATGCAAATAGCATATTCATGATCAAGCCCTCTTACCTGTCGATATGTCGTAACTCGTAAGGTAGCCTAATAGTTATTATGCACCATTAGAAGATCATTCTCGCAGGGGTCACCTACACGGACAAATGTGTCCGTGGCAAATATTACATTTTCTGTTTTACTCACCATTATAATGTTCTTATTTTTATCATAACACCCACTTACTGAATGTCAAGTCTCCAGGTTTTCTTCAGAATAAGTATGGCAATTATTTATTATGCCACTATGGCACATTAGGAGTTCAACTGTGGCTCTCAAATTCTCTGTGTTCTAATGGAACCAAATGGACCCGTAAGGGTCCATTTGGTTCATCACCCAACAAACATGACGAAGGACAGCTTCTAAATACTGAAATATGCTGGGCTTTGTGCTGCATGGCAATACAATGTAATCCCAATGGTAAATGCTGAAGCAGCTCTTACTCCTATAATGATCTCATTCTGCTTAAAGATGTCATTGGGTTATACAATGGGATACGCATAGACATAATGATGTGATATCTTTATTGTTCCTCAACCATCCTGAATGGGAGATGAGCTGAGTAGCGTACATAGTATGTAATAACTCACACACGTTTCAGGTCAGTTCAGTCACTGGAAACAGTGGAAAGGATTCATGACTTAGAAAGTAATCTTTAAGATTTACTTTAAATGTGAAGGCCATACTTCCTACCTGCATATCTGTGCCTCCATGTAAATCCAATGTTTTAAAAAAAAGCTGATGTCTCCATTCTTCAATATTACGTTTTAATTTGACTGTTAAGAAAAATATAGAAATGTTTGTATGTGTGCGCATGCACACAGTTTGTGCCCATGTCCAGTGAAAGCAAAGAAGAGACTAATGCAGGGATAAAATGCTCACACAAAACAAACAGAAGAGTACTTTATTAAAAGTTAAGCCCAGTATCCCCATTATTCACACTGGGAAATGTGTATTAAAGAATTAGCTGAGACAACAGGGAGATCAAATGTACAGATGCCAGAGGCTAATATATTCAAATACAGACAACAAGAGCCCTTCATTCAACTGGAAAATAGTAAGATGTGATTGTCATTGTGCTCCAGTTCTAACAAGAAAGGACACAAACTAACATGACCAAAGCAATGTAAACGAGATAGAGAGCACAGTTCTGTTCATGCAGGTTGCAGATCAAATTATTGCATAGCTAAATGAACACACTCCAGGCATGTTTCAAACAATATCTGCTGTGTACAATATATCTCATGTGCAACAAACGTTGATATATAAGTTATTTGTGTAACCTTAATATATCCAACATATATTAATATAGGCCAGTGTCTGGCAGAAGTAGATACAGTAAAAAGGGCTCATATCAATACCTTGTTTTTCTTTCTAGAAAATGTAAAAAGTAGTCCTTTCTCCCCACATGTGACACATTCTGGTCAAGCCCTATTATTTCTGGAGATTAAAACACGAAACAACCTGCGTTTCATCAAAGAAGAAAGTAAATGAATGCATAAAGAGCTGAGTCATCCTGAGAATCAGTCTTAACGAGCCATACAGTTTCCCAGACTTCAAACAGACTTCACAGATCGCAGGGAAAGGAGGAGTGAAGGTTGACAGGAATTGGAGATACGGTATAGGCACTGTGCTGTTGAATACTGTACACCAGTGTTCTCAAACCTTTTCATGTCAAGGATCCCCAAATTGACTCATTATAGCCTGTGGTCCCCCATTAGAAAATATATGCCAAGGACACCCATAACAGAAGATTTTTTTTACGGCTCTAGCAGTGATTCTCAACCATTTTCATTTCAATGACCCTTAGGTTTGACCTGAATTAGGCTACGGTCCCCCATTTCTATCTCTGGGACCCCAATGTATATTGTAAAATCAAAGTTCATTTAACTCTGAGCGATTCCAAATGGAATGATTCCATTTGTACACTCTCTGAGTTACAGACCCATAAGGGTCCATTTGGTTCCTTACTATCATTTAGCTGGGGACCCCCTGGAACCCCCTCAAGGACCCCTAGGGGTCCCCAGACCACACTTTGGGAACCACTGCTGTATACTGTAGCACGGTCTGGGTAGAGTCTGGGAGGGTCTGTCCTGATGTGTCCAGCATCTTCACCGTGTAACCAACGTGGAGGCCCTCTTAGATTCGAATATGGAAGGTACTGCAGGCACAAGTAAGACAAAATGCGAAAACTTTACTTTCACAATCTGTATATCTCTGCTGTCGGAAAACAGCTAACTCCAAAATGTTCATTTTTCAGGAAATGAAAAATATAAAATTTTCAGGAAATGAAAAATATAAAATTTTCAGGAAATGAAGAAAACCTTAAATTCTTCAAACAAAGCAATACGGCCTCATCAAAGTTGGTATTGTGATTTTATATATATTGTCAATTACTTGCATGGGAAGGGGAGAGGTGGTGGAGTTGGCTGCTTTAGCAGACACAGTCTGAGGATCCAATGCATGGAGTCTGTCCGAAGCGCTTTTACTACTTTGCTTTGTTTTTTTAACCAACACACAGACGTAAGGGTGTTCAATAGCACTGATTTATGCAAAAAGAATTATCAAAACCCTCAAAAATGGTTTCCTACAGCAACGCTATACAGCACTTTCACTTCTGCCCACAAATGCACAAAGTTTCAAGTACAACTCGATTTCACCCGCGGCTTCTCAACTACTGCCACACCCGAGGGCTGACACAGCTCTGGGTGTAGGGTAGGCCACCCAGCCTGGCAGAGATCTGTACATTTAAGATCCTATACTCTCCTCGCATGCACACGTAACAGACATATGCCATGGTGGCAGAGCTCTGAAAACACAGTTATCTGCTTTTCATGATCATTTAGAATGACCTCTTTCTACCTGCAGACATACCACACCAGTATACAGAGCCATCCGTCACCAGTAAGACGCCTGAGGCTGAGGGCGAGAAGTGACCTTGCCCTAAAGGGCGAGGTCACGTGCACGCATCCGCCTGGGTGACAGCAGCCTGCTGGGCGAGCTTTGGCATGGGGAGTCAGATCAACATGGAATTAATTCTGTACTGGCCATATACAGTAAGGGAGCATGTCTTGAGTGTACAGTGTTTGATGAGGTCAGATCAACATGGAATGTCAGAACAGGTGAGCTCCATACAGTATATGGAGATCTAAGGGTGGTAGCGGGGACATTCTCTTGAGTGTACAGGGTTTAATTTTCCGGCCTGTTGAGAACTCTAGTTTTCGGCGGCTGCCGGGCTGCACTAATAACTTTGAGGCAGGCCTGTATAGATTTTGAATGGACAGGTGGGCCTGTTGAGAACTCTAGTTTTCACCGGGTGCCGGGCGCGGTTGCACTATAACTTTGGGGCATGGGCCCGTCTAGAGTTTGAAATTTGAATGGACAGGTATAAGTCAAATGGGACACATCGAAGAGGAAGGATGGATGGGGAAGGATCAACATATGGAATGTCAGAACAGGTTCTGACATATATCCATATATGGAGATCTAAGGGTTTGAGGTCAGATGTATAATTGCTGGCCAATATTGATGACATCACGGATCTGCATACTGCAACAACCAACTGTGACAGCGCATTTACTATGACATCAGGGTCTCCACATCTTCATCCCTGATGATGTCAGATGATGTCACGAGACCTAGGCACCATGTGATGCCCGACACACGGGAAATGCACGATTCCATAGTTAACTGCGACCTTTGGTCACAATACGTGATTGGTGTTTCAGCAGGGATTTATGCTTCTGGCTGGCAATGAAATCAGACATGGGTCGTTTGCATTTAGATGAAGACACATACTGGAGGCTCAGGCTGACAATAATGAGAGCAGAGCCACTATAATGACAAACAGCCAACTGGGGGTTGTGCAGTAAATGCATCATGACCATGGCATGCATGTGTTGATTAACACATGCACATGCATGGAGGTCGATTCTAAAAACGCCTTCTAAATCCTGACCTAAGTCTTTTGAAAAACTTCAAATATTGGTTAAAAAAACAAGAATTAATCATATAGTGATATAATGGTCAGGTGAAAGAAGCGCTGTCTCCGTTGTAATAATAATAATAATAATTGTTTTGTTTTGTTTTATTAGTAACGTGTATGTTTGTGTGTCACAACCTCGCACTTCGCGGCCGTTTGCGTGCACTGTCTCCGTTGTCCCCCCCCCCCCCCCCCATATTGGTATGATTATTATTTTAGTAACGTGTATGCAGCCACGTTTGGTGTGAAGTTATATTGAGTGACATTCTAACATTGCAAACGTTTTGCTGGAAATAAGCGGACTTGGCAACCCTGCCTGGAGTCGACCAGAGCCAGAGTTACGCAAACTCTGTGCCAGTCCTGCAGTCCAATGGCGGCTCTTCTACATAGATCAGACTTCTATTGAATGGGGACAACGAATGGGGACAACCGGAAGTTGTTTTCTGCCCCCTCAAATTCGCAACTATTTTAGAGTCGACTAGGTGGCGAACATGTGGCGAACATGTGGTCTTCATTTTCAGGTTGGTCATTTGGTCAGGTCGTCACCTGAACAAAAAGTAGTTATCATGAATCATACGTCGTAACAGTGGAATATCTATATAATGAAACTATGCATATATACTATATAGACTAGTGCTGTCTACATAAAGTGCTATCTAAGTCTATACATAAACCTGAGAGAAGCTTTTTTTGGTAAATTAAAACATATTTTGGTATACGAGTGAATCAATGTTTAAATGTTAGATTTAAATGTTTTTTAAATCTAAATGTCCCATCCACTGGGCCAAACAAAGTGTTCTGATGGGCTTCTTCTACTGCTGGTATGCCTGAAATTCGTCCAGTGAGAAAAGTTCTGTGGTGAAAAACGAATTAAATGCGTTATTTTATTTAATCACGTCCCAGCCCTAATAGTAATAATATAACCAGAGAGAACCTTTCTGTAGTGCATATACATTACCTTAAAAAGTCAGGAGCCCTAGTTATCATGTTTTCAAAGTCAGCGAAGGAGAGTTTGTTGTCCCCGTCCAGATCGGACTCCTCGATGGTCTTCTCACACACCAGGTCCACCTCCTCCGGAGTCAGCTCCTCCTTCGTCAACTTGTTCAGAGTCTTCTCCAAGTCCTCTTTGCACAGATAATTATCCACATTGTAATCTGTGGACCACCACAAGGAACATGAAAATCAACACAATAGCTATAGATTCATTTTAGTAATAAGTAAGTACATTTTATTTATAAAGCACCTTTCAAGACAAAGTCACAAGGTGCTGAACAGTGTACACAGAACAAGCAATCAACAAGTTAAAACAAACAGGAAAACATAGCACAATAAAGTAAAAATACAATAAAGAATTTAACGAAACCAATAAAACACAGTCCAGGGTATAGCTAGGGCATATAGCAGTGGGTGTGGTTTTCTGGTTCCACTGAAAAATCAGCCATTCATTTTTCCCCATAGAGATTTACAAAGATATTTAAATCTATTAGGCCTATGTTAAGCCTAGAATCAAGTCATCAATGATCCTGGTGAATCATGACCATAAAACCTTTGATTATTATTTTATTTTATTTTATTAAAACTGCAAAAAAAGGTATTTAGGTTTAGGCTTAGAATAATTTTGTAAATCTCTATGGGAAAAATGAATGGCCGATTTTTCAGTGGAACCAGAAAACCACACCCTATAGGAGGAACCCACGGTGAAGGTTTGTTAGAGAAGAAGTCCATCTTTACCATATATCTTGAAGGCAAATATGGCCTTCAGCTCTCTGGGAGCCGTTTCACTGAGGACGGAGAACATGTCCACAAAGTCATTGAAGCTGAGGTTCCCCTGGCCATCCTCGGAGAAACACTCCACTATCCGGTTTCGGAACGGGTTCTCCTGCACATAAAGCAGGTTAAACGTTGGATAATTGAATGTGTCTGACAAAAAACGTGAATAGCATACATACACTAATAAAAAAGTATTGGTCAATATGGAAATTAATCTTGCACCACACAGTATACTGTATTTATAAATAAGAAAACAAAACAGCATACACCAGTAAGACGCCTAAGGGCGAGAAGCCCTAGCCTAAAGGGTGAGGTCGCGTGCACGCATTTACACTTTTCTGTTATTTCTTTTCCTCTCATTTTCTGTAAAGTACTTCGGTCGATCATGTTTTTGTTAATGTGCTCTATAAATATAGTTTGAGTTGAGTTGACGCATCCAGGAACTTGATAATCAAACAACAAAAAAATATGAATAATTGATATGTTGCATTGATTTTTCACAACTGTGTGTGGTGTTACATGTTTCATGCAGTCATGACCATGACAGTTTCATGGCCATTCTGTGTTTATAGGCTGTTTATATGCTGCAAAACGTAGGTTGTAGTGTGTTCTGCTGAGCATGGTCTTTCACACAGACAGACCCCGCTCCCAAGAGAAGACAGACTAAGGGCTATATCTTAATTGCGCCACCCCTTAACCCTTATCCCTAAACTTATTTTGCCATTTTGTACTATTTTAAAAAACCTTTTAAAATAGTTAAAATAGCTGATCTACAAGCTCACAACGTGTAGATGTCGATCGGCTAGTTGAACTATTTTAAAATGATTTTCAGCCAGGAAGTTGTACATGCCCAAATTTGTGCATGTACAACTTCCTGGTCTCAACTGCACATGTTTCTTTCCTTCCATGGAGCAACATGGCGTCGCCCGTACGGTCTTCGCGTCTCGTCTTCTTTAGACAGTCCTTGATGTCGACCCCGCCCCGCTTCCCTCCGCCCCACCCTTCCTGGTGCTGCAAATAATGGGAGTGGGGCGGGACAGAGAAAGGCCCTTATTGTTCCAGCTCCAAAAGAACCATTCACATACTGTAACAACAAAATGGCTTTTTGTACCAGGAACTCTGTGATTCCTGAATGGACCCCGGAAAAAGGCCTTTGGTTCGGCACAATCGGCAGTCTCCTCAACAAAGCCAATTAACGCAAATGCTGAGGCAAGCAAGGATTAGATTTACAGTTATGATGCATTACAGGACTTTGGAGACCTGCGTGTAAATTCCCATGCCTTCATCAATCCTTGCTTGAGTGGTCTCTGTCTTCCTGCAGCTGGCCTGTGACAGCTTTATGGGCACAGGCCAATTATGTCCAATGGAAGGACACATTATGAGACTGTGCTAAAATGTGCTGCCCTGGAGGTGGACTCCACATAAATTAGTCCACCTCCAGGGCAGCACATCTGCCTAATATGTATAGGAGGAAAATTGCCAGATAAATGCTTCTTTCATGTTGCACAGCATAGCAAAGTGCTTCACAAACGGGACATACAACAGTATAGACTGAGAGACTTTTTCACATAATGTTAACCTTCACAAGCCCAGAGGATGTGGCATGGTGCAAACAACAGTGAAGGTGGCTGATGGGTTCAGAAAACTAAGGTCACACACTTGGCTCACACTGTACAATACTCCTCCCAGTAGTGTGGGGACATTCAGTGTGTGTGTAACAGGCCTACAGCTGTTGAACGTTAATTCTATCTGTGTCCACTAGTAACTGAAAAGGGGAGGGACCTTTGAAAGGATGAGAAAACAACAGATCGATGCACGAGGTCATCTATCGCTTTATCGTTCTCCTCATGTGATATTGGTCCTTTCCAAGTAATAAATCCTATTAGCCATTTAAATGACCTGCTTCATAGATCTTAGATCGATCATAGATGTTTCGTAGATCACCTCCCACCAGAACTTCACACATGCTTTTGACACAACCGTGGTCATCTTCATTCACTCAAGCAACATGCTTGGCACTCCAAAGAGCATCTCACTAACAGTGCGCAGCTGTCTGAGATTCAGCTAACAGTAGCGGGAGGAGGTGGTCGCTGTCACACCAGCTCTAGCCCTACAGTTTTCTCTCATTTCCTAGAGCAATACTCAGGGGAAATAAATCCCCTTTGCCATTTAACTTGCAAATGTACAGATGCGGCCTTCAACACAATTGTGCCTGGCCTGCAAGTCTTGCATGATTGATTGATTGAAATTTGTATTCACAGAATGTAGAATGGGTACAGTTCTGCTACTGAGGCTATAACCATGAAAAGCACTCAGACTTGTTTACATCAGGGTCCTCCATTTTCAATCAGACTTAGGCCTGCACCTGCACCCGACCATGTGCAGGTGGATACTGAACTTTCTGTCGAGTCGTGGTCAGGTGGTGCAGATGGTGAATATATAACATCTGACCCAATGCTCAATACCGGTGCACCCCAGGGCTGTGTGCTCAGCCCCCTCCTGTACTCCATGTACACACATAACTGTATGGCCACGCACAGCTGTAATGTCATCAAGGAGGTACACCGACGACACTACATTCATGGGGCTGATCACCGACACCAGTGAGTGAGACGGCCTATAGAAACGAGGTCAATAAAACTGGCGCTATGGTGCCGGGAAAACAACATAGCTCTCAATGCTGGAACGACCTTCGAGCTAATTATGGACTTTAGGAGGCAGAGGAGGGAGCACACGTCAATCTACATCGATGGAGTTGCAGTGGAGAGAGTCAGTGAGTTCAAATTCCTTGGCACACACATATAGACGACGGCCATAAGTGGGTCACTCACACCCACTTGTGTGTTGAAAAGGGCACAACAACGCCTCTACTGCATGCTAACGGCGCCTGAAGAAGTTCAGGGTCAGGGTCGGTTGAGTTTTAACCGGCCACGTGTGTCGTAACCGGCAACTCATGTCGGGAGCCACGGTTGAGTTTTAACCGGCCACGCCATGTGTCCTGACTCACGCATTTGTGTTGGACCAACGTCTGCACCCCGGTGCGAACAGCCCAGCATATAGTCGGAGGCTTTTGGTGCAACCGAAGGGATGTGCATAATTGCCTGCCTACTTTATCCAGTTTTAGTACGATTTTAAGTTACCTTTAGTTCTGGCATGTTGACTATTAAGGATAACGGCACTTCACAGTCTGGGTCGTTAGTGTAGTCCATCGGTACAAGATGTGGGGCCAGCTCATGATATCTGCCGTGCAACCTAGAACACACAAATAAATAAAAGACAGCAATAGCTTGTATTATCAAATCCATTTATCAGGTTTCAGTACACCTGAGAGAGAGAGGTTTCCTACATTAGATTATTTTCAAAACATTTTCAAAAACATTCCCCAAAAAAAGACCTTTTCTTTAATACCAAATTAAACGATTGTTCTAAGTAATTAGAACAATCATGAATCAAGACATTCCATAAATTGGGAAAACAAATAGTAGTAGTGAAAATAGTGGATCTACAAGCTCACGTGGCGTGAAGCGGTGCGTTGTGAGCTTGTAGATCTGCTATTTTCACTAATTTGGGTCCCAGTGGAACGTCTAATTTGTCTTTTGGGTCACAGGCTAAAAAGCTTGGGAGCCGCTGGCTTACCAAAATAAGACTATTGCTGCTGAAGTAAAGCAAGGAACCCTCCACCCCCCTTAACAACAAATGAGTGTAACAAGAGCGTAAACATAATGGTCTATGATGCTGATTATTTCCAAAGATGTCCGGTCTTTTCGAATGTATATACATTCCCTGACAGATACACCTGAGGTCATGTATTCTGACACAGCGCAGACACGCTCACACGCATGCATGCAGGACCCATAAAAATGTGTCAGCGACCCACAAATGGGTCCCGACCCACTGTTTGGGGAAACTACCACACACACACACACGCACATGCACACGCACACGCACGCACGCGCACGTACACACACACAGTGTGTCATCAGAGGTCGGCAGTAATCTACAAGCCTCTTACACTCTGACCCCTGAACATCCCTGTTACTGTACGTGCGTCCTTCCTCATCCTATAGCAGTGTCATCCATCTCAGGGGTCACTGCTCTTATAGAGGACAAACTCATTAAGTTGAAATCAAATAAACCTGCCAAAATGACACAGCTGCTGCTGCAATGATCGGTCATACAACAGTTAATTCTATAGTAAAGGCATTTTTACTGGACAAACCGTAAGGCATATTCTACGGGTCCTACTGATATTCGGTACAGTACAGTACAGTACAGTACAGTACAGTACAGTACAGTACAGTACAGTACAGTACAGTACAGTACAGTACAGTACAGTACAGTACAGTACAGTACAGTACAACAGCACTGGAACTTTTTAATGTAACTCAGCATTCTGCTTGGTTTACTGTATGTCCTGATACGTTCAACTTCAACACCACTGCAACAACAGTTCAACATACTATCATTTATCTCATTCGGAACCTCCCAATTTGTTTAAAACGTTCTATTTCTAATTATCTTCATATTGACATTCATTTAACAAGCCACGGTTAATTTTGATTATTGAAAAAACAAAATCAATGCAAACATCGTTCCAAACTAAAAAGCAATGGCCTACTTCCAAACAAACTCTGCCTATTGACCATTATGCTCATTTTGTTCCTTCATGCAATGCAATAAAGTGAACTACAAGAGTTAAAGTACGAGTCTTATGGAATTTAGATTTTTGTTATGCACATGATGCACATTGAAAAGACAAAAATGGATAAGAATGACACACCTGTATTCCTGGGCAGTGTTGATTTCGTCGACTAATACTATGACAAAAAATGTTCATCGACTACCTTCTTTAACTGACGAAAACGAAATGGAAACTAAATAAAAACTAAGCTATGATGACTAAAACTAAGACTAAATATATTGACAATTTCCTCAACAAATAAAAACTAGACTAAAACATTAGGAAGGGACTAGTGGACAAGAGGAAGAGCTCCATCATTTTACACTTGGTTGCATGCTGAAAATAGCAGATCTACAAGCTCACAACGTATCGCAGCCCGACGCGTTGTGAGCTTGTAGATCGGCTACTTTCAACAAGTGTAAAATCAGCCATTATAACGGCATCAAGGCCCAGCAAAATACATTTTAGTCGACTAAATCAACTGTACATTAAGTCGGCTAAAATCTTATGATAGTTAGTCGACAAAAACTAGACTAACACTAGTAACATTCCAGGTGACTAAAATGTGACCAAAACTAAATTAAAACTATTCGAGAGACTATGACTAAAACTAAAATCTAAATCTAAATCTAAATTTGCTGTAAAAATCAACACTGTTCCTGGGTAAAACCAACTATGATGTTTCAGGCAGAGCTGTGGACCTCACAAAGCGATCGCCTCATAATGATCAATGATGATCTTTGTCTCTCACCTTCATAACTGTGTCATGGTGTGTGCTGCTGGGAACACAAGCTTGGGATGTTTTATGAAGGTCATAAAGCATGCGATGCTACTACGCTCGATGATGGAGATCAATTTCGGTATGGTCAATTTCATTTTCAGCGCACCGCTGGCCTTGTAATCAAAGGCAGTTTCAATGTCATTGTGGAGGAACAGTTCAGCATTCATCCACAAGTCGGGGGGGCACTGTCCGGCAATTTGTTATTAACAGAAAACGTTGGGAATGATTGCAAAGGAAAAGAGAGTCTAGAATTCTAGAGTCTAGTGTCAATATTAATGTTATTTTTTCACCAAATGCAAATAATAAATATCCTATACAAATGTGTCCTGTGTTTAATACAAATATCTGTATTTGTCTAGACTATTTGTGTTCTTGTGTTTACAAGTGTGAGCCAAAGCAAAAACAGACAAAGTATCAACTTACTGAAATACTGATCATATGACCGTGACACATTTCATGACCTGTAATTCCATTACGGTCAATTCTACATGCTCTGATTAGATTAAAAAAGCAACCTGAGAGCGCCATAATATGGAGCTATAAAAATATCCATGATTAATGTCATCTAGCTACAGTAAACATGACAAGTATAATCTCATGAAATAGGTTCGTTTTCAGTAATGGATCATTACATTTGATAAAATTTAATTTTAGATTCAAATAAAGCTGCCTCTGTCATTCTATTGAGAACTGCAAAGATTAATCCAACAGAGTGCCCTACTGTAATATCAGCACATGAATCCTTACGCGTGAATTTTGATCCAATTATATGAAACCACTGAAGTTTATTAAATTCACAGTTCTATCATCATACCCAAGATCATCTTTAAGGGATTATGTTTGATGCTGTCTGTCTGTCTGGGTATGTATCGTTGCAGAAACAAAAACGCACCAGAGTCTTAGTATGCATATCTTGTTTGAAATATAACACCATAAGTCACAAGTTGGTTTGGTTTGTATGCGCTACAGTGAGGGCGGGCGGCTTAAACCCAATCTTGCTTAGGGCCCCCAGATGTCTGGCTGGCCCTGCTTCGTACATAAACATTACTGCAACTGTCTGTTTTACCAAAATGTTGATCAGCAAGGGATAGATAGAAATAGCATAAGTATATATTTTTTTGGTTATAGTTATTCTATTTATAGTGACTCATAGGAATAGACTATGTGACAACCATAGTCTGGTGACCACCGGAGAGACGGGTGACAGCCGGAATGTAGACGGCACCCGGGTGAGCAGTATGGGTTAGCGCCCCAGCCTGTGTCCTCTGTGAGGAGGAAGCCCAAAAAACCCTTGGTGATGCCTTTAGGAGGGCCATTATAATCCACCACTCCTGAATGAAGTGCCTGGCGCTGGGAGTCAGGTGCAACGCACAGGTCCTGGTGAGAGCAGGAGTGGACCTGGTGAGATGTAGGAGGGGCCCGGACAGGAGTCAACCTACAGAGCCTAGTCCTTCCACGCGCCAGAATCTGGTTCTCCCAGTCCTGGCAGAGTAGTTCCGGAGCAACGGATGGTGTGGCCTTGGTCTTTCCCTAATGGGACTGAACGAGGGTAGCTACTGGGACGTAAGTCGGGACTTGATCACCCCGGCTGGGTCACCTGAGTGAGGGGTATATGATGTTGCCAGACCCGAAACCCTGATGACCTTGGGATACATCACTGAGGATACGTCCCAGGTGCATCCATGCAATGTTTTTGAGTTATAGGTAGATGCAAGAAAGAGGGTGGCTCCACTTACCGAAGGATTTCTTTGCGTGTGAAGTAAGTGCAGTCCTGTAGGAAAGTAAGCGCAGTGTGAATAAGCATGAATTAGCACAAACAAAAACACAAACAAATTATTAACTACAAAGAATGCCCAAAACACAAAGGACAAAAAGATTACTGGTAAAAATAAATGGTTATCATATATTTTATACACAGGGAGTACCTTGTCCTAAACGTAGAGTTGTTCTAAACAGTTTGAATCCGTAGCTTTTAAAGCAAACATTTTTAACTAAAATCTTTGTTTCTGGGGGTGCCTGGAACCAAATATTTTAAGATGAGGGTTGATAGCCACATACATATTTCTGGGTCCTTGAGCACCCATTTGAGCACCACTGATATATGAATATACGTTTTTGAGAAAACTGTTAGGATTTAGAAGAGATCTTGTAGAATCGGCCTGAGGTCTTAACGGCTTATCGTAATTACCTGGCATCCCTGTTCCAAGACTGAAAAGGATACCGGGTTGGTTGAGTGCAATGAACTACTTGGCTGGCTAGAGAACCATCAGTATTAGGAGTCGACATGGACTACACTGGTATGCATGACAGGCTCGGGTGGCATATAGAATGACAGTACGGGGCCTTGGAAGTCAGCGGAACGCCTAGCTATTACACTAAGCCCTGAATGAGGTCTCAAGTATCACTAAAGGTATGACTTGTTGTCAGAATGTTGTGTCACCCATGGTAGTTGCAATACACACATTGAGGCAAGGGAACATGATCGTGTGTGTGTGTGTGTGTGTGTGTTTGTGTGTGTGTGTGTGTGTGTGTGTGTGTGTGTGTGTGTGTGTGTGTGTGTGTGTGTGTGTGTGTGTGTGTGTGTGTGTGTGTGTGTGTGTGTGTGTGTGTGTGTGTGTGTGTGTGTGTGTGTGTTTGTGTGTGTGTGTGTGTGTGTAAATGGTAAATGGTGCATTTATATAGCCGCTATATAAATGCACCATTTACCATTTACACACACACACACACACCCTTGGATAAAGGCGCTATATTATAGCGCCTTTATCCAAGGCGCTTTACATAGATTGTGCATTACATTCACCCATTCACACACACATTCATACACTGAGTGCAAACCTCTGGAGCCACCAGAGGTTTGCACACATGTGCACAGTGCACAGTCTGCACATGCACATTAGTGTTATTGTGCTGAACCTGCACATTCATTACCACGCCTGCCTTATTTCTGTCCAGATATACGCTGAGATATTTGCTGTATTTTAGATTGCGTTGAGGCGTGTGTGTAAGTTCCGACTTCTGAGGTAAACTATTTCTTCCTGTAACATGCAGCTTTATCGATATGCATTTGCACACTGCATTTCCCTGTTTCGTTCCCCTCAGGTATTAATCAAGACGATCTCATGTTATTTCAAGTCTCAAGGCTTATCAGTACAGGCTGAGCTGCGTGTGAACCAGTCCAGAGCATTATCAGTTAGCCTATACACTCTCTATTCTCTATCTTTTCAAATCGGTCCGTGGCATAATATGTCAGTTTGGGGGACCTTGACATGAAAATGTTTGAGAAGCACTGCCATAATATAGTAGAAACACTTTGCATGGTAACTATCCATCCATCCATCTTCAACCACTTATTGATAATCGGGTCGCGGGGGCAACAGCTCCACCAGAGTGCTCCAGACTTCCCTCTCCAGAGCAACATTAGTGACTTCCTCCTGGGGGATCCCCAGACGTTTCAAGGCCAGTGAGTCGATGTGTTTCCTCCAACTGCGCCTTGGTCTGCCCCAGGGTCTCCTCCCAGTGGGACGTGCCTCAAGGACCTCCCTAGGGAGACGCCCGAGAGGCATCCTAACCAGATGTCCGAACCACCTAAGCTGGCTCCTTTCCAGGCAAAGAAGCAGCGACTCTGAAATTCTCACACTATCTCTAAGGGAGATGCCAGCCACCCGTCGAAGAAAACTAATTTCGACTGCTTGTATTCGCGACCTTATTATTTCGGCCATGACCCACACTTCATGACCATATAGGTGAGAGTAGGAATGAAGATTGCTCAGTAGATAGAGAGCTTTGCCCATGGCTCAACTCTCTTTTCGTCACAACAGTGCGGTACAGCGACTGCAATACCGCCCCTGCCGCTCCGATTCTATGGCTGATCTTTTCTGATTCTCCATCCTCCCCTCACTCGTGAACAAGACTAACTAAGTGTATGTAAACCAGTCAGTACAGGACAGCCTTCCTTCTAATATTTATCGTGGCTCATTTGAGTCGTCTGGAGCTACATTTGTAATAATGTCATCTACGGTACATTCACGATCCAGTTTAGAGACTTAAAATAGAGAAAGCAAGAAGACGTGTCTAAAGTCTGCTGCACAGTAAAATCCTCAGAGTTAAATGTATCCATTTGGAACTCAGAGAGTGTTCAAATGTAGTGAACAGTGTGCTGAGGCAATTATCCGATACAGGCATATACCCCACATGGCAACTCTGTCCGATTCTTTAAATTGTATAGGCAACATCATTATTTCTAAAATAAGGGCATGTTAAGAGCAACAGAAGTAACCAGAGAAGCTCTTGAGCCGTAAGTTATCTCCCAAGGGTAGTGTTTCCAGGCATGCCATCATACTGAGGCTTGGCATCAATAATTAAGTCACACCTAATCGTAATGATAAACCTGTGCAGACATACAGGTAGCTGGCGTTTCTTCACAGGACGAGGCATCTATTGTTACAGAGTACAAAAGGTTAGGGCTTCTCAGATCATGTCAGATGTTGCCCTGAAGACCTCGAGATCCTCCAGTTGAAATGAAATCAGAGCCTTCTGCTATTAATTTGTTTTAAATACATTATTGTGCATCATCATTGCACATGATGTAAGCACGGAACAATCTAATTTCATATGGGCTCTAAAAATGTATCCTTTATGCAGTGGTTTTCAACCCTTTTCATGTCAAGACCCATTTTTTATTACTTGAGCCACGGACCACCATTTGATGAGATTTAGCCTCTCAGACCCAAAACTAAAGAATATTTTGATATCGTTGAACAAGATTTTGTCCACAATTGGCATGCTGTATTGATACCATTTTGAGAGATAACAGGCAACAGGTATAACATCAAAAATAACAATTATTCTACAGTATCTAATTGCGTAGACTTCTTGTAGATTAAGTAATGCAGCTGTTTAACAATAATCTAACTCTTGAGAGCGAAAGATGAAACCAAATGGACCCGTACAATCCTCAATGTTATTTATCCATTTGTAGTCTCTCGAGACAGACTGTTGACTCTCAGTTCAAAGGAAAAGAGGGTGCTGCTGTGTTCCCTTTGTTTTGCAGATGGGTTCCCAGATTGATCCTTTTATTGTAACTGAGGATTTTACTTGTAGAGCACTACTAAAACATACAAATATGGCCTGCTATTTGACAGCTTTTAGCAAAATTCTATTCTCAGTGTCATCAGCAGAGGGTCTTTGGTCATTTTAGCCATTGCCTTTTGTTGTTGTTGCAGATATGTTGACCATGCAGGATACTATTTCCAATTATGACCCATATTCAAAATCAGTCATTGACTCACATCGGGTGGATCACACAACTGTATTAACATTAGTTAATTACGGTAGTTAGTTCCTTAACTTTGGATAAATTACATATCTACACTAAATTGACCTAACACAGGATTTTATTGGACATGCCGCCACCACCACCCATGATCATAATAATCCCTTTTCATTTCAATGTTGTTAAAATCTACATTGTAATTAAGGACTCATGCTTATACTTTACATTTTCTCAATTAAGCATTAGTCCCACACACACGCATAACAGGCTACACCAGACTAAATGCACCTTGAAGATAGCTACAACAGACTTGTCATATTGCACGATATGCTGTTATATGCCATGCCATGCTCATATATGGCTATAATAACACTGACATGTGAAGATAAGTCAGAGGAAGAATCGGAAGCTTTACCTGGTATGCATCAAGTTGCTCGTCCGTAAATATGGTCTGCTTATTACCCATCTCTTAATCGAGTTGTTTTTCTCCTGTACAGAATCATTACATTTACAGTTCCATGTGTTTTCTCAAATCTATGCATTTAGGGGGTCCAGGAGGAAGATCAAGACCCCCCGCACATCTGTCGACTGAATTCCTTCAAAGTATTGGTGCGTTTCCAAAATAATATGTCCCCCATGGATTCAAAAAAAGGAAAACAAGAAAAAGAAAAAAGAAAAGGGTTTGCGGCAGCAAAGAAATTCAAAATGATCTAGAGACATGACCAGGGTGTACTGTGTACTGTTTGCTAAGAGGAGGCGTGTGAATTGATCCGTTTCAGCACCGGTTGCTGTCCGCATGCAGCTTGAGTTACAACCAGCGAACCACCGTTCAACACCAGAGGGCGTCTATGACCCTAAGGCAGTGGTTTTCAACCATTTTCATTTTATTTTATTTGGAATAAATTGAGTCACGGACCACCATGATGAGATTTATCCTCTCTTAGACCCAATTTGTCCACAAGTCCATGCTGTATTGAAACATTGATCAAAATAATCAATAATCAAAAATAATATTTTACATTCTCTAATTGTGTAGACTTCCTGTGAATTAATTAAGTAATGACGATGTTTAACAATAATTTAACTTTTGAGAGCGTAACATGAAACCAAATGGACCCGTACGGGTACGGGTCCATTTGGTTTCATTTTAAGCTTAATTTATTAAAAGCTTAATTCATTTAAAAAAATGTTATTTGTCCCAAAGTGACTGCAAAAAAATAAAATAAACAATGCTGCTATTTGTTTAAAAAAAAAGGCCGTATTATACCCTGTATAACATATGCAATGTGCCGGGTAGCTCTGTTTACAAAATGCTGTAGGCCTACTTCAACTGTTTTCATTATATTTTATTCTGTATCATATGATACAGAATAAAATTTGGTCTTGTAACGTCAGTTAAGAGTGTGACTGTAAACGTAATTAATGTTCTATTCTATCTCAGAAAGGAAAGGTCCTCCAAATTGATCGAGCGCGCGCACACGCACGCACGCACAGTCGCACACCCACGCACACACACACACACACACACACACACACATATACACACATACACACACACACCTCACCATCACAGCGGATGACTGCATACATTGTAAACCCTGAATAATTTTCAATAAAGTTTATTTAAAAAGCGTAAGCTGCATAAACCCTGTCGGGACGGACAGATGCCAGATTCACATTGACAGTGTGTGGGTCATATTCAGTGCATTAGGTTCAGCATATCCTGCTGGCTGCTGAATAATACAGTATGGACTCTAAGCGAGACAATAATAAAGACCATGGAGGTAAGTTGTGAAGGAGAAGCATTATGTTGCTATATGTTAGCAATTTAGCAATACGCTATAGTGTTCCATTCATTCATATCCAGCCGTATAAACATGTGTGGGACAGTGGGTGTGTTTCTGTAAAACAATCCCACAAGACCAAAGAATCATCATCACCTCAGCAAACCACAACCATTCACTTTCATGTCAATCCACACATCTTGCGGTGTAGCATAACGCTAAGCTAACATCACCACCTGTGCCATGCATGCACTGTCTTAGCCCCTCTTGGAACCCTCGTAAAAGGTTTCTGACATTTGGATGTTTACAAAAGGTAAACATCCAAATGTCAGAAACCCTTTACGAGGGTTCCGAGAGGGGCTAGCACTGTCTGTAATCCCCATGATGATGATAATCCATTTCCCTTTTCATATCAATGCCCCTTATTTATTCTGGTTTTGACTTCTGAGCCACGGACCACCATTTGATGACATTTAACCTCTCGGACCCAAAACTACAGAATATTTTGTTATTGGATAAGATTTTGTCCACAATTCCATGCTGCATTTGATGTGGCACTGCACATTGGTAGCCTACCATGCATATAGAGATTTTACGCTCTCAAGAGTTAAAGATCTATAAGGGTCCATTTGGTTACCAACTGTCCATCATTTAGCTGGGGACCACCAGGAACCCCCTCAAGGACCACTGGTGGAGTGGTGGTCCCCAAACCACTGGTTGAAAACCACTGTCCTGATGATGGCAGGGCATCCCATATTGCATGTTTGTCTTAATAACAATTTAAAATACCCATTTTAATAAGAAGTAAAACTACAACAATCTCATTCTCTATATATACTGTGTATATACTGTATGTATTGGTATACTGTATACACAGTGTTGTAGTGCTACTTTTTTAAGTGGGAGGGACGCCCCATAAGACACATGCACATTGTGTGCATGTGTGCAACGCGCACAGACACACTATTTAAACATGCAGACGTAGGCCTATAGCCTATTGGGTTTAAAATGCTTAATCGTATCCATCAAAGTAAATGACAAGTCAAAAAACATATTTTTGCTAAATAATCATTTTAGACATGAGATAAGTGGGGGGATGGCACTCCTTGAGGACAGGAGGTTCCAGGTGGTCTCCATACAGATGAATTAGGGACTTTAAGCAACGACTGTTTTCAGGACGGCTCCTCTAGGCGGCAGTACGGCGGCTATGATGCAATCGCCGTAGCTGTCGGCGATGGGTTCCCACCCATTTTCTTTTTAAACACCCCGTTGCGTGTCAGCTAACTTGCCGATATTGCTTAGCCTATTCTTACATGCACTGGACATGAACAGCAGTGGAAAGAGGAAGGTGCTGAAGCAATCTGTGTTATTCTAAAACCGTTTTAATAAACATGGTTATATGACATATGGTATTAGTGTTATCTCTTCATTCAGAGCATGCCAACACATTACACATCATAAGAGAGGTGATGGAGCAATCGGTGTAAATGTATGACAGCTACTTTCAATAAACTTTATTTTATGACATGGTGTTGTAGACACTACGTGTAAGTGTAGGTTCTTCCGTAGTAGAAAGTAGATGTATCGAGCACTGATCCATTTCCGGTTGCCGAAGCGGACTGCCGGAGCTGTCGTTGCTTAAAGTCCCTAATACTGTATGGAGAGTTTGTACCCAAATGGTAGCCTGGCTTGGCCAGCCTCATAGCGGGGATTCACTGAAGATTCTTCCCCGCATATGCGGGGAGGAAACATCAGTGAACCCTCGCTATGAGTCTGGCCGCGCCAGGCTACCCAAATGGACTCTTATAGATCTTCAACTCTTGAGAGTGTAAAATGAACTCATTTTACACTCTCAAGAGTTAGAAGAATTGTTATTTTGATCAACGTTTACCTATTATCTCTCCTAATGGTACCACATCATTACAGCATGGAATTGTGGAGAAAATCTTATCCAACGAAAACAAAATATTCTAAGTCTTGGGTCTGAGAGGCTAAATGTCATCAAATAGTGGTCCGTGGCTCAAATGCTGAACAAAGATATTGGACCTTGATTTGAAAAAGGTTGAAAACCACTGTTGTAGCTGATAAACGACAAGAGAGTATGTGTCCGGTTGTGACTCCTCTCATCGGGAGCCGGTAATGAAACTGCCATGTCTTGTCAGATCATGGAACATAAGTGGGCTACTTGAATTGGATGGTACAACCTTACTATTTATAGATGGCTGCAGGGCTTGTCTCCTTGTTTCTCTGTGAACAGAAGAGACAATAATCTGAGACCTTGCTGAAATAATGACTCGCTCACAACGCACGCGCGTGCGTGCGCTTGTGCGTGCGTGCGTGTGTGCATGCGTGCACTGAATTTTCATCGTTCTTCTTCTTTCAGACACAGCCTTTGAGAGGATAACTGCCGTACAGCTCAAGTCACATACAGGGGAATTCAATTTGGAATCTATTTTGTTCCTCAAATTCAGAGGACTTGGTAAGGTGTAATGATTATTCTTATTGTTTTTTTATGGATATGGATGAGGATTTTTCATTTCCTTAACCCATTTAGACCTGACACTAGATTCTACAAAATGCTTTCTGAAAAACCTATGTTTCTGTGTCAGTGGTGCTCAAAATATGTCATGTCAAGGAGCCCCAGAATTATCTGTATTTGGCTGCAGACCCCCATCTGAAAATATGTAGTTCCAGGGACCCCCCAAGAAGCAAAGATTTGAGTTAAAACCGTTCACTCTGAAAGAATATATATTCAACGATTTGCGCCACATTTTCACGATTTACAAGTTGAGTGCAGCTCTATGAGCTTATAGTATAACATATTGCTTAAAACACCAAAAGGGGTTCCTGTCCTGACTGGGTTAAATGGATGCTTCTTTAACCGCTTATGTGAGTGTACAATGACTTGCCCAAAATAGAGGCGAGGAGTGTTTTTATTTAACATTGTCAAAATGTGTGCGAATGTGTGCTGTGTGTTATACTGTAGGAATCCATGACCTCGGCTGTATTGGGGAATGCATCAATTTGGAGAGACTGGACCTTTCTGGAAATAACATAACAAACTTGGCTCCCCTCTCATCTCTGCGGCTTCTTGTTGTGCTCAATCTGTCTGCAAACAGGATTTCCAATTTAGGTACAAATTTCTGATCCAGTGGCATTTCCTCTCCTTTCTGAAAGAACTGCTGTTTAATAGAAATGAACTTGATGTGTGTGTAATTTGCTCTTCTAATTTCAGAACCCCTTGGCAGCTGTGACAGTTTACAGAGCCTAAATGTGGCTGGCAATGCCATAGCAAGGTATCATTATGTAACATGTCATGACTGTCTCGATGCCATCACCAGCTTTCATTATGCTGTCTAATATGGCATGGCTGAATGCCACATCGATGTATCATTATAATATAATTACAATCGGACATGATTCAGACTTAGTGCCATACATGCAGGTATCATTATGTGACGTGATGACCCTGACTCAATGCCATATCCAGGTATCATTCTATAATCTGACATAATGACTGACTCAGTACCATACCCAGGAAACATTATTATTTAACATGACTCTGACTCAGTTTGGAGTGATATAAAGGAATGTTAATGGCAGCTTTGACGTTATTTCTTCAAATTAATTATTCATTTTGTTGTATGTTACATTACACCTTACATTTAAGAGCTGGATTAAGTTAAAGCGGCATTATGTACATTTGGTTGGTCTCCCTGCTCTTCTATTTAGATCGTGTCAAAGGTCATGATATGACTTTTGTGTCATATCATATTATGATATGACACAAATGTTGACCTGATGGGTCAAGTTACATTTATCCCCTGAGAAAGCAGGCAGGCTCTATTAGCTCAATGATAAAAATGGAAACCGGGTTCAAATCCGGGGTGGAAGAGGAAAGTTACATAGTGCAGCTTTAATCCAGAACAACAAACAAAAATAATGATTTGATGGTAGTTTACAGAGAAGTGTTCAAAACTGTTTTGTTCATTACTATTTTGGTACTCTTTTTCAACAGCATTGAGAACTTCCACTACCTTCAGTCGTTGAGAAAGCTAGAGAACATACGACTAAAAGACAACACTTATAATTATACCAATCCAGGTAAAGTTATATGACCATTTCAGTTATTTGAATACAAATGCTGCTGTCGCAATTAAGCCCATATATGGAGATCCCTGATGTCATCAATATTAGTATATAATATGGATACCGTATATGTCAGAACCTGTTCTGACATTCCATATGTTGATCCTTCCCCATCCATCCTTCCTCTTCGATGTCTCCCTTTTGACTGATACCTGTCCATTTAAACTCTAGACGGGCCTGCCCCAAAGTTATTTGTGCAGCCGCGCCCGGCAGCCGGAAAAAACTAGAGTTCTCAACAGGCCCGAAAATTAAGGCCCGGCCTTACCTGGGCCCTCATCAAATCCTGTACACTCAAGACACTGCCCCGATGCCACCCTTAGATCTCCATATATGGAGCTGACCTGTTCTGACATTCCATATGTTGATCTGACCTCATCTAACCCTATACACTCAAGACACGCTCCATATACTGTATGGCCTAAAGGGCGAGGTTGCGCCCTCAGGTCCTCAGGTCTCGCCCTCAGGTGTCCTACTGGTACAGTATATGAATGTATGTGTACATGGGTGCTCGGATGGCAGTGTTGGCACAATCATTATCTACCTGCCCACTACCGTGGAGTCTAGGGGTTCGAATCCAACGCTGTGCATCCAGCTTGGCCAAGCATTTATTTACGAAAACAATTGCCGGGGGGGAAGGTCAAAATGTTTTTGGCTACTTATTTACAAATATTTCCCATATTAGCCTATATGTATTGTACATGGTTTCTTTCTTTATCCATTCTCATACGTATTAGGGATGGGAATTATCGATTAAGTCATTAATTGATAATTGATACGTTTTGATAACCTTATCGATCAATTAACCGGTTAGTCGATAAGCGCAGTTTTTATTTGATCTGAGAATGTTAATTTCCCTCAATGTCTAACATAAAAATCTACACTTTGCTGATCTACAGAAAGAATACAAAAGGCATATTATATTCCTTAGTCATATATTTATTTGACCATTTGCGATACCAGGCAATGGAATCTTTGTAAGTTTGTAAGAGGAAGATAATTACATGAAAAGTGCACTGTCTTGTCTGTCACATCACAAGACGTTTCTGTGGCTACCATGGCTGGTGGGAACCTTTTTTTACCGGCCCACATGTGCGTTCCTCGGCCACGTGCACCTGCAGACGGCACAGAAATCCACCCAATGATAGAACTTCAGTATTTTCGATTAATTATTAACTTAAGTTTAATTGAATAATTTCTTAACAGCGATTAACTATTAACATCCATAATATGTATGTTGTCTCACACAGAGACACATTACTGTCAGTAAAATAAACTAAAATCATGTTTTTGTTTTGTTTTAGTTTGCAGGAACACACCATATAGAAATATACTCCTAGAAATGTTCCACAACATCAAAGTACTCGATGGTAAGATGGTTTTTGCATGATTCTTTTGTTTGTTGATTGGTAACATCCGTCCCTCCAGGAAAATAATAATAATACATATATAATTCTTTATTTTCTTTCCTGTTTTCAACTGTAGGTGAAAGAGTGGTTGGCCGTGGGAGTGAATTATATCAGTTATGCAGAGATATAGATGACACCATCAAAGGTACATTCACCTTCTGTTGTACCCCTTTCTGAATGACAGGACTAGAAGCTTGACTAGCAGGATTAAAAAAATAAATGGTGTAACGCAGAAACCTGCAGCCTGTACAATGAGGTACATCGGTGTGTGTCGCTGTTTGATGTGAAGGAAGGAAGGGAGGGCGGGATAATAACCCTAGACCCAAGTCAGAATACTTATGAATAGTCTGGGGCAAGTTGGGAGGCACGTGGAGTGCTGGTAAGCTCGATCCTAGCAACCAGACACCACGTCGAAACTATTCTGATTCTAGTAAATGAATAGGGCTGTCACGATGATGATACTTGACAGTTAATTTTCACAGAAAATAATTTGGATTATGGTTTAATTGTCTTTTTGGCATTGAACATTGGAACAGTTAAAGAAAAAGAGAAATTCTGTCCTTTTTAAGCTTTGTGAACAAATATGGCACTAGCAGATTTATCATAACTTAAATATACAAACCTACTATTGAAATATACAAATTAATAACTGACAATGACTAGTACCAATAATGAAAGTAAACAATGTACTATGGCTAAAAGAGGCCATATCCTTGTCATCCACAGTACACCACAGAAATGATACTGTAGAACTCCCTGGTCTGGCTGGGTAGATGAGGGCAAGGAACGCTAACAACATGCTGACCTTATCTCTATGCAACAGGATGATGCCATTAAAAGAGGGTGGGCAGCATCGTTTATTCAGGACGGGAACCCCTTTTGGGTGTTTTAAGCATTATGTTATACTTTAGCTATTGAAAAATAGCAGATCTACAAGCTCATAGCTGCGCTACGAGCTTGTAGATCTGCTATTTTTGCAAAATCGTGAAAATGTTGCAAATCTTTGAATATATATTCTTCAGAGCGAAATTTTTTTACTCAAATCTTTGCTTCTTTGGGGTCCCTGGAACAACATATTTTCAGATTGAGGTCATGGCCAATTACATATAAGTTTGGGGTTCCTTCACATGAAATAGTTTGAGCACCACTGATACAGAAACAGGTTTTTCAGAAAACTGTCATGACTTAGAAGATTTATTTTTGAATTTTGACCTCAGGTCTTATTGGATTAACACTGATGCTGAACGAGGTCGTTATCAATTAACTTGTGTAACTTGTGAATGGGAGTCAAAGTGTTAAATACTGCAACCCGAAGTTCTGAATGATGTCAAAATGTGGTTATCACCTCCCTTTCCAAAGAAAAGAAAAGTAGTTTGGTCGCCCAGACACAGGCATACAGAGTTGACTGGAATGTATAGCTAGATGTGTAGATGAGTAGTTTGTTACATATTGTGAGGGTTGTATTTGACATCTTACCCTTTGTTTTAATCTCTGTTTAGCTGGTTTATACAAGAATGGACAGCTCCCTGATCACTCTGATTGCAAGCCATGGGTGGAGGACAGTTTTTGGGAAATAAAGAGGTCAAACAACAATGCCATTATTGAAGAAGCCTACAAACAGTTCAGTGGTAAGAGTTCTTGTTTTTGCCCAGAACCATTTTCATCAGAGCAGCATCAATGTGCAAAATTGGTTACCAAGTGTTGTAGTTGTACTCCAGTGTCAAATCTCCCATTATTTTCAGATGTCCTTCATGAATGCAGACTCCTGAACAACAGAGCAACACACATGATTTCACAAACGGAACGATCCCTAAGCCTCAAGAAGCAACCAAAGCAGTATGCAGTCTGAAATGGTATATTTTTATGTTTTGTGTGTGCGGTTGACGTTTTTGCGTCTCAATGTACTGTAGTTTTCTTGTCTTTGTTTTTTTCCCCTTTATTACTGTGCTATATCCAAATGCTTGACCACTCACATGCTTGATGTTTCCTGCAATGTGAGACGGAAACTGTCCCTGTGTCCTATGCATTAGGTTTGAGGGATGATACAACCCTGAGTGATTTCAAAGCGTGATCCATGCTGACATCCCTATAGGGCTGTTTATTCACACGGTGCATTCTGCAATCTGCTGTAGCATTTTAGGCTATGCTGAGAGCTGTGCTTTAGTATTTGTGTAGGTTTTCTCTTATTAAGAATACTTTTCCATTTTGCATTGCTTGGTCCTTTTGGGAACTGAAATGTTCCATATTGTAAGCTGGCGATGGAAGCTTAGCTTAGTTTCTTGTAATTGGTGAGTTTTATATCATACATTCTAGTATTAGCTTAACCAAATGGTGGACAGTACAGCGCTTACAAAGACTGAATGTAATTCATACCTCAGTAGTGTATTTTCATTTTTATACCATGAATATGGTGTAGCTTTGGACAGCTAGATTGTGCATAATGTCCATAGATAAACTCTTCACAACAATTGTCAAACAACCACACAATTAAAATGTTGCCTACAGTATATAGCCATGCATCAGAATCAGAACTATCCATTTTTACTTATACAGTTGTTTCTATGAACATAGATCTGTACTTATTCATCTTACAATCTGTTTGCTACAAGTCGCAAGTGATGCTTTGTGAATCCAAATTAAAGGAATGTACTGATGGTGTACTTACTGTATAGTATGCCACTGTGTCTGATGCAATGCTATGGCTCCTCCTGCTGGAAATGTGGTGTCAGAGTCAGACAACAGACCTTGTTGTAGTGAGTGTTGCTAAACTGCCAGCAAGACCTTATTTCCTTGCCGGCAGTGCCATTTCTGTCTCATAACAGAAACTGATAAATAAGCTGCTCTTTTCTTTTTAAATTAATAAAATCTAATTTTACGTTAATTTGATGGTGTGATCTATGTGTTAATAGTTTTGAGTGTTTGAAATGCATTTTCTTGGATGGATAGATCCATATCTTAAAGTTCAGGTTTTTTGGGTGATTGTCAAATTGAGGTCAGAAAACAAAAAGCAAAAACAAAAGAAGAAACATAAAAATAATTATGTTACCATGCAGAGGAGATCAATTAAGTCAGGGAAATAAAGAATGTTTGAGTGCTTTTACCACAAACAGTAGGCTACAGGTAAAGGGTTTTCTTAAGTGGGTCCTAGTTATTTTCAAGCTTTTGCTACAAAAAGTATACAACTGAAAGGTCTCATACAGCTTTTTCCACAAAGAGTACAAGTAAAGGCTTTTCCCTGTGTGGGGGGTCCTCATGCTTTCTAACATCAGATATTGACTTTGCTGCAAGACTGTACAACTAATTCTTTTTTACAAGGTCCAAAACAGATTTACACATAGTACCTGAGAATGAGTTAAAATATATGGTGCGTTGTTGTGTATAAAAATCCGGCGACCCAAGGATCAATTTGTTGGAAAGATGGCGAGAAAGGCCATTTAATGGATCAAAATAAATGATATCTATTCTGTAATGCTAATTAGAAAGGACTGTAAATATATACCTTCAATAACCCAGCAGGGAGACCAAATACCGTGCTGTATTTACCTTACAAATGAGTGGATAGCCCTTTAAATCTTGAATGACAGCCACGGTACCATAAAAAATAGAAGGATACCTTAAAAACGAATTGGAGACAGAGGAAATAAAGTTCTGAGAGGAAGTTTAAGGTTTTAACTGTAATTTTTAGTAGGTAATAAAGTCAATTTACATAGAGAATGTGCTACATGGTTCAGATAATAATAATAATAGTACAATACATCACTATAATTTAGAGTATTCAATTGTTCCAATATGGATCCGAACTGAACCTGAACCTGAACCTCTTCACAGTATGTTCCTGGCTTATACTGCAGATCACGTCAGTTGTTGATAAACGTTCATTGGCTGGTAAATAGTTCATATCCGTAATATCCACGGTGGTGCTGGTTGTCGAGCACTCATTGGACCAGCACATGGATGATGAGACTGGTATCATTGATGTCGCCTCAAGCCAGGAGAACGTGGACGCTGGCGTTGCCAGGCAACCTGTTGATAACTTTCCCTGCACTGTGAACTTTCGACAGAGAGAAACACTCCCTGACTCCCACTGAGCAGCTATCTCTTTTCTCACTAGGCATCAAGGTCAAAATAATACATGTAGTCTCGAATCAAAATAGACCTTTCATTATGGCAAGTTTACTTGACTGGGGACAGACAGTATGGAGACCGAATAAGGAGTAAACAAGATATAAGATATTAAATCTGAATGTGGCGTCAGGAAATCCATAATATAAATATGATAAAATAATATAAAGGATAAGATGAACAATCCTGTGTAAACAGGCAGTAGGCTAAGAGTAAAATGATGATAAAAGGGCAAGATGACAAAATATGACCTATATGGAACACGGTCTGGGCCCAAAGTTCTATATGTGTTGACCAACAGAATATGGAGTGGCCAACTTGACATGACGTGTCAGAATTTATCTAACATGCGTGAGCATGTGTATCTATCTATTGCTAGTCATTCTGTAACCTTGTGTCACCAGACCAGACTTATTCCACCAGTCATCCTGTATTTGGCATGACATTTTAGTTAGGCTTGTGTATATTGAGGGATGAACTGGAACCAAAATTACCTGATGAAATTAGACTACTAGCTATATAAAGCTATATAAACTATAAAGTGGAACTAAACTGAATTAAAAAAGAGCCAAGAGTGGGCACACATTGGGACTAGAATAAATAAACAATTTCTGTAATTTTCAGATTGTAGATGAGTTCTGTGCTTTGATCATTTATACATTACTTGACGTCACACAGTTTTGCTAAACAAAACGTTTTTAGCCCTGAAACATGACTGTCATGAAGGACGATCGTTCCATTATATTATTATTATTATGGCTACAAAGGGTGTTTTGTGAGTACCAGAGCCTTAGATATAGACAGAGTTATGTAGAACTCTTCTATTACATGGCTCTGGTGAGTAGGCCTACCCTCTAGTCTAAGGTACTAGTGAAGTTATTATAATTTGAATTAACAACATCAAGTATCAATTTCATATTAAGTTGAACTGACAAAAGACTGTTAACTTTATAGGTTAGTTTACTTTAGTTACATTTTCAACTGTGGTCTGTACAATTGTATGATCTGTAGTCTGTACAATAATCACAAATATCACTGTCCACAATTGCGGTTGCCAGTGACAACCAACTATCCATTCACAGTAGTGATGTCCGTTCGGGCAATGGGATTTTATTTAGAACAGGGAAGTGACGTCGTGCATGGTTTGGAGCCCGGGGGGCACTAACAATATTCGCTAACGGCGGTGTGTGTGTATATTTACTTACAGCTAGGAGACCACCGCATGCATCATCATATTGCCCACCACCACGACCTACACACGGGTTTAGACGACCCCAAACGGGAGGAGAGCCATGACGCCCTTCATGTCGCTGTCCCTTTCCACTCTCTTAAAAAATACGGAGTGTCTGCAGAAGCTGTCTGTTGTCTGTAATGTCCTACAGCAGAGGAGGCTCTTCTTCAGACACCCATCATCAGAGCCCAGGACTCTAGTGTGTAAACGGGACTTTGGAGTGGGACATGTGTGGGCACCACGACCCCAGCATGGTGCCAACAACACCACAGCAGTGCCATTTTGTACCAGCAGCTCTTCAGGTGGCCAAAACATGAGCGACTGGCTGTGGTCTGTTTACCACCAGACCAAAAGAGAAACCGAAGGTAAGAAAGAATGTATAGACTATATTAGACTTATAGGGGTCATCTCTGACTGACTGCCTCAAACATGACTGCATGTAAACTCTACTTGTAGTTAAACAAATTTACAATAAAATACTACTACTAATAACATAATCATCATCATCATCATCATCATCATCATCATCATCATCATCTTGACCTGTGGAATACTGTTGATTAGCCCCTTTTGGAACCCTCGGTTACCTTTTCTGTGTCATACCGCCGTCCAAAATACAGAAAAGGTAACCAAGGGGCTACCTGTTGATTATGGTACAGTTGAAATGGAAGTTATGGAACTCCCACTTTAATTCCTATTCAAGAGGCAAAATCAATGTACAGTAGCCTACTATGGATGTATGTACATTATACACCCCTTTCAGGTGTTGAACTAGACACAAGACTGAGTTTAACTCCTGTGTGGAAAAGTGCTGAACAGTTACCAGCAGCTGCAATAGAAAAGTTAATAACTAGAGATGCACAATATTGTCATTTTGGCCTATATCGTTATCCGATAATAAAAATATCGGTGAAATATATCAGAATTATTTTGATATCAGTTCGATACAGAATATTAATTCATTTCTAATGGCATATCGCCCAATATCGATGTACCGATAATATGGTGCATCACTATTAATAACCATAACCACTCCCTGTCCTCCCTTATAGATTTGATTCCAGTAATAACAAAGAATTCGGTTAACCCCGACAACATCTTTGCCAACAACGAGATGAACCTGGACGACATTGAGATTTATGGCTTTGACTATGACTACACCCTGGCATTCTACTCCAGTCAACTGCACACACTGATCTTCAACATTGCACGTGACATCCTCGTCACAGAAAAAAGGGTGCGTTTACACACACGCACGCACACACGCACGCACGCACGCACTCACACGTTTGTGTGGTGGGGTTTAGCTGTGACCGTGTGCATTGTGTTTGTGTGTGTGTGTATGCATTATGGGTGGGTATGTACTGCTGCTGTGGGACTGTGTGTTCTCTCTCTTCTGTTCCATTTCTTCTCTGACACAACACAACAACACGCATGTCTCACGGCTCCAGGTTCCAATCCTGGCAGAATCAGTCCTGTTAGCGAAACTGTGTGACGTCAAGTAATGCACTGTAAATCGGTGGTTTTCAACCAGTGGTCCTTAAGGCGGTTCCAGGTGGTCCCCAGCTAAATTGAGAGTTGGTAACCAAATGGACCCTTATAGATCTTTAACTTGAGAGGCCAACTGTCATCAAAATGGTGGTCTGTGGCTCAAATCCACAATAAATAATGGACCTTGATATGAAAAGGGTTGAAAACGAAATGATCAAAGCACAAAACACAATCTGCCCCCCCCCCCCCCCCCCCCCAAACCCCTGGTTCGACAGCCTCTTTTATGTGTAACATATAATGAGGTTAGTTAGCGGTAAGACTAACCTCATTATATGTTACACAATACACATAGACCCGGACACATATTATAACCTCAATCTGAAAATTACAGAAATTTCAATCTAAGACACGTTTGCTGTGTTTCTCTCCACTGGTTCTCTACTGGATTTTCTTATTTTCTTATCTGTTGTTTATTTTTTTGTTGATGCTCACAATAACGTATTTTTATTTCTAATCTAGTACCCAGAGGGCCTCCGGGACTACGAGTACATTCCTAATTTTGCTGTCAGGGGCCTGCACTATGACGTTCAGAAGGTGAGATCTACACCATTGTCTGTTTTTAAGCCACTCAAAAAGTAAAACATTGACATTTAAATGGTTCCAGCATCTTCTTGTTAAGAGCCTAGCTCTTTCAAATGGTGGTCTTCCGCACAATCACAAAATGGAGCCATTAATCCATTCACTGACTTTGCTCTGTCTAGGGCCTACTGATGAAGATTGATGCCTTTCACTACATCCAGTTGGGAACAGTGTACAGGTATGCATGGCAACGCATAGTGCATAGAACAGATTGAGCATGCTTTTTTCCTGACACGGTAAAAAATATAATCACTTATTCTGCAGGGGTCTCAATCCTGTACCTGACGAGGAAGTTATTGCCATGTATGAGGGCAGCCATGTCCCTCTAGAGATTATGAGTGATTTCTATGGGAAGGTAAAACGGCAATACACACACAATACATTCCATACTACTACAGTGTGACTGAGATTACTAACATTGTTCTTTTACTAATATTATTATTACTGCAGGATTAAGGCACGTTTCCCTGCACGGATTGTGCAAATTCATGTCCCATGAAACATTTTTAATCCAGGCTAAAACCTACTGCGTGCAGTGTGTGGACAGTCGCAGTGCTCAGAACTTACAGTAGCTTTAGAGTGTACCAATAAATCTTGACCCTCTGATGTATCGGTCACATACACACATTGGCAAATAAAACTATGTAATACAATGTCTAGTATGTTGTTTTTCATTTGAATGGTGGTGTTTTTTGCTTTTCCTGCAGAGCTCCCATGGCCTCACCATGAAGCAGTACATGGACATCTTCTCCCTGCCTGAGATGACCCTCCTGTCGTGCGTCAATGACTTCTTCATGAAACACAACATTGACTATGAGCCCGTCCATCTCTACAAAGATGTGAAGGTACTGTACAGTATTCATTGCAAATATTCTCCCACTCTGTTTAACGATCTCTGTGGGGACCTGGATTCTGTTAGATGTTTGGTTATGGTATTCAGGAATTCAAAGTAGGGATGTGCGCAGCCACAAATTTCACTGATGTTAAATAAGGATATTTTATAACCAACTAAATGACTAGTCTAAAATAAAAATGAAGCAGATCTGCAAAGTATCAACCAGCGCAAAACTAAGTATGAACCACCCGTACAAATCAAAATCAGTTGTTCAAGTAAAGTCTAAAGTGTATTCATTCTGACAACAATTAGAAAATGAGAAAAATCAACATCTTTCTCATGTCAAATCCAAACGGGGAAATAACAAAAACATTGCATGGATGCACCTGGGACGTATCCTCAGTGATGTATCCCATGGTCATCAGGGTTTCGGGTCTCTGGAACATCATACCCCTCACTCAGGCGACCCAGCCGGGGTGATCAAGTCCCGATTTACGTCAGTAGCTACCCTCAATTATTCCCACTAGGGCAAAACCAGGGCCACACAATCCGTTGGAACTACTCCAGAACAACTCTGCCAGGTCTGGGAGGTAAGCTTCTGGCGCATGGAAGGACTCGGCTCTGTGGGTTGACTCCTGTCCTGGCCCCTCCTAAGTCTCACCAGGTCCACTCCTGCTCTCACCAGGCCCAGGACCTGTGCGTTGCACCAGACACTTCATTCAGCGAGAAGGTGGTGCTGCGGGCTCCGCTTGCTGCTTGAATGGCCCTCTCAAAGGCCTCACCGAGGGTTTGTTGGGCTTCTTCCTCACGGAGGACACAGGCTGGGGCACTAACCCATACTGCTCACCCGGTTGCCGTCTACATTCCGGTGGTCACCAGACTATACCTGGTTGTCACATAGTCTATTCCTATGAGTCACTATAAATAGAAGAACTATAACAAAAAAAAATTCATTGGATGCACCTGGGATGTATCCTCAGTGATGTATCTCAAGGTCATCGGGGAAAAACATACTTGGTTAACTTTGCTGAATGGAAGAGCAAACATTCTGACTACATTATCAATTCCAGGCTGCTTATTTTTATATTTGGGAAGGTAGTATTTCCCCCCCAAATGTACCTGTGAGGCAGCAGCTAGCCAGCCACCATTTTACTAATGCTGAAAACAGCATGCTCAAAATAATACGTTACGGTTACGGTACTCGCAAGTGAGACACTAAAATGTAAAATCCCAACTAAAGGATCTAAAAAAAAGTCGATTATGACACTGGGCAAGTTGAAAGAGTCAATGTAATTATTTATAGGACCTCAACGGAAATAAGCCCTCCCTTTTAGACCAAGTATATGACTGTACTGTTTGCATTTCTGTCTAATAAAGCAGTGGTTTATTAACCAGTAGTCTGGGGACCACCACTTCCACCAGTGGTCCTTGAGGAGGTTCCAGGGGGTCCCCAGCTAAATGATGGAGAGGTGGTAACCAAATGGTCCAAATGGAGCCTTATAGATCTTTAACTCCTGAGAACGTAAAATGAAACCAAATGGCGTTTGGTTTAATTTTACCCTCTCAAGAGTTGTTATTTTGATTGACGTTTGCCTGTTATGCTAAGTTTCGGCCAGGTCTGAGAGGCAAGTGGAGGTCTGTGGCTCAAATAAAATAATAAATAATGGGCCTTGATATGAAAAGGGTTGAAAACCACTGTAATAAAGTATTCAATCAATCAATCAGTATAACTGTAACTGTCAACCAAGAACGTGTGTGTGGTAACGTGTGTCTGCACGTTGGGGACTGTCGTGACTCCGAGCATACTAGTCGGTGACATTTTAGGTGTGAAAAAAAACTGGTGTCTAATTTTAGAGCTCTGGCTGGCCTGCTTCAGAGCCTCCCAGCACCTGGCTCTGTTTTTTTCAGAGGGAGGGGAGCCCTCTGTTCTCACTCTGAGGGCGTGCGTGCGTGCGTGCGTGCGTGCGTGCGTGCGTGCGTGCGTGCGTGCGTGCGTGCGTGCGTGCGTGCGTGCGTGCGTGCGTGCGTGCGTGCGTGCGTGCGTGCGTGCGTGCGTGTGTGTGTGCTCGCGCTCGCTCTGAGGGCAGCTGTCTCCCCGTTCACTGTGGCCTTTGTACCGTAGCATGTTCTAATGCAGTGGTTCTGCGCATGACCGTGGCACAGAATGAGTTGTTAATAATAAACTGGAGGTTTTATCAACTGTCATTGACATTTTCCGAATTCTTATTTTATAAGATTAGTTAGCATTCCTCGGAAAGTTACGATTTTTTGGCTATGACTGCCTTCCAAAGTTGGCAGGCCCTGGGTAAGCCAACCCGGCTTACCCAGAGATTTTACACCAAGTAGCACGTCAGAAAATATAAAGAATGTATGTTTTCACACTTGACAGACAGACAGACAGACGGACACACACACACACACACACACACACACACCTGCCCAAATGAGCTCTTAACTGCCCTGAAAGACTGACCGAAGGGACAAAAGCAGATTCTAGCATCATCTCTTTACCTCGGCAAAGGGGAGTGAGCATTGTTGTTCAGTAGAAAGGGCTTATATAATATCCATTCCAAGTTTTATTAGCCTAACTTGTTGTCATTACATGTGACTGAGAGTTGGCTATTTACTTAATTGACATCTAATCACGTGAGGGACTCGTTTTGTGTTTGTTTCCGGTTTCCAGTTTTCCAATTTCCATTTTTTTCTTTTCCTTTTTTCACCCTTTTTGCCAGGTGAAGCCTGGCCTATTTTCGCTCGGGTTGGCTTTGAGGACCTAGTCATGATTGGCTGCCCCGAGTCTGAAACCATACTCTGAAACGCCGCCTAAGCCCTGAAGCCCTGAAAGGCCATAATGCAGAGGGTTTTTTTTTATATGTTTTTTTGTGGCTTTCCCCTTTATTTTATATTTTTTATGGATGGACAGACAGTAGGCTGACAGGAAATGGGGGGATGACATGCAGTAAAGGCCGTCGGAATCGGGAGTCGAACCCGCAGCACACTGCCAGACTGGATTACCAGCCAAGGTGCCTAGACCACTGAGCCACGGCCCAGGCCATAATGCAGAAGTTTTAACCCAGACTTTTGGCAACGCCGCAGTATAACTACGGCGGCTAATGTTATGAGCTAACTGGAGTTACAGAACAAAACACAGTGATTGAACCAACAAAAGCACGTCGGAAACGAACGCAAATAACGGCTGCGAGGTCGTCACAGAGAAACATACACGTTAAAATAATAACAACAAAAAATAATTGGGGAGAAAAGAAAAAAAAACGGGGGGACAGATGCACAACGGAGAGTGCTTATTTCACCTGGCAGTTAATGATACGCGTTTCATTCTTGTTTTCAAGTTATCGGTTAAAACATTGGTAATTGCCCTTCCTCACATGTAGTCCCCCCTCCAACCCACCCAAACTCTACCTCGTCTGTCCGTTCCAGTTTACAGCTAAACGATAGATAAACTGTTGTTCTTGGCTTGACTACTGACAAGCCATCAGAGACTTTTCGTCTCCCATCTCTACAAAGTGACCAGACAACAATTGAGGCTGTCTCTCTTGTCGGCTACTCGCATTTGTATTCAGAGATGCTACTCCTCCTGTCGCACAAACAATTTGCACTTCTTTGTGTTTGCAAACTCAGGTGTTTTCCTGCAGAACAAAGTGCTAGTATTCCAACCCTCCTGAATGCTGAACATTGTGTCTGTGAAGTCTTCGTTCCCCTGGCTGACGACTGTGTCTGTTTTTCACTTTCTCTCTTACAGGAGGCCATCGGAGATGTTCACGTAAAGGGCATCATGTATAGAGCCGTGGAGGCGGATATCGGTAATAAATGCAGAACATTCCCCTGAATGTCATTACTTTGTTTGAGCTGGTTATAAAAACGGGATGAAAATCAAATCTGTAGAATTTGACATGAAATGTGCCAAGAAGGAATAACAAGGCTGGTATTATTGTATTCATCATTCATATTGTCTGCACAAGGCCATGTCTCTTTACCTATTACGCTTTCTCTCTGTCTTTCTCCAGATAAATACATACAATATGGTGAACACAGTCAGGCGGTGTTGAACAAGCTGTCTGCATTTGGGAAAAAGATGTTTCTCATCACAAACAGCCCATTTGACTTTGTGTAAGTCCATCTTGTCACATCTGAAAAAGAGCGAAAATTCAGAATTGATCTTTTTTTTTTAAAGTTTTAATTTGGGTATGGGTGTTACTGGTCTTCCTTTCTACCCTACTTGTATCCTCAAAGGTAGATGTTGAGGACTGTCAGGTCCTCAACATCTACGTTCAAGCCAAGGTTCACTTTATTTGTCATTTCACATGTTTGCACATATACAGTAAAAACGTACACAGGACCACCAGTGTATCATCATATATACAGTACAGTTGTGTGTGTTAGGCTGCACAACAATGACACTTGGTTTTGAAAACCAACCAAATGCTATTTTCGTGCTCAGACACAGCCAGCCAGCCAGGCACGCAGCCAGGCACACACAAAGCTACTTAATGAAGTGGTTGCACCACTTGAAAATATTAACAGCTGAAGTGCATTTTATTTGGACAGTTTTCAGCAGTCTGACAGTCCCCGGTAAGCTGCGTTTGAGCCTTTCGAGTAGTCTTAATATTTCAAATACTAAGACTACTGTTGCCATGACTATCACTCACATTGGGGCTCTATTGACACTATGCTGACTTTTTTATGGAACACATGCACGAGCGTTTCACACAGTATCAAAAGATATCCAACTTGTGTCCTTGGTTACAGTCTCAGTCTTCATGGCAAGCAATACACTATAAAATGTTAAAAGCATTTTGTAGTTGTTAGCTGTGTTTATTCAAAACTAAGGAAACATGAGCACCATAGTGTGGGGTCGCACCAATGTCATTGCACGCTCCCTTTGTTGAACCTGAAGTGGCGAGAAGACGTGAAGTGGGACTTTTTGCCCACGTCCTCTGAGGCTGGTAAATCCTGACTCCTCCGGTAGAATTGGCAACCCTTAACCTCAACCATGGCCCTAAATTGGAAATCCCTAACCCTAACCATGGCCCGGCCCCTAACCCTAAATTGGCAAATCCCTAACCCCAGCCATTTACAATTTAGCATGGTCCTAGTGGTCCAGGCGCATGCCACGTATAGGCTCTGGCCTGACAGAGCGTTGCGCGATCGAGTCCCGTTCATGACGACCTTTGCTGCATGTCTCTTCCCTTCTCTCTCTCCCTCTTTCCTGTCCGCCTTCACTGTAACCATCGATAAAGGCACAAAAGCCAAAAACAAATCTAATTTTAAACTAAACTTAAACTATCTCTGACCTTAACGAGATTTGATTGAGAGCTTGCCATCGCGCAAATTCCAGCTTTTCACCAGAGGAGAAAACCCATTTTTTTCTCCTTTCCCCCCAAAATGAGTTAATAGCACAGGCGGACTCTTCACATACTAGAGCATGTCTGAAATAAGTGTCAGAGCTGAAATCAACATGTAAATATGAAATAAATGCTTAAACACAGAGACCACAGAAGTGAACCTTTCAAGCCTGTTTTCTCAACTCGCTGTTTACTGCAAGACATTACTCTCTAAGCCATATCTCCAAAACTGGTGGGTCAAACTGAACAACTAATATGTCAATTTGAAGCTATGATTCCCTGCTTTCATGACATGAAAAAATGGAAATTCAAAAAAATCCAATGGCAGTCCCTCAGTCAAATTTGGTCACATATATAGGTGCAGTTTGTCTGGGTTGGTACGCAGCCTGGAATAATAATAAAACAACAAATATTTCAAATATTTATCTCCACTCATTGCAGTGTTTTTTGTCACTGTATATACATATGCACACATACGTGCAATTGGTCCTCTGCATTTACCCAGCCTACGGCGCAGCCATTCCGAGGCGCTCGGGGGAGCTAGCTCAGGGACACAGCGACACATTGCTGGCTTGGCCTGGAATCAAACCTGCGAAAACCAGGAACCGTAAAGTAATTTGTAACAGACCACTTTGTGCTCTAATGCAAGCAGCGAAACTACTTGATGTATTGAATCGGTGGGTTTACCAAGTTTGCTGGAAGAGCTTTTTGCTTATTGTACTTAATTACAATAGTTTGATATTGATTGATATCACTGACCACTACTACTGCACACTGCACTATCCATTGACCTGATGCAACACAGAACCCTCATGAGAATTGTGCAGATATTCCTGATGCTGAGCTGTTGTTTGTTTTCCCCCATGCAGGAACCGGGGAATGAGCTACATCGTAGGGAAAGACTGGAGGGACCTGTTTGATGTGGTTATTGTGCAGGCTGACAAACCTGGTTTCTTCAACGACAGGAGAAAGTAAGAATCCGTGCGTGCGTGCGCGTGTGTGTGTGTATACAAAGTTACAGTCTTTCATCTTAGTTGCATAATTTTGAAACTGCGTGCGTGTTTGTGATTTAATACACTAGGTGGCAGCAGAGGGCAATTGTCCTTTCTCAACTCACCTGAGTATCAAGAGAGAGAGGGCTCTATTTCCGTCCATGCTAAACCCCTTATCCCTAAACCTCTTTGCCTTTTTTACTAATTTGAAAATAATTTTTGAATAGTTCGATCTATAAGCAATGTGTTGATGTACATCGGCTTAGTTGAGCAATTTTTTTTTAATGTTTTTCAAAATAGTAGTAGTTTAGGGATAAGGGGTTTAGCACTGACAAAAATAGGGCCCAGAGTCTTTAGTGAGAGTAAAATTATATATACATTGAACATTATATTCATACTCTAGGTGCTTGAGAACACTCACCCACTCGCGTGCGTGCGTCAATCATGATCGAGCGGGGGCGGGCCTTGGTGTGCGTGCTGTTGGCCTGTACACTTTTTGGAAAAAGTTCTTCCTCCTTATATTATAATAATACCTGATGATCATGTTATAGAGTGGAAAGAAATCGTGGCACTCCATCTTTAAGTTTGTGTATTTTCTGTAGACCTTTCAGACGAGTGACATCCAAAGGGGTGCTGCTTTGGGACCGGATTCACCACTTGGAGAAAGGACAGATCTATAAGCAGGTGTTGTGTACCAGCACACACACACACACACACACACACAGTCACACACAGTCACACACACACAGTCACACACACACAGTCACACACACACAGTCACACACACACACACACACACACACACACACACACACACACACACACACACACACACACACACACACAGTCACACACACACACACACACACACACACACACACACACACACACACACACACACACACACACACACACACACACACACACACACAGTCACACACACACACACACACACACACACACACACAGTCACACACACACACACACACACACACAGTCACACACACACACACAGTCACACACACACACACACACACACACACACACAGTCACACACACAGTCACACACACACACACACACACACACACACACACACAGTCACACACGCACACACCCCTGTTGAGTTCTGGTCCTTCCAGACATCCAGAAAGACAAGAGTTTAATGGAAATTCATTACAGATACCGATGTTTAAAATTACAATTCAGCAGATAGTCGATACTGATACCGATATGTTTATTTAGTTTTTGTTGTTTTTATTTCCCCCTTTTGTGCCAGAGAAACAAATTCATCTTCAATACAGGAAATACATTTTTAGAATCTACAAATTGGTATAGGCTACAGATAACCAACATAGCCAACGCAAAATGTATGCTTTTCAACAACAAATAAATATCGGCTATACTGCCATTGGTTAATGTCAGTTTTAGTTGCCGATACCGATATTGACCGATAGCGGCAAATATCGGCCGATACATTGGTGCATCCCTAATCACCCCTCTTTTGGTCCGTTTGTTTGTTTGTTTGTTGCTTGTGATTCAGGGAAACCTGTATGAGTTCCTGAGGCTGACAGGGTGGAGGGGGTCCAAGGTGCTCTATTTTGGAGATCACATCTACAGTGACCTGGCTGTAAGTAGGCACAGTTATTATCTCATGCACTCTCATGTCTTGTTATGTCAGCTGTGTTTAGTGTTCAATGTCCGGGGACTACGGATGGAAATTGGCATCTCTACTAAATACGGTGTATTTACGCTAAAGTCTCATGTAATGTTCATTAAAAAGAAGCAGAAATAGCAGATCTAACAAGCTTAAAGCGTGTCAAGAAAGTGAAAATATGTTGTTCCAGGGACCCCCCAGAAGCAAAGATTTGAGTTAAAAATGTTCGCTGTGAAACTATATATATTCAAAGATTTGCGCCACGTTTTCAAGATTAAAAACAAATGGCAGATCTACAAGCTCGTAGCGCAGCACTCAGTGCCGTACTATGCGCTTGTAGATCTGCTATTTTTCAATTGCTAAAGTATAACATAATCCTTAAAACACCAAAAGGGGTTCCTGTCCTCAATGGGTTAAGTCATTTGGTTTATGTCCTCTCATTGGGTATGACGGGTGTCCTCTCTGCGTCTGTGTCCTCTCATTGGGTATGATGGGTGTGTCCTCTCTGTGTCTATGTCCTCTCATTGGGTATGATGGGTGTGTCCTCTCTGCGTCTGTGTCCTCTCATTGGGTATGATGGGTGTCCTCTGCGTCTGTGTCCTCTCATTGGGTATGACGTGTGTCCTCTCTGCGTCTGTGTCCTCTCATTGGGTATGATGGGTGTGTCCTCTCTGTGTCTGTGTCCTCTCATTGGGTATGATGGGTGTCCTCTCTGCGTCTGTGTCCTCTCATTGGGTATGATGGGTGTGTCCTCTCTGTGTCTGTGTCCTCTCATTGGGTATGATGGGTGTGTCCTCTCTGTGTCTGTGTCCTCTCATTGGGTATGATGGGTGTCCTCTGCGTCTGTGTCCTCTCATTGGGTATGATGGGTGTCCTCTCTGCGTCTGTGTCCTCTCATTGGGTATGATGGGTGTGTCCTCTGCATCTGTGTCCTCTCATTGGGTATGATGGGTGTCCTCTCTGCGTCTGTGTCCTCTCATTGGGTGTCCTCTGCGTCTGTGTCCTCTCATTGGGTATGACGTGTGTCCTCTCTGCGTCTGTGTCCTCTCATTGGGTATGATGGGTGTCCTCTGCGTCTGTGTCCTCTCATTGGGTATGATGGGTGTCCTCTGCGTCTGTGTCCTCTCATTGGGTATGATGGGTGTCCTCTGCGTCTGTGTCCTCTCATTGGGTATGATGGGTGTCCTCTCTGCGTCTGTGTCCTCTCATTGGGTATGATGGGTGTCCTCTGCGTCTGTGTCCTCTCATTGGGTATGATGGGTGTCCTCTGCGTCTGTGTCCTCTCATTGGGTATGATGGGTGTCCTCTGCGTCTGTGTCCTCTCATTGGGTATGATGGGTGTCCTCTGCGTCTGTGTCCTCTCATTGGGTATGATGGGTGTCCTCTCTGCGTCTGTGTCCTCTCATTGGGTATGATGGGTGTCCTCTCTGCGTCTGTGTCCTCTCATTGGGTGTCCTCTGTGTCCTCTCATTGGGTGTCCTCTGCGTCTGTGTCCTCTCATTGGGTATGACGGGTGTCCTCTGCATCTGTGTCCTCTCATTGGGTATGACGGGTGTCCTCTCTGCGTCTGTCCTCTCATTGGGTAAATGGTGCATTTATATAGCGCCTTTATCCAAGGCGCTTTACATAGATAGCATTACATTCACCCATTCACACACACATTCATACACCGATTGCGGTGGAAACCATGCAAGGCACCAACCAGCACATCAGGAGCAATTAGGGGTTCAGTGTCTTGCTCAAGGACACTTCGACACCAACTCTGGGGGAGCCCGGGTTCGAACTGGCAACCTTGCGGTTACCATCCAGCCACTCACTCTACCCCTGAGCCATCGCCGCCCCCGGGTATGACGCGTGTCCTCTCTGCGTCTGTGTCCTCTCATTGGGTATGACGCGTGTCCTCTCTGCGTCTGTGTCCTCTCATTGGGTATGACGGGTGTCCTCTCTCTGCATGCAGGATCTCACTCTGAAGCATGGCTGGAGGACGGGCGCCATCATCCCCGAGCTGAGGAAGGAGATAAAGATCATGAACACGCAGCAATATGTCCACATGATGACCTGGCTGCAGTCGCTGACCGGACTCATCGAACACATGCAGGTCAGATCACAATCAATCGGCAAGAACGTGATTTGATTTATTTAGTACGATGTAAAAAACAAAATACAAAAACAAACGGTACACCAAAGATAAAAAGAAAAGTGCCAGGAGGAGACAAGAAGCCCAAAGGGCCTATATGAGGCCTATACCTATGTATATCACAATAAGAAATATGAATCTACTGTATATAATTTACAAATGACATGATTGCAGTATAAATACTTACCTACCGGTATATACAATTAATAATATTAGCCAACATAGTTGGCAGATTTTAGAGGATGTCAATTCCATAGAGCAACCAAGCAAACAGTGAATAGAAAAAACAAACAAACAAAAAAAAACAATAGTAGGTTTATTAGTGTACCCTAGGGGTACATTTTTCCCTTGTTTAAAAAGCAGGTGGCTTGCGCACATCCAGTTCCTGGCTGGTGCTGGACTAAGGTAGATACATACAGTGAAGAAAGTAGTCCGCACACAGGCTTTGATCCAGTAGTGTTTTATTGTATTTTAACCCATTTTGACCTGAGATCAGATTCTAAAAATGTCTGTTTGAAAATGATTTTTTTCAAAATGTTCAAAAATAGCAGACCTACAAGCTCATATTTAAAATACAATAAAACCCTACTGGAGCAAAGCCTGTGTGCGGACTACTTTCTTCACTGTACATTTTTCCCTTAACACCAAGTCCATGCACCACCAAGTCCATTCGTCCATGCTAAACCCCTTATTCCTAAACTTCTTTTTTTTTTTTTAATAGTTCAAATAGTCGATCTACAAGCTCACAACGTGTTGATGTAGATCGGCTAGTTGAACAATTTTTACTGTTTCAACGCCATGCCCGAGAAAACGAGATTAATCTACCTTTGTCCAGGACGCCACGCCCGAGAGAACGAGATTTGATGAATATGTTAATATAAAAAGGCAAAGAAGTTCAGGTATAAAGGGTTTTAGCACTGACGGAAATAGGGCCCTAAATCTCTTTGCTATAGCCGACCTGCTGTTTTCACCAAATGGGTGAACACTAAGGGGACACTAAGGTTTGTGTGGTTATTTATTATACATAAAGAATTAGCTAGATGGCCTCAGGGCTGAAACATGAAAATGAATGAATGTTCACTGATGAATTGTGCGAAGTGTGTGCTTCGAGCCGCTCATCTTCTCTTCTGTTGTGAAACAGGTCCACAGGGATCCATCTTCCCGAGCTGTTGTCCAGGAGTGGATCAAAGAGAGAGAGAACATGAGGTAAAGAACATTTTGTTTGTCCACCACAACATATTGCGCTTTTTGAGCTCTCAGAAACATTTACTGCTGCACAGAAGCAGAGTTAGTTAGTGCATTGTCCACAACACATACAAGGAATTAGACTTGGTAGGCTGCTGCCAATGTAGAAACAACATTCGTTTTGGTAGACCATTACCTACTTCTCGACAAACTGCATTCCATTGGTCTCTCAAGAGAGTCCGTTCTCTGGTTTAACTCATATCTCCACCTTAGACGTCAGTGGGTCTCGAGTCGTATCGGGCGAACCGATCTGAATTTATGGTTATGGAGAAAGGCGTACCCCAGTGTTCTTCCCTGGGTCCTCTGCTGTTCTCCATTTTTATTAATGACCTGCCCACAATTTCTTCTGACTGCCACATTCAATTATATGTCGATGACACAGTCATCTATTCCTCAAAATCTCCCTGATACACTGAATTTCCCTAATTCAGTGTACACTACAGGCTGCCTTTGATGCAGTTCAAAGATGGTTTTACCTCAACAAGCTGATATTGAAAAAGTCCTTCAGTATGCTTTTTTCCACAAGACCAACTCCTTTACCTTTATCTATTACATTTGCTGATGGCACACAAATAGAAAAGGTGTATCTCGGCCTCTGGCTCAACCCTCAACTCTCATTCAAGTCTCATATTACCTCTGTTGTCCAAAAAGTAAAATTCAGCCTGAAAGTACTATCGATCCATTAACTGTTTCACCCTTCAGGTCAGAAAAAGAATGATCTCACAATGAATCCTCCCAATATTAGACTATGCTGACATTGTTTATCAAAATACTTCTGAAACAAACCTATCCTCTTAATGTAACGTAACAATCTTTGTAGATGTATACTGAGGTGTCCTTATATGACCCACCACTGTGTTATGTATACGAGTCTCTTAACTGGTACCACTTAAATCCTGAAGGCACTTTCACTGGCTGCTATTTATCTTTAAATGCATTTACTTTAACTACCCTGAATATCTAAAACAATATGTGCATTCCTTCAGCTCACCATATAAGCTGAGGCATACAGAGTGTCCTTACCTCATTGTCCTTCAGCTCATATAACCTGAGGCATACACAGTATCCTAACCTCATTGTCCTTCAGCTCATATAACCTGAGGCATACACAGTATCCTTACCTCATTGTCCTTCAGCTCATATAACCTGAGGCATACAGAGTGTCCTTACCTCATTGTCCTTCAGCTCACCATATAACCTGAGGCATACAGAGTATCCTTACCTCATTGTCCTTTAGCTCACCATATAACCTGAGTCATACAGAGTGTCCTTACCTCATTGTCCTTCAGCTCACCATATAACCTGAGGCATACAGAGTATCCTTACCTCATTGTCCTTCAGCTCATATAACCTGAGTCATAAAGGAGTGTCCTTACCTCATTGTCCTTCAGCTCATATAACCTGAGGCATACACAGTATCCTTACCTCATTGTCCTTCAGCTCATATAACCTAAGGCAGAGTATCCTTACCTCATTGTCCTTCAGCTCGCCATATAACCTGAGGCATACACAGTAACCTTACCTCATTGTCCTTCAGCTCACCATATAACCTGAGGCATACAGAGTGTCCTTACCTCATTGTCCTTCAGCTCATATAACCGGAGGCATACAGAGTATCCTTACCTCATTGTCTCCACCAACGTCAGAAAATAAGTTTGCTGACGTGCTGTCAATTACAAAGCTCCTGACGATTGGAACAATCTTCCCAGTTCCCTTATGGCTCGTACTCACTGTACGATATTTGCTCCGATTATGCTGTCTGGGAGCATTTTTGGTGCTTGCGGACAAAACTCCCGATCTGACGCAAGATCAGGCTTTGGTCGCCAAGGTTTTGCTCGCTGTGTGTGAATTGTGAAAGGCTCTGCGAGAAGATATAGCGCAGATAAAAACGCTCGCCGATGCCTTCCCGACCGTTTCTGAATATCTAGCAGGTTTGAAATTTGGCTCTCTCACCGACTGGACATCCTACAGTATGAAATGGGTTGTGTCTGTCGACTGTTGATAGATGATCAGATGATAATGTATATAACCTTTATTCCTTGGGTAAATCACTGTGTCGTACATATTGGTAGCTACGTATATTAGCCCAATGTTGCTGTTAAATAGTCAAAACTTAAGCATTTCACTTGAATAATGTTGATAAAACCGCATCAGAATAAACAGTGCAGAGCAAACTTTGTGTGTGTGTGTGTGTGTGTGTGTGTGTGTGTGTGTGTGTGTGTGTGTGTGTGTGTGTGTGTGTGTGTGTGTGTGTGTGTGTGTGTGTGTGTGTGTGTGTGTGTGTGTGTGTGTGTGTGTGTGTGTGTGTGTGTGTGTGTGTGTGTGTGTGTGTGTGTGTGTGTGTGTGTGTGTGTGTCCGTCCTAGTCCCAATGAAAATCAAGATTTAACGTCCTGCCGCGCACGTAGGCTATACTCTATCACAAACATTTTGCCCTGTGTAGCCTGGCTATTCCTGTGTGTGTGGCGTGCACACAGAGAGAGAGACCGACCTGTGTCGGTCTATCACGGCATCCTGCACCGCTGCACGTGCGTGAGATGTCAAAATGAATTGAAAAAAAAAAAAAATGATGTAGCCTATATGTATCAGGTCTGGATTGCATCGTGGTGAACTCTTGCAGTGTGTGATGCCTAGTCGGCTATCAATCGTTTAGTGTGAAAGCCACACAGATATAATGACAGTCTATTTAAAAAAAAAGACTCCTGTGGTGTGAAATACATAACGATCTGATGACTCGCCGACAACTTTAAAACTCCTACAGTGTGTAGGGGCCATTAGATCCATTAACTCCTTCAATATCTTTAAATCGTCTATCCTTACTCATCTTCAAATACCCTGCTTCTAATATGCCTCTGATTGTTCCCTCTGTGTCTTATAAACAAGCCTGTGAATACCGTGTAATTTAACATCCATGCTGCATGTGCACGTTTATATTCGTGTATTCATTTAATAATGTTATTAATGCATGATACCATATGTATCTTCATATGAATACATTGATGCATGGAGTCTCTTATTCTATAGGTGATTAGGTGGGGTGGATTCTATGGGTGATTAGGTGGGGTGGAGATTCGGTGGGGTGGATTCTATGGGTGATTAGGTGGGGTGGATTCTATGGGTGATTTGGTGGGGTGGATTCTATGGGTGATTAGGTGGGGTGGATTCTATGGGTGATTAGGTGGGGTGGATTCTATGGGTGATTAGGTGGGGTGGATTCTATGGGTGATTAGGTGGGGTGGATTCTATGGGTGATTAGGTGGGGTGGATTCTATGGGTGATTTGGTGGGGTGGATTCTATGGGTGATTAGGTGGGGTGGATTCTATGGGTGATTAGGTGGGGTGGATTCTATGGGTGATTAGGTGGGGTGGATTCTATGGGTGATTAGGTGGGGTGGATTCTATGGGTGATTAGGTGGGGTGGATTCTATGGGTGATTAGGTGGGGTGGATTCTTTGGGTGATTAGGTGGGGTGGATTCTATGGGTGATTAGGTGGGGTGGATTCTTTGGGTAATTAGGTGGGGTGGATTCTTTGGGTGATTAGGTGGGGTGGATTCTATGGGTGATTAGGTGGGGTGGATTCTATGGGTGATTAGGTGGGGTGGATTCTATGGGTGATTAGGTGGGGTGGATTCTATGGGTCTGGGTGATTAGGCGGGGTGGGAGCGGCCAGTTTCGGGAGAGCTTTCTGTTTTTGTCTGTTTAATGCATGGATGTATTTGTTGCATTATTTTGTCTAGTGTATTTTCTGTTGGACCCCCTCCCTCGAAAAGGAGATGGTATACATCTCAAGGGGATATCCTTTCAATAAAGGTTCATAATTTATTGACAGGTCCCAGACCAAGGACATCTTCAACGAGCAATTTGGAAGCCTCTTCCGGACGTACCACAACCCCACCTACTTCTCGCGCCGCCTGTCGCGCTTCGCTGACATCTACATGGCCTCCATCAGCTGCCTGCTCAACTATGACTTCCAGCACACCTTCTTCCCCCGCCGCACCCCCTTGCAGCACGAGTCGCCCTTCTGGCCTGAGCAGAGGCCTGCCACAGCCCCCAGCCCCACAGGACCACCACAGCAGCCTGAGCAGAGGCCTGCCCACAGCCCCCAGCCCCACAGAACCACCACGGCAGCCTGAGCAGAGGCCTGCCCACAGCCCCACAGGACCACGGCAGACTCTGAGTAAGAGGGCCCAAAGTGGGGTCTGGGGGTTCCAGGGGGTCCCCAGTAAAAGTAGTTTGAACCACACGATTAGACACCAGCACGCAACTGTCTGTTTTCATGTTTAAAATGTCATTCATAAAACGTAATTGTCCAAAACTGCTTAGAATGTATAGCAGTGCTTCTCAAAGTGGGGTCCAGAGAACCCCAGGGGTCCTTAGTAGATCATCAAATGATGATGATCTACTTTGGTATTTTGCACATTTGACTGGCACTTGCCTCACGATCCCGCCTAGTGTAATGGGAGGGAATGTGTTAATACTACGTCAAACTGGTGTTTTTTTCCCCAACCCGCACCACAGACCAATCAGAAGCCACGGGTCGATTTCACCCGTTTACATGTCCCGCCTACCTTGGAGATAGGACCCTGTCCAGAGTAGCGAAGTGACAAAAAAAAACACGGAACGCAGCGAAGCAGGCTGGAAACCAGGCTTGTGGGGAATACAAAAGACGCATGCTGCCTTCTGCTTGGCTTATATACTCTCTACACAATAGCATTCACGTAAAGCTCTGAATTGAGGAAATGCACATGCGTTGCCTCGCACTGTTGACGTTGAACCTGTAAATGAGGTTTTAGTCATGTTAATAACATAAGCTGGAAATTCTGTGTATTTTTTATAAAATATTAATATTTTTAAGCAGTATAGCACTAGTAAGCCAACCATCTTGAATCTATTCATTCAAAATATAATTAAGGCAGTCATGGGAGGTTTTTATCCAGAAAGAACTTAAGGCTTCTTTGTGTGTTTTGCTTCTTAGCCCCAATTGATTCCTCCCCACATACCGGTACATTTCTGTCTGTTGTCACTGCTGTTGTATCCTATACTACTGGCTCACCTGCCAGTGAGGAGCATTTGTTTGACTGGTAATAAACTCGCATTTGATACATCGAATTAACGCCACACTTTGCTGATTACAGAGAACTTTTAATTATAGTAAATCGGTTCTGAATTGGGTGCGGCATAGATGGATTAATGAGGCTGAGACACGGCGTGGCATGTTTTAGCAGCAACATTGATTAACTGGTAATGAAAACACAATTAACAGTCACAATTTGCGGATTACAGGAAATTTGAATTACAGATATTTGTTGACAGAAAGAGGACGTGTCTACTAGTTTACTGTACTATTGTAGCTATGTGTCTACTAGTTTACTGTACTATTGTAGCTATGTGTCTACTAGTTTACTGTACTATTGTAGCTATGTGTCTACTAGTTTACTGTACTATTGTAGCTATGTGTCTACTAGTTTACTGTACTATTGTAGCTACGTGTCTACTAGTTTACTGTACTATTGTAGCTATGTGTCTACTAGTTTACTGTACTATTGTAGCTATGTGTCTACTAGTTTACTGTACTATTGTAGCTATGTGTCTACTAGTTTACTGTACTATTAGCTACAGAGACAGATGAATGTCAGGACGGCGGCTAGTGGTGTCAAAATAATCGATTCAGCAACACAATATTATATAATATCAGTAAGACTCCCTGAGGGCGAGGCCGTGTGCATGCATCAGCCTGGGGGACGGCAGACTGCTGGGCGAGTGCTGGCGCTTTGGGATGGGAGGAAGGGTTTGAGGTCAGATGTAGAGTTGCCGGGCCGGCTCCATATATGCAGATCTAGATGATGATCCAGTCTTCTCCATGTATGGCTATCCAGGGTCAGTGTCGTGATCTTCATATATGGAGACGGCCATATATGGTGGAGTGACGTGTCAGGAGGCGTGATGTCACGAAGCGTGACCACATATGGAGGCGTGATGTCATGAGTCGTGACCAACTGATGGGAGATGCAGGTTTTTATAGTAAACTGCGACCTTCGGTCGCAATTTTTCTGAATAAAATATGTTGCTCAGTATATCTGACTGCTTGTATTGACTGATAACAAAAATGTGCCATGTTGTGCAGTAATATAGCAAAGTGTGATGCATGGTAGAATGTAATTGTTACCTGGTAAATGGTAATGGAATGAATAGAGTTGTGAGGGCAGTGCTGATGCACCTCTAACGGCGGCTAGGGATCAACAACATTCTTAGGACCAAGAATAAAATAGAATTTCTTTTTCTCTCTTTTTCTCCTCACACAAGGTCGTCTTTCTTTGGAGATGCACAACAGCACAAACTTGTTTTGATTTAATTCTTATTAGGCCTAACGTGTTTGGGAAACAATCAATTGCTGAATGTTGGAAGTGTTGTGTTCAGATTGAATGGATTTTGACAAATTGTTGATTGTTGACGCTGCTGTCAATGGGCCGGGTGCCAAAAACTAGACGAGCTCAAAGCTGGTCTTAAGTTGCGGCGCTAAATCTTTGGAGAAGATAGCGTTGCTCTCTGATATCGATAGACCACGCCTCGTTTTAAGATCAACACGCACCCACAGTGCATGCGCAAACTTGGCGCACAGCGTTATCTAATCACAGCAATGTGATCGAATCACTTCGAGACAGATTACATCTATTTGCCGTTTCAAGGACTTTCAATGACTGAAGCAAGAGACTTATTATTCATGGTAAAAAACAGTTTGGGGAACCACACTATAAACATACACCATCATACAGACTATTTAGAGGTATTCCTTATAGAGCGTCGCAGTCCCGCCCCCTGCGAGGGCACTGGAAGAGAATTCCCTATTCATGTTTCCATAGACGTTTCAAAACGTATTTATTTAAAGACCTGTAAGCCTCGGACAAAGCCAACAGCCGAGTTGACAAATCATGACAAATTTTCTTTGGCCCAAACAAATAATTTAAAAAGAAGAAAAACAGGGCAGGATACAACGCTTTTGTTAGAGTTTTCTTCTTTCTAATCATATTGTCATGATTTGTCAACTCCGCTGTTGGCTTTGTCCGACGCTTACAGGTCTTTAAAGAAATACTTTTTAAAACGTCTATGGGAAAAATGAATGGGGAATTCTCTTCTGGTGCCCTCGTCGTTCTGAAAGGGGGCGGGACTGCAACGCTCTATTGAGCTTTAACCTTTTTTTTTTCTTTTTTTTTTGTTGAGCGGTGTAGCTGCTCCAATGCACAGCTTTGTATGTCAGCCTGTCCGCTTGAGAACGGAATGTCCGTGACGTCGCCACGTTGACATCATCAAGACATCATCGTTGTGATGAAAGGCACCGCTCGCTTCACACAAGTGTGATTCTTTTTTCTTTAGTTACTGACAACTGGGAATAAACTGCACTTTTTTTTTTGTTATTTGTATTTTTGTTCCCCAAGGGGAAATTAGTTCTATGCATTCGACCCCTCGTATTAGAAGCAGTGGCGCCACCTACAGTACAGTATGGGTGCTTTGGGAGCAGTAACTAAGTGTTCGGTGTCTTGCTCAAGGACACTTCAACACAAAGCCAGGAGTAGCCGGCGATTGAACCGGGGACCTTCTGGCCGCTCTACTTCCTGAGCCAATTGCCACCCATACCTTTGTAAACAAGTCTTGTTCACCGAGTATTACTATTTACCAGTTTGCCAGTAAATATAGCAATGGTTGACATGTTTGAGGGTTTGATTATTTTTCAGCAAATGTGTGATATGTGTGATGAATGTCTCAAATGAGTAATTTGAGTAATGTAAAAGCTGATATGGATTGTATACTTTTTGAAAAAGGGAAATGCTTGAATAGCTTTGGCCACCTTTATCATAAGCATACGTGGCTCATGTATTTCTGGATTTCTTTCCAGTTGAGTTTTTACTTCTGCTGAAGTGTATTTTTATTTAGCTATTTATTAAAATGGTAGTGGTCCAACATAATTTGTGTCTTGTGTGATGTTCTAAATGTTGCTCTTGTTATTCGTTCTGGAGGTCATTTCATGTAATATAAAGGGTAGAGAATGTAATAAGACATAGGGTGTTTTCTTTCAAAATCACTTTTCTATGGTTATGTCAGTGGATTTGTTGGGATTAAACTGCCAAACCATGTTGGATAGCAATGTTCCTTATTGGTTTTCAAATAGACAGATTCACTATCTGGTATAAGACCTATATTCGAAATCCTGAATTGCCTTGTCCTTTCAACAAGGATTACAGATAAGCTGCTCCATAACCTAAGGCAGTGATTCCCAAACCTTTCCATACCAAGTAGGACCCCCACCCACATAGCCGTAGGCTCTGGCTGCAGCTGCACCACTATTGCAAAATGGCTTTACAAAAAATCTAAATAGACAATCCACAAACTCACGTTTTACAGTATGATGCGTTGTGAGCTTGTAGATTTAACTAGAAGTTCACGTGCCTTCTAGCTTACAAAAAATTAAAACAATTTAAATTCCCAAATTTGGGCATGTACAACTTCCTGGTCTCAACTGCGCATGTTTCGTTCCTTCCAGGGAGCAACATAGTCCACCATACGGTCTTCGCTTCCCGTCCTCTTTAGATAGTCCTTGGTTTCTGGGCAAGGAAGCTTTGAGAAGGAAAAGAAGTGGCCACGTGACACTGGCCATAACGTTTTTTCGCGATGTTTTCGGCAGAGCAGACCTCTCATTCTGTGGACCTTAATGACCAAGTGAATAGAAAAAACACAAATAAAAAGTATGTCATGACATCACAGGTTAATCTCTATTCCTTGAGCTTTGGGGCCTGTGGCTCCCCGGTTATATGAAAGCGTCCGACCGGGTGGTCTCAAACTTGCTGTGTGCACTTAGTCTGACCTTATTGTATGCTGGGACACCATATCTCCTTCCTGAAGGCAGCAACCTATATTCTCCATACAACACATGGCTAGTGTACTGTAGTAGTGTTTGAGGCGATGTTCCTTGCCAAGCTTAGACTGCTGCTATACGTGGATGTATATAGCCTCTGAAGTGGTTGTCCAACAATCTTTGAACAAATGTTCAGTTGTTGCAGCAGTTGTGACTTTTGCGCTGCAGACAAACATCCATACCAGGTGGTACAACGGTACTGGAGAACAAAAGAAGAATCCGTCTACTAGCACCGAAGGATCTCAAGACGGCAAAGGTTTTGTCTGATGTATTTATTCTTTGTGATCCTTGATAAAGATCCACAGACCATTTCTTCTAAGAAGAAAGGTTTTCATCAGAGGAGTGAGTTTACAGCTAAGGGGCTTCATACTTCCATTATCTTGATGGCTTGCAATTGTCTGAGCAAAGAGCATTTCACACTTGATCTCTAATAAATAGGATTATAGAATGTCTTGCTGTAGCCTAATCCAGCGGCATGCTTGATCATGCTTCCCCATCCATATCAAGAAAACTTGATATTTCCTATGCTATGGATAAGGTTCAGTGACTTTGTGAGATGCTGTAAATGGAGGGAATGACAGCTTTGTGCATTCAGAAATTAATTTCATATTGTTGCTCTCCATAAAAAAACCTTGAATCTGAACTTACCTTAAAGGAGCATTCAGTCATTTGGAAAACCACCCAGTCCGCCCCGGTAACAAAATGTGCACATGCACGCTCTACAGTGGGGGGAAGTGCAACAGGCCAACAGCATGTGCACCAAGGCCCGCCCCCACTCGATCATGATTGGAGGCATCCTGATTGGATGAAGGCTTTGCCACCCGCCACCAAAACTGAAACTAGGGTTTTTTGACCCCAGGGGCTCACTGGGGACAGGGAGGAACTCCTTATATGGTCAGCACACTCTATAGTAGGGAGGATTATCCAGAAAAAGAGAAAAAATAAGTGATATTTAGATTAAGTCAAATCACTGAATATACCTTTAATATTTATACAAATGCCCTATTGGCCTATTTTATAATTTGTCGCACAAAAGTAGCGAAAATAGGAGCGCACAAGCGCACAAGCTCCTTTTTTAACCGTGTCTGATCAAGTGAACAACATCCTTGGGGTTGGCCACATGGTCGACAAACGAGACATATTGAATGTCTCGAACGCTCCACTGTAGTCCAATCTGAGTCGAATCAGAGCTTTCTCTGGAGTGAGAGGACTTCCCAGTCGGTCTCTTCCAGCTTCCTCTATACATTGTTAGTTTGTAGATAGGCCCTATGCTATTTTTGGAAGAAAATACATAGTAAAACTGAATTTTGCCTATAATGACATGCCCAAATTAGGCATGCCAGATTGAAATTAGTTGAGTTTGTCTGTGGGGTTTATAGATATTCAACCTAAAAGTATCAACAAGAGCTTATTGCTAAATAATAACTACATTAGATCCATTGGAACACAGATTTTTTTCCCCATGTTTTGAAAAATAACTATTTACACAAGTTGCCTTGGCCTATAGAGCGTCGCAGCCCCCTCGAGAGACCCGGAAAATAATTCCCCATTAATTTTCCTCATAGACTTTTCAAAAAGTATTTATTTAAAGACGTTTACGCCGCGGACAAAGCCAACTCTTGTTGTGACAAATCATGACAATAAAGTGAATAAACACAATGTTTTGGGCCAAACAAATAATTAGAAAGAAGAAAGAAAACGGCAGGTTACAACACATTTTTTGTTTTTCTTCTTTGTAATTATTTGTTTGGTCCAAAATATTGTGTTTGTTGTCATGATTTGTCACGACTCGAGTTGGCTTCGTACTATGGGGGAAATGCATTGGGAATTATTTCCTGGGCCTGGCGTCGTCATGAAAGGGGCGGGACTGCGACGCTCTATACAGGCCTAATCCGCCCAACAGTATATATTATACTGTATATATTCTATTAGGCCTATACAATGCCATGCAATGTGTGACATAAAGGAACAAGAATAACCCAAAAGAACAGTGCTTCAATGAATGCATACACATTTGTGTGCAATCATCTGTGCTGTGGGTCGATCCCACAGACTGCAGGTGTTAATGAACATGGAGAGCATCGAGGGCTCCCAGGTGACATTGTTTGTTCCAAGTGTGGGGTGTTGATGAAAGGGAGGCCAGGGCGTCACTTGACATCAGAGGCCGGTAATGGCTAAGGGATCAAACTGTGATCTCGTCTCATTTACTCAGCTGCGGCTCAAGTGCCTGTCAGAGACAGAAGGCTTAGCTGTACAGATCCTCAGTGGGCACGAGAAGACCAGAGCCCAGCCTGTACCAGGAAATTACATAATTAAAGTTGGAGATGAAAAGGTATTTAACCGTTTCTGTGGGTTCTCGGAACGACACAATCTGGGAGGAGTACGTTGACATTGCGTTCCTTGTGGCAAACTGCTCCATTCTGCTGATCACTTCTGTTGTTGGCGTCGTGGCTAACCTGTTTGTTGTCTGGGCAGTGTATTACCAGAAATCACTGCAAACCTGGAATAATGCGCTGCTGGTGAATCTTGCGATCATAGACGTCCTTCGTTGTGCCGTCGACTGCCCCATGCTCTTCGCCATTGTCACCGTGGTGCATCAAAGGGAGCGGGCGGGGGAATTGATCTGCAATGCACAGGTGGTTACTTTCTCCTTCGGATGCTGCATCCAGCTGATGACGTTGGCATGCATAGGCGCAGAGAGATACCAGTCCATTGCACACCCCTTCAAATCTGTTCAAACGAGGAGAAAACGTGTTATGGTATTGCTTCCTATGATTTGGACCGTGGCTATTGTAGTTGCCATTCTTTGTCTAACATTTGTGAAGGACTCACCTGTCTATTTGAAATGCAATGGAACACACTTGGGAACAATGCATTCCTATGACACTTTTGGACTATACATTTTGGGCCCATTGTGGACAGCCTGCTTTGTTTTGATCACTGGATTCTACGCTCGCATATTTGCAATAGTACGAGCGCACGGCCGTAAAATATTTGACAAAGGGTCTGTCCATGTTTCTAGAAAAGAAAAAACAAAGGACACGACAGACGAACAAAAGCAAAACGAGGACAAAGGTGGCGAGGAGAAAGGACAAAGTGAATCAGAGCAAAACCAATCCCAGAGGCAAACGGTTGCACAGGTGGGGCAGGTAATACAAGCTGAACCAAATCAGGCAAACAAGGATTCTTTGATTGTTATACTGGGCTCAACAAAACCACCAGAGAGTAAAATTGTACTCAAAGTTACAGTGAAGTTACCTGAGTCAATCCAGGAAAAATCTCCTCCGAAAGTGCAGCAAGCTGAACCAAATGCAACAAAGGTGACGAAAGGTAGATTCAAAAACACTGCAGGCAACAAAGCTGACACGGAAGCTCAAGTAAAAGTGGAGGCGTTGTTCCCTGGAGTAGAACAAACCATTCCTCGTGTGAAGCAAGTGGAACCGAGCACATCCGGTAAAGATTTGGCGGTTTCCCTGCTCGACGTGACTGAAAAGCCAAAAGGCATCTTAACCAATGCGGACACTAAAATCACAGGAGTACACGCAAAGTCACCCAAGGAAGATAATAAGCCAGTGGAAGTTGGTTTGAGGACCCTTGTTAAAGAGACACAAAGCAGCTTTATAACATCGGATGATAGAAATGAGTTGAAACTAAAAGATAAAACACTGCTTTGCCTGCAACGGCCTCTTGTGCTGCAAATAGAGCCAAAGCCATCCAATCAAGTTACTGTGGCTGATATAATGAGCCCGGTAACGGAGGTACAAAGCATCTTCAAAAAGGAGTCTGGAGATAAAGTGTGTATCGAAAAGGAGCTGTATGAAACGAAAGAACGACGTCCTGAAAATGCATCTGCACCACAGGCAAATGGGACTGAATGCTCTTCAGCGTCGATAAGCACAGAGCAAGTCAAAGACAATAGCGGCAGAGAAGTGTTTGTCGTTAAAGATGATCAAGTTAGTGCATTTTCCCAAGCTCAAGCACATCACGCAAGCGCAGTGTCAGGTGCAGAGACAGATGGTGCCGTTTGTATGATGCCTTATTTAGGCAATAAAGAGAGAGTCAACAAAAACAAGGAAAGTAAAATGGCTAAGCGCTCTGGTTACATCATTTTCACCTTTCTCCTGTTCTGGTTGCCACTGATTACAACTATTCTGTTGAATTTGTTGGGCCATCACAACAGAAGATCAGAGGTAGGCGTTTTCAATGTTTGGATCTTCTTGACCCCATTATCATCTCTGTTGTTGAGCGCTGCCTCCGCTCCATTACGCAGCTATGTATGTATGTATGTATGTATGTATGTATGTATGTATGTATGTATGTATGTATGTATGTATGTATGTATGTATGTATGTATGTATGTATGTATGTATGTATGTATGTACATACAGTATGTGTACGTGTCGGTCCCAGCACGGATGCGTGTCAGCACGGAAAGCTGCAACACGATACCGGTTCGGACGCGGGAAGACGCCGGAACAGGGCCATGTTCTTGGGGGTCTGGATGTTCCGGGGACCTTTTTTTATCTCAGTAAAGCAGTGAAACATTCTTTAAAAAAAACCAGCAGCCTCTGTCTTGGTTGTTCTATTATTTGCCTTCACGTGCTTAGTTTTTATAGGCTAATTGCATTACTGATGCATTACTGTGTTTTTACGAAATCTTATATTGTTTATATTATGTCAGTCATGCTCACAGTATCTATCAAGGTATTTGGTGCTTTCACATACTATATAAACAATTTTGTAAAAATATGGTAATGCTTCAGTATGCCATAATAATAATAATAACTAATCGTGTGAAGGCAAATAATAGAACAGGCAAGAACATTCAGGTAAGTTCAGAAAATTACATCACATTAATTTACTATAATGCAGAAGCAGCATTTAAAACCAAGAATAGTTACAATATTAACTTAGTTACAATAAATGTACTACTGCTTGTCAACGATCCCAGGCGATCTAGTCTCATATCATGATATTGATATAGAATATGGAATTATTGCCCAGTAACAAATAATCAATACAGGCCATACAAAATTATTTTAAAATGAGTAACATATTCAAGTTTTTCCGTTATTAGTTATTACAGAACAGTAAAACATTCCATAACAACCTAATTTGATTGGCCTGGATGTACTGGATAAATAATCTCCCCTCAATCACATTTGTTTCATGTACTGTACTACAGGCCTATACAATCAAGTTGCTACAATATTATAATATTGCTCAGTTTTACATTTCAACTTGTGTTGTTTTTTGGGGGGGCTGCATCTAAGGGCCGATTCATACTCCTATTTTACCGCTGTTTCGGCGCTGTAGTGCCGAAATGATTTCGGCTCGTCAGAAATGTTCAGTAGCACCGAAGAGCCGACTTTAGGACGGTACCCGCCCCCCCGAACCTAAAATGACGTCACATTGTAGGCTCTATAGAGCCGAACCGACTTTTATTCGGCTCTAAAATAGGAGTATGAATCGGCCCTAAGGGTTAAGCAGGATAGCCTGTAATAAGATTTACAATTATGAAAACATCCAAATGTTTTTTGCCATTTCATGACATGGCTATCTTCTGGTTTTTAGATGACGATGGTGTTGAATGTGGAGGTCCTGTCCGTCTCAGTTGCCTGTATGACGTCCCTTAGTGATCCCATAATATACGCAGCGGTGAACCCTCAGTTTCGGACAGAGTTTTACAGGCTCAGGAACAAGTGGAAATCATTTTACAAAATGTGATTTCAACTGTTTTCCCACTCTTGAAAGACATGAAACCATGGACCCTAACGGGAGGTCGGACCACGGGGAAGCCCCCAAAATGTTAGCTGATTGCTCAAGTGCTTGACAACCAACACAAATACCGGTAAATTCATTTCATAATGTATTCACACAGAGTGCTTCAAAAAGGTCAACTGAAAATTGAAATCGGGACAGGTTAGGTTTCCATGTTTATTTGACGATGCTGCCTCTGGGGAGTTTGCTGTCCTGTCATGGAGACAATAATTGAACACAATCTTCCAGTGGGATTAAATTCGTCACGTCCTTGGCAGTTAATAAACACTTGAGGGGGTGACATGCTGAGAGCAGACCTGAGCGAACAAGGCAATCACCTCCTCACAGCACAGCTGCTGTGTTTCGGTCTCCAACACAGGACCTACCACTGGGCCAGTCAGGTCCACACATGTGACTAATAACCCAGGGAGGATTGTTGGGATCTCGTCACCAGCACGCTGTTATCCTCAGAGGAGAACTTCACAGCATGTCTCAATGATTACCAAAACGTTGTGAAATGAATGGCAATTACTGATTTACTTGCACGTCGGTGTCGCACACTGAAAATAGACAAATTTATGTGTGCGGCATGATGCATATAACTTAGGCTTTAGATTAGGCTACCACTATCTTATGTCAAATAGCAAACATGGGTACATATTTAGTAGAACTATTTATTCTATCCACTGAACCAAATGCCTATTGTGTCATTTCTGTTATCTAGGGTGACCAGATGTCCCCCTTTGCATGGGGCAGTCCCTCAGTCATTTCCAATAAAGACTTTTCAGGCGTCCCACAAATTGAGATCCTGTCCCACATTGTGACTGGCAGACAGCAGTGTTGAAATGCCCAAATAGTTAGTCCCCTAATAGTTGGCTTTCTGTTGTAAAGCTCTCTCCTTGTGTCTTTTCCTGCAAGATGTGTTTTTAAGCCTGTTCAAATATATAGGCTACAGACTACAGTTCCAAGTCGACCATAACACCAACATTTGCATTTTAAAACAAAATGTGAGACGCCAGAGGGGTTTAATAACAAAATTAGGCCCATGGTCAAATATGAAATCAAGGCATTTAATAGCAACTTAAGTAATAACGTGCTAACCCCGTCCCGTCCCCCTGTCCCACACAAGCGATCATTCTGTCCCTCAAATGAACAGTTTGGATCTGATCAAATATGATATGTTTTACCTCTGCCAATGGGGTTAGTGCCCCATTTTGTTTGTCTGTTAACAAAATAAGAATGAGTCTGCATATTTTAATAATGAATGACCAGTAGGCGACCCCAAAATGATGAGTAACTTTTGGGTACAAAAGGTCAAGCTATATGAAGGTCAAGGTCGCATAAAGGTGAAATCACCCCATAACGTCTTCTGACAGCTATACTAGAGGTTGGAACATGCATCCAGCAAGCCCAACCCAGTAGTCACATTGAGTGGCTACTTAGGGTGTCCCTGGAACAACATATTTTCAGATGGGGGTCCGCGGCCAAATACAGATAATTCTGGGGGTCCTTGACATGAAAAAGGTTGAGCACCACTGATATAGAAACATACGTTTTTCAGAAAACAAAAAAAGCATTTTTTATTTTTAGAATCGGCCTCAGGTCTAAATGGTAAGGATAGAGTGGGGACGGAGAGCGCCAGCCCCGCCCCCTGCTATTCATTTCAATTGAAGTTGCTCAGTGGCGTTTTGAAGCACCCGGAAGAACGCTCTACTTCCACATTTGACCACCAAATGTTGTTTGGAAAATGTGGAAGTGTAAACGAGCGCTCAATGTTAAACCCCAGCTGCTGCGCGGGGTTTCTTTCCTCGTGCTAAATACAGGGGCCTGCCTGCCGTTCCAGCTTTGACCACTACGTCTCGCGGCTTCAACGTTGACCAGCCATTCTGGGGGCTTGGTGTGCCCCCTACGCTCCCCTGATGAGCAGCTTTTCATGAAACTGGGTGGGAATGATCATTAGGCTGCCCTGAAGTTCCGTCCCGAAAATGATTCATCAGTCATTCAAAGTTCAAGGTCACAATCCAGGTCATTGTCAAAATTATACGTAATTATTCATATCTCAGATGGAAATGGCATGTGATAATTGCATCTTTCACACCATGGTATACCGGGGAGACCGGGGTGACTTATATTCATTAGAATAATGCTCTGAGGGCAACATGTTTTTTTCCCTTTTTTTTGAGTAGCTGGCTGGCTGGGTGGGTGCCTGGCTGGGTATGAGCACAAAAAAAAGCATGGTTGTTTTTCACCACAAACACACAAACACACACGCACGTATTAACTGTATATATGATGCTTTCGGGTTTGCCAATACAGTACAGTGACAGTACAGTACTGTATAGTAGAGGGTACAGTAGAGGGACCGCCACACAGTAACTTTTTTTTTTCCATAGAACTGTATATTTCTACCTTATTAAATGTCCAGATGAATTGTAAATGGAGGACCCTGTTGTAGTCAAGTTTTTGTGCCTTTTCTGGTTGTATCCTCAAGTAGCAGTTTTTGGATTGACCTGTACTTTTGTGTGAAATGTACCCATTCTACATACTGTGAAATAAAAATATCAATCAATCAATCAATCAATCAATCAAAGCATTTAATTTTATTGGTTCTCCCGCCCATCCAATCAGTGGGAGGCGGGGTGGGAGGCGGGTTCAACAAGCCGAGCACACCAGGCTGTGACATAGACATGGAAACCTAGATGCGTCATTGGCTGCTGCAGTTCATTGGAACCGACATGTATCGTAAGGCACGCCGCGCAGCTGCCTGAGCTCCAGGGGGTCCCCAGATAAATGATAATTAGGAACCAAATGGACCCTTATGGGTCTGTAACTCAGAGTGTACAAATGGAACCAAATGTTTCCAAAATGTGTACACTCTCAGTTAAATTTGTCCCAGAGATAGAAATGCCATTAAATAAGGGACTGTAGCCTAATTCAGATCAAACCGGGGTTCTTGGCATATATTTTCACATGGGGGTCCGCAGGCTAATGAGTATCATTGTGGGGGTCCTTGACATGAAAACGTTTGGAAACCACTTCTCTACACTATGTTCTCATCAGTCATAATTTTCGCCAATTTATAGGCATAATTTTGCAACCTTAGGCATCATTTTTGTGCGGGTTTAATAATGAATTGCATTTTTAAGTGCTCAAAGCGCTTTACAATGGTTCATTCATTCATACATTGGGAGGTGAAGCGGCGAACAGTCGACGCCAGCGTCCTCACTTCCCACATTCACACACCAATGGTGGCAAGCTCACACCAACCGACTCAATTGGAGGCATTGTAGGGTTCAGTGTCTTGCCCAAGGACACTTCGACATGTGGACAGGAGGAGCCGGGATTCGAAACACCGACCCAGGGATCATTGGACGACCTGCTCTACCGTTTAGGCATAGTTTTTGTGAGGTTAGGATCAGGATTAAGGCTATAGGTTTCGGCATCGTTTTCTAAAAACACACGGCAGAAGTCTCATAAGGCACAACTGCCAGTTAAAGTGACTGCTCTCACTGATTGGATGGGCATCATGGGCGGGAGAACCAATGCAATTAAATGTTGCCCTCAGAACACATCCCAAGTCTAACGTGCGGCATACCGCTCTCATTGTGTCTTTCATCCAATCTGCGTAATATTTGTTCTCTCATAAACTCAAACATACAATAAATAGAAATATCATTTGAATAAAACTGAATTCTGCAATGACATCATGCAAATCCTTTATTCAACCAGTCAACAGACAGAAATAGAAGCCTATGTGAAGAACTTAACTAAACCTAGAAATCAGAGGAGCCATGGCTTCGTTGGTGTTTGACAAAGTTATAACCGAGATATTTACAAAGGTATTATCAGTATAATATTTATGAAAAATATACAAAATGGGCCTATCAAGTTTTTTTTTTTTTAACATTATCAGAAGGGTCTTTATTGAATTGATGCTTAATCGCATGCCCAATACCATACAGTGTCCCAGGTCTATAGCATATGTGTCCAAGATGGGATTAAAGGTAGGTAAGTGATACAAATAAATCTTATTGTGATAGTAATCATTGCTATAGAATGTTTGTTCAGTAACAGGGGTCTCCCTGTCTCTCCAGCTCTTTAACAAACAGAAAATACATGTTCAGGTAGGTGACAAAATGTCAGCCAATCAGGAGAAAGTAGCCATTTATGAGCTTTGTTTTAACAGTGTTCCAGTTCCAATTTTGTCTGCTCATTTCTTTGTGTCATCACTTACAATTCCACTTGTTTAGTCTGTATCCTGATTCCTGACTGCGTTCTCTATCCTGATTGGATCAAATTGGTATCCCGACCTGAAAATGCATTTTCTGTATAATAAAAAAGCCGGAGAGACATGGATTCATATTGTTACTGAAAAAAACACTCTATATAGCAATGAGTACTATCACAATATAGAGCATTTTTAACACTTATTTTAACAAAGAAAATCACTCACCCTACCTTTAATATTATCTTAACATTAATGAAAACATTTGATTGTATTCCTACCTTGTGAGCTATCTAACATATACCCTGTATATTTCTGTATAATCAACCATCAATTATGTCTTATTATGGCTTTTTCACATAGATCCACATCAGAATGTAACTGTTATGTCAACACAGATCTTTTGTCATTTGGACTCTCACTTGCACATTTCACAGACATTTTGGGGATGCAGAGTACTTTTTCTCCCCCTTTTTTTAACTCATCAAGCAGTGACATCGACCAGTTAAATGAATATTCACAACGGTTATCCATTCCAGCGGATGTATGGTTTATCATTTAACATCAATGGGAATTATTCGTCATCAGTTTATTAAAGGGTTCAAAGACAAAACAATGTGAAATTGTGGTCGAGTGGCTTTAAATAGGTGCAGTGTGTGAATAGACTTAATACAATATTCACAAAAATAGCCTTGGTTTGATGATTAAGTGTGTGCTTTATCGTATCAGAGGCCCCGAATAACCCATAGAACTTAAATCCTCCTTTCCCAACCTTGAGTCATGAGACAACACATACATAGACTACAGATATTCAAAAATAAAGTTTTTGTTCATCCGTACTTCTTCTTTTTTCCCTCTCCCTTTTGTTTTTAGGCAACAGCGATAACCAAGTCATCCTAGCGTCTCCTTGCTTTACTGTGCTTTAAGGAGCAAACATTTCAGGGCTCCCCTTTCTTTCTATTGTTTATTTATTTTTAAATCCCAAGGCAGTCATCCACAGCTTTCTAATTCCAATGCAGAGTTCCTCCCCTTCAGGTATAACTGGTGCTGGTTTCAAAAAACCTGACACTCTGCAAACACATACAATCCTCTTTTTAAAATTATGGCAGGTTGGATGCTCAGTGGTCCCTCCTCGATCCTCTCTCCATCCACAGCGTCTGGTATAATGTGCTAGGACCAGATGGCCTAATAATCGGACCTCTATAATGCAGACACGCGCACAATGTTGCTCTGAGAGTAGGCGATGGTGCTGGAGGAGCCGTCTGCTGGCGGGGCAGACAGAGTGACCATGGAGGGCGTGATGTAAGCTTTGTCACTCTTCAAGGGCACCGTCTCGTCCAGGTTGGCATTTAGGCTGGAGCGGCTGTGTGACAGAGATCAGTGGTAAATGGTTACACCGACACCCTCAGTGAACAATGAGCGGACGATAATATTACCAGAAACTCCTAAAGAGCTATAGCCCTGAATGACCAGGTCATGTAAAATATGAGAACCACTAGTACTAGTTGGACTCCTAATGTGTCATAGTGTCGTAGTAAATCAGTGTCATACATATTGTGAAGAAAACGTGGAATTCAAACATTATAATGGTGTGTAAAAAAATATATATATCTTCAATTTGCCACGGACAAGACCAAGTCTTTGCCATGGGACACATTTTGTCCGTGTACGGACATATTGATTGACGACCCCTGAGAATGAGACAAAGTGAGAGGACTGGGCCCCGAGCAGGTCAGTCAGTGGTGGACCATACAGTATAACGAAGCACTACTTGAGTACCGAACTTCACCGTGTCTGTGCCAGACGTTGTATATCTCGTGAAAAGGCATTATATTAAGGTCACCAGAGCCATCCACGAGAAACACGAGATTTGATTCAAAAACATTTAAAAATACTTAATTATCGATTATTTTGATTTTTTTACTCACATGGTAGAAACACCTACATCCCGATCCGACGCACACGCGGCCACGCGCACGCTTAATAGTCCCTATTCTCCTCTAAATGAGACAAACTTGCGATCTTTGAGACATTATAAAAGTCTAAACTTTGATCGCGCTAAGAAAGTCAATCCATTGCGCGTCGAGAATGAGGATGTAGCTCAAATATAGACGGATATCACTACCGAGGCGGGCGGAAGTCTCCCCTATGCTTATTTTTGCTGATTTGTCTGGCACTGGCACCACGTTCTGGCCTGGATGGCTGGCTCAATAACTACATAGTTTGTGTATTTTCACTTTCATTAATTTGTATTTTTGGCTGGCCTTCACTGGCTGGTTCAGCCAGCAAGTGGACATACTGTGCGGCAAGGTCACAGACCGAATTGTGATGACGTTGGTTTGAATATTGATCATATTCCACAGCTTGATTCCCCTCTCTCTCCTTCCTGTCTGTCTCTACCACCAACTTATGAATCACAATTATCTAAATCAGTGGTTTTGAACCAGTGGTCCGGGGACAACTAGTGGTCCTCGAGGGGGTTCCAGGTGGTCCCCAGCTAAATGATGAAGAGTTGGTAACCAAATGGACCCTTATAGATCTTTAAAGGGGAATTCCACTCATTTTCATGTCATTAATATACCTTAGAGCTGTTGTGGAAATAATAAAAAAGTTCCCCCATTCTTTGTTTCCTAGAACTGGAGGTCTGAAAAAAATCATTAACATGGTGAAGTACATCTTGATGACATCATCAAGATGTACTTCAGGAGAAGTACATCTTGCTCGCTATGCGAGTGGCCGTGAGAGCGAGTAACAATGGCGGACATTGAAAACAAAATCGAAACGTAGATCGAAAGAGTCCACTTGGTTACCAACTCTCCATCTGGGGACCACCTGGAATTCGCCTGATTCGCTGCATTCCGTGGATCTGAAAATTTCACTGCGCTACTCAGTCTGGAAAGTCTCCTATTCTCCACAGGTAGGCGGGACATGATGGTTGAAATGGAACCGTGGCTTCTGATTGGTCTGTGGTGCGGGTTGAGGAAAAACACCAGTTTGATGTTGTATCAATGCACACTGCACAGCTACTGCTGTTGTCCTGCAACGTCCCCTTATCATTCACTAAAATCACCCCACACAGCTACTGCTGTTGTCCTGCAACGTCCCCTTATCATTCACTAAACTCACCCCACACAGCTACTGCTGTTGTCCTGCAACGTCCCCTTATCATTCACTAAACTCACCCCACACAGCTACTGCTGTTGTCCTGCAACGTCCCCTTATCATTCACTAAACTCACCCCACACAGCTACTGCTGTTGTCCTGAACGTCCCCTTATCATTCACTAAACTCACCCCACACAGCTACTGCTGTTGTCCTGAACGTCCCCTTATCATTCACTAAACTCACCCCACACAGCTACTGCTGTTCTGCAACATCCATTCACTAAACTCACCCCACACAGCTACTGCTGTTCTGCAACATCCATTCACTAAACTCACCCCACACAGCTACTGCTGTTGTCCTGCAACATCCATTCACTAAACTCACCCCACACAGCCGTAATTTCTTTTGTACTACTCAATCTGACAGTGGACTACTGAATCGTTTACTTTTTACCGTAGGTTTTTATTCTCAAGTCTCGAACAGTTGTTTTCAACAGTGAGAAGCATGGACATTCAGAATCATGGAATGCAGCAATTCAGGCTGGAACCCAAGCTACACTGGTGGTCCCAGGACCACTGGTTGAAAACCACTGCCATATACCGGTGAGAGAGGACTGAGCCCTGAGCAGGTTGATGGGACGTCCCATCACCAAATGACGTCATGATGACGTTATGATGACGTCCTCCGGTGATGTTCAGGACGTTCAGGACTAGGCCAGATCACAGCCCATATGGGGATGATCTTTACATCATTTCCAGGACGTCTTCACCAGTTGAAATAATATAGCTTATTCTGGGCCAGATCTGAACTAGTTATGATATGACTTAAGTTGATCTGGCCTCGATCGGACTCTCTCTAGGGACGTCCGTCTTACTGGGCAGAATTTATGTTGGTTGAAATCAGGTGATATTCTGGGCCAGATGTGACTAGTCTTGGTTTGGCCACAATCGAGAGGTCACTAATTTGTCCAGGTCCTGACTGTGCTTGCTTGGACATGGACTCTACATGCCTATCGATAAAGAATGTCTGAATGTGATCGTGCAGAAATGGTATTTACAAGAACCTTTATAGAATGCTTATTTTCAATGGGCATTAAGGATGGCATTTTGTATAAAAGATATAGCAATATTTTGTTATTCTTGCACGAGAGGAATTCAACGGACAGTGTCCACTGTCCACTTAAGAGGCACAGGCTCTGGGTCAGTGGTCTCGAGTGGAGTCAGCTGTGAAACATCTCTGACACTATGTTCTATGATTGTATAAAAGTCAGCAGTCATAGTCATAATCCATTATTGAAACTGTGGTACTTACGTGCGCGTGGACGTGTGTGTGTGTGTGTGTGTGTGTGTGTGTGTGTGTGTGTGTGCGTGCGTGTGTGCGTGCGTGCGTGCGTGCGTGCGTGCATGTGTGCGTGCGTGCAAGAGAGAGAGGGGGGGGGGTTGTTTGGGGGGGGGGGGGGGGGGGTGCTGGAGGAGATGACTCCATTACGTTTTCTTGTAAAATTACAGCCAGGCAGATCTTGGTCTCCTACATTTTAAATGGGACTACTGCTGCTGCTGAAATGTCCATGCATAATGCAGCCACGCTGCTCTGCTACATCCAGTTTGTGTCTGAAATGAGACGCATACGGTTGCTTCCATTTGTTTCTAGAGAGGAAGAGCAAGAGAGAGAGAGAGAGAGAAAGAGAGACAGAGATATGGTGGGGCCACGAGCGGAAGAGAACGAGAGAGACGGAAAGAGGGAGAGAGAGCAACAGAGACAAAGAAAGGGATCGTGGGGATGATCGTCCGGCAGCCAGGGTCTGTGGGGTGGGACATTTGGTATTTCTTTTTTTATTGGCCTAAAATATTATCTATATAATATACATGTACATAAATACATTCATGAATCCACTTGCTGTCTGGCTGTTCGTATTGAGCAATTTTTTATAGGGGTTTATATGTGACCATACAAAAATGTCAAAAATGTCATTATGCTTTTAGTAGCATGTGACCTGTCAAACTAGTGGGTTTTCATGGTTCTGAATCTATTCCAAGCAGTAGTTTTGCATGAAAAACTCCTTGGGTTATTATAAACTGCCACATTTTGGGCACATTTGGGCATGTGTCTATGGCCATTTTTAGCCCAAGGACTGTTTTTGGTGCAAAACGAATGCTTGGAATGGATTCAGAATCATGGAAAAACCCTAGCTTGACATGCCACATGCTACATAAAGCATAATGACAATTTGAAAATCTTGCCTTATAGGTTGTTAATAGTATGGTCACATACAGTATATCCTCCTATGAAAATAAATTGTACAATACTGACAGCCGGTCAACAAGTGGATTCATGAATGTATGTATGTATATAGACAATAATTTAGGCCAATAAAAAGAGAATATATATACCAAATTTCCCACTTTAAACAAAAGAAACCTGTTGGCTGCTGGACTTATGAGGGAATAAACACCAAGAGAATATATAGGGATAGAGGCTATACCTGTTGGTCACGATGGGTCTCTCTCTGATCTGTATGGTACTGAGCTCCTGGTTGTTGGAGTTGTTGGGCAGATTGTAGTTGCTCTTCTTGCGCTGGCGTCTGGAGCAGCAGGAGGACAGGCCGCCGTGTGGAGACGAGGACACAGAGGAGGAACGTCGAGATGATCCCTGCTTGTTGCTCAAGGCGATCTCCATGCAGTTGTTCTGGAACGTCTGCTCGTCCACAAACTCGTGGTTCTGCACCACAAGGAGACAGCCAGGGGTATGAGATCAACACTCTGCTGGTCGGTACGAGCCAGCAATCACCCTATTTAGGACTGAGGCCCATTCTAAAAAACTATTCTGAAAAACCTACAGTTGGGTGCCACCGATATTGTCCCTTATCATTTGACCCATTTAGGCCTGACCTCAAAATGTAAAAAAAAAATCCTTCTAAATCCTCCAGTTTTCTGAAATAAATATTTTCACGATTTTTCAAAAATAGCAGACCTACAAACTCGTAGCGCGCCACTCGGTGGCGCGCTATGAGCTTGTAGATCTGCTATTTTTCAATAGCTAAATTATAACATAATGTTTAAAACACCAAAAGGGGTTCCCGCCCAAAATGGGTTAACTGTCCTTTTGCGCAGATCACGCAAACCTCAGCAAAAAGAAAAGGACAATATCGATGGCCTCCAACTGTATGTTTCTATGTCAGTGGTGCTCAACCTCTTTCATGTCAAAGGAACCCCAGAATTATCTGAATTTGGCCCCCAATCAGAAAATATGTTGTTCCAGACTTGTAGCTACGCTATGAGCTTGTAGATCTGCTATTTTTTAATAGTATAACAATGCTAAAAACACCAAAAGGGGTTCCCATCCTGAATGGGTCAGGTGGACATACTGTATACCGCAAGCTCACAGACCGAATTGTGATGATGACTTTGGTTTGAATGTCGCCCATATTCCTGTCTTACTTCTCTTACACCAACTCATAAGTCATACCTTCAAAAACCAATAATTGTAGGCTATATATATAGGGCGATATGCTCATTCCATATAGGCTACTTGAAGGACTGTCTCCACTTTAAAATGCTGTAAACAAAAGCTGTGGCAGTAGAAAAATGTGTTATTGATGGAATCAAAATATATTGCCTCCGCAGATGTCCACACTAAGTGCCATCTGTGGAAACGTTCATCGCCATTATCGCTGTGACAAACCAGGGGGCCAGACTTGAAGGTCAGGCTACCGGGCGCATTACATCTCACCAGTGGTGGAAAGTAACTAAGTACATTTACGTAAGTACAATTTTGAGGTATTTGTACTTTACTTGAGTATTTCCAATTTCCAATACGTTTACTTCCACTCCACTACAATTATTTGAAAACTTTAGTTACTTAATTACTTTTTTATTAGAAAACACACATTAACCACTTCAACCCTATACATTTCGGCCATTTGAAAATAGCCGATCTACAATCTCACAATGGGTCACATTGCGACGCATAGCTTAGGGAGCGTAGCTCGGCTATTTTCAAAATATTGAACTTGTTGAAATGGGATATTGTGCAAATATGAGTACTTTTACTTTTAGTACGTTAAGTACATTTTGACGCATACTTTTGTACTTTCTTTTACTTGAGTACATTTTGAATTCCGGGGACTTCTACTTGTAACGGATAAGTACATCTACATCACAGTATTTATATACTTTTACTTAAGTAAAACATTTGAGTACTTTTTCCGCCACTGTATCTCACGTACAGGCCACCAGATGGCAGGCTGTCACCAGGCAGGGACCCCCCCTGCCGCCCCCTGCCCCTGCATCACCTTCCCCCCCAGCGTCTGTATCCTTCCTCCTGCTCTGTACGTCTTTGTGTTCAGCTCCCTGACATCTATAATGCACACCATAAGAGGCTTGGTGTAAACATGTGTGCCGGGATCAGAGCGACACTCGCTCGCTCTGACTCCCCCCCCCATCCCCATCCCCCTCCCCCACCCCCCCCTTTGTCCCAACCCCCGTCGACCAGAAGCAGCTAAGCCTTTTACTGAGGAAGAGGAGGAGGAGGGCAGGACGGCCATCTCTGAGGAGGAGAGACACTGATTTTTTCTTTACTGTCCATCCACGTTACGTCTAAGCTGTGTGGAGTTTAGACAGAGACAGAGTTCCACGTGTATAAGTACAAAGTCACGGTGCATGCAGCAAAACATTAGTGAGAGATGCTCATGCTCTTATATCTCTAAATTATAGATGGCATATAAAACGAAGTCTGCTCGTTTTTTTTTCTTTCTTTTTTTCTCGTTTTGAGGGCACCGCGTCATTACACTGACTGCAGGGCCGATCAAGGGGCATGTTATCTTTGGCATGATGTTGCTGCTGCTAGATGAATGCCAACTTCTCCTGGCCCCATTTATAGCTATATTTTTAACTGATCTATATATGTATGTAACAGACACAAAAGCTTTTGAAAGTGGCCATTATGAACGGAAACGCAGAGGTTGCCATGATGGCTTGTGGTGGACATTTTTGTGAACATTCTATTTTTGCCACAGACAAAATGAGTGGACAATAATATTACCAGAAACACATAAATAGATAGCCCTGAATGACCATAACAGGTCTGTAACTCTGAGAGTGTTCAAATGGAACCACATTTGGGGGTCTTTGGGGGTCAAAATAAGAACATTATAATGTGTGTGTGTGTGTGTGTGTGTGTGTGTGTGTGTGTGTGTGTGTGTGTGTGTGTGTGTGTGTGTGTGTGTGTGTGTGTGTGTGTGTGTGTGTGTGTGTGTGTGTGTGTGTGTGTGTGTGTGTGTGTGTGTGTGTGTGTGTGTGTGTGTGTGTGTGTGTGTAAAACAGAAAATGTAATATTTGCCACAGACATGACCAAGTCTTTGCCACGGACACATTTGTCCGTGTACAGATGTTGGTGACCCCTGCAGACACAGGAACTATATGTAGTTTTATTCTTCAATTTTTGGCCCTCCTATGGCGTATCCAGGAATTACGTTTTGGGCAGGCAAGATCATGTGTTAATTGTCGTCTCCCCGCGCACAATCGTAGCACTAAAGGTTTTCAAAGAAGTATACCTGCCAGACGAGTAGGATACAAAGGCTGAAAGGCATGCATTTACATTCCAATGGGTGATTGAGGGTCGCGCTCTACCGCAACGGCCAATCAGCTGTCCATGAATAGTTCTCAGGTCTTGTTTTTGTCTTCTTTTTTTCTCATTGTATGGATTTTGGCCAGACCAGAAATGGATTTGGACAGGCGGACGCCTGCCCTCGCCTAATTGTAGATACGCCTCTGCCTATAAGTCCAGCTTATAGTGTGTGTCCACCAGTGTTGGGCAATATTACTTAGGAGAGTAATATGTTATTTAATACTTATTACTCCTTAGAAAAAGTTATACTATTATATTATGTATTACTTGGAATCAAGAGTAATATTATTACATATTACTTTATATTGCTTTTCAACCGGGCCCCTTCCACCCGCAAAAGAACACAATCTGTTTAGCCAGCTCCTTTTAGAACTGAATCCAATTCATTGGAATAAGAAGACTCCAATCAGCCAAACTGAATAATTGCAGGATATGAAACAAAATAGTCAACAGTCAAGCTGATCAACACAAATTTTAATAAAGAGTATGTTGTGTTACTGTACAGCTGCAAAGAAAATAAATTTGGTTAACTGGAAATCTGAAAACTCACCTTCACAGAGACACTGGCTGAATGAGCTTTCATCATACTGTACTCCAGAAAAGATACTGTACAATGTAAGGAGAAAGCCTGCTACTTATGAAAAGATCTGGGGTAGGTTCTTTGAGGTTCTGCCATCAATATCTCCTTTGGGTTGATTTTTCTATGCGAGTTGTTGTTGTCAAAGGGTGTTATGGACAACACAGAGTATTGAAAGCTGTGTAGTTAACCTTTCTGGGGCTGGGGTGGGGTTTTTTCCAGTTTTGTTTTTCTTTTTGCTGTTTTTCAGTTTGTCAACCATTATATACACGGAGTATACGTTGGTGTCCGTATATATACGTCTCATAGCTGGACACCCTTTTGGTGTTTTAAGCATAATGTTATAGGCCTACTTTAGGTGTTGAAAAATAGCAGATCTGCTATTTTTTTTTATCGTGAAAATGTGGTGCAAATCTTTGAATATTTATTATTTCAGAGTAGTGATGGGAGATTAATCGGCGAACACATCGGTATCGGCCGATTTTAGTTGTTTTTAGATTAATCGGCATCGGTTCGATTAATCAATCAGACTGATTAATTAATCAGTCTGTCTTTAAAGATAAACAAGCCCAAAGTAACAGCTTGAACAGATCTACAAGCTCACAATATTAAATATAAAGGTATTTAAGTTAAATCTGACTTGCCTAAGCCTGCAGTGCAGACACCCTGTTACATGTATTTTTCAGAATGGACAAAATTATTATAATTATTCAATTATACAGAATGAGATCATATCGACATCGGTAATATCGGTTATCGGCCATAACAGCAATTAATTATATCGGATATCGATATCAGCCAAAATGTCTCATCGGCACATCCCTATTTCAGAGCGAACGTTTTTAACTCAAATCTTTGCTTCTGGGGGGGTCCCTGGAACAACATATTTTCAGATGTCGGTCGGCTGCCAATTAGATAAATTTTTTGGGGTCCTTGACATGAAAATGTCTGACATACAGATAGACATGGGTTTTTCAGAAAACTGTCAGGATTTAGAAGACATTTGTAGAATCACCCTCAGGTCTAAATGGGTTAAAGACTGATCAAGTGGTCTAGAACACTTTATAAAAAAGGTCTTATGTTTACCGTGGTCTTCTCCAGGCAGTTCAGGAGGTGGTTGTGTTGGGTCTCAAACGGAGGGTTGGTTGCCTTCTTCACCAGAACCTGCCCTGCCTCTTTGGAGGCCTTGGATAACAGACAGAGAGAACAACATACAGAGATAAGATAAGCTTCAGAAGCAAAACAAAACAATAATAATAATAATAAATAATAATAATAATAATAAGTACTGTGGCTCAGACCAGTGGTTCCCAAAGTGGGGTCCGGGGACCCCTAGAGGTCCTTGAGGGAGTTCCAGGGGGTCCCCAGCTAAATGATAGTTTGGAACCAATGGACCCTTATGGGTCTGTAACTCTGAGTGTACATGGAACCAAATGGACCCTAACGGGTCCATTTGGTTCCATTTGTACACTCTCAGAGTTAAATTAACTTTGATTTAACAAAATAAATGGGGGTCTCAGAGAGAGAAATGCCATGAACTGGGGGTCCTCGAAATTAAAATGCTTGAGAATCACTGCTGGTGCCGTAAAAATCTTCTCTCATCGAGGTCCCTGGCACACGTTTTCAAATGGGGGTCCGCAGGCTAATGAGTGTCATTTTGGGGGTCCTTGACATGAAAAGGTTTGGGAACCCCTGGCTCAGACAACGTACAGCTATAGCAACATGATGTATAGTAGAGAGCAAGAGAGCACACAAAGCAAAGAGAGGGCCAAAGACGCAGCTCAGCAGCGCAGCAGCCAGGCAGCCATTCTACCGAGAACCTGGTGAGATGGAGACCCGTTTTAGAGTTGTCGCATATATATATCTGTCGCATATAGTGGTTCAAATTGGGATTTTTCTGCGGGCAATTATGGTCAGGATCAGAAGTTGCAATTAGTTATGAATCTATTCACTCACGCACACATGCACGCAAACTCTCACGCACACACGCATGCACACACGCACACACACTGATAAGGGTTGAGCGGGCCTTATAGATGCAAAGACACGTTTTGTTAGTCTACATAAAACCATTGGGTGAATGATCTGAGGAGCAACATAAAAACACAGAGTTTCGAGGAGATGTCGGCTGGCCAGAAAGCCTCCTGTACTGCACGGTGCACGCTAAAGCCTTTTTATGTTTGGTTCCCTCCTTCCCCTCCAAACCCTGTTGGACAAGACATGCAGAGCCTGGTTATGAGTCCGTGTCTGTGTGCGTGTGTGCGTGCGTGCGTGTGCGAGTGCCTAGACTATAGGGATGGGTTGACCTATAGCTGGCCCTCCTGCAGTACACATGGAGCAAGATACACAGAGAGAGAGAGAGAGAGAGAGAGAGAGAGAGAGAGAGAGACACAGAGAGGTTGAGTGAGTGTTGACGAAGCTATATGTCAATGGCTGAGAGGCCTGATGTGAGAGAGAGAAAGAGAGAGAGAGAGAGAGAGAGAGAGAGAGAGAGAGAGAGGGACTGAGATGATTGTGGCCCCTGTTTTCACAGCATGAGAAGCACCCCTGGTCCCGAACCCTGCTCTCACACACACACACACACACACACACACACACACACACACACACACACACACACACACACACACACACACACACACACACACACACACACACACACACACACACCACCCCCGCCCCAACAACTTGGCATGCCCGAAAAGGAGGCAAAAAGGCTGGCAAAGTAGTATTGTAGTGTTTCTGCTATAATTGGCATCCGCCCACATATGGCGGAGACGCTGCTACTTATACCCATAGATAGATGCTGAGTGATGCCTCCATGAAAACACATGCCATGATTTTGGAAATGTAATCTTATTGCACCTGATAATAATAACAATATGTGTCCTATGCATCTCCTTTTGTGTGGACATAAATACATGGTTAAAATGTTGGCGGAAGTAGTGGTTGCATGAACCCCCCCGAGCACCGAGCGGCAGCATGCAAGCGTCAGTAATGTCCGATCAGACGTTCTCTCGAACCCCATTGACCGCCCGCCCCACCCCCAACCCACCCCCGCCCCGCCCACACACACAACATTACCTCCACCAGTGAGTCGATCAGGAGCCCATTGTGTTTGTAGCGCATATAAGCGTTAGTGCCTCGAATCTTCGTGGCGCGGATTCTAGCGACCCGCGTTTTCTGTTCGAACAATAAACAGACCTCTGTTTTAGTCCCTGAGGTTTTTCCCCGACTGACACTTTTCTTTTTTGCTTGGCTCTGTCTCCCTTTTGGCGACACAGAGCGACATTTCGCCACAAGGCTTTAGAACCTGCTATTAGGATTTTCTGCCCTGGTAAACACTTTTGGGGAAGGGAAATAAATGCACATACTGCTGTTGTCAAGTTTTGCTGACAGTAAATAGGTCTTTTGTTAAGTCATTGTCATTCCCTGGCTCTCTCATTTTCTCCCACTGCCAACAAACACACGACCTCTCCTGATATACATATACATATGCAGTGCACTCCACACACAGACACAATAAAGACAGCACGGTACAGTATTGTGGAAGACACTGTAGGGTTGTCAGTTTGCTGTGTGAACAGAGGGGGAAAGGGGCAGAGGAGAAGAATAGCCTGAGAGATGGAGAGAGACAGCGAGAAAGACAAAGGGCCCTATCTTGTGCCACAACTAGCCAATTCTACATCAACACGTTGTGAGCTTGTAGAATATTTTAACTATTTTAAAAATGTTTTAAAATAGTAAAAAATGGCAAATAAGTTCAGGGGTAAGGGGTAAGATATAGGGCAGTCAGTCAGTGCTAAAACCCTTATCCCTAAACTTCTTTGCCTTTTTTTTTACTATTTTGAAAAACATTAAAATTGTTCAACCAGCCGACACGTTGTGAGCTTGTAGATCGGTGATTTGAACTATTCAAAAATGTTTTTCAAAATAGTAAAAAAGGCAAAGAAGTTTAGGGATAAGGGGTTTAGCATATACAGTAGACGACAGAGAGAGAAAGCGAGGGCGTGCACAGACATTTTGAGGGGCAGGTGCTCAAGTGAAAAAAGTGGCACCTTGTGTGGCGCGTGGAGCCTTAACCGTTTCTCCGCCAATTGCGTGAATTAATCAGATTAATCTGGATTAATCTGGCCTGGTCAGCGCCAATGGCGGAGATTACCGTTAGTCTTTTCTAGAGCTTTTGATCGATCGAGTCGATATGCTACTCACATTAGCATTGGGTTGCTAGCTGGTGTTGTCAATAACACTGGAGCATGCCATCTTGAACTGCGCACACACCCGCGCTCCTTCTATCTGTTTCTTTCAATCGCTTCTATCTCCTATTCCTTGTCCCAGATGGCATTTCTGGTAAAAACAAGCTTTATTCCACGACGCTGTGACGCTGTGATCCTCGCGGTAGTCCTTTCTGATCGTCCAGCAGGAGACCAGAAGTGATATACGACAACACACGCAATAGTTAGACATCATAAGATCAGGTCGCGGATTTTTGGCTCTTCAAAATAACTGGTCGATGTTGTCCCGGACCAGTAAAAACCACATTGAGACTGAAGTCTCTTTTACAAGTGTGAACTGGCCAAGAGAAGAGGCAAAATAAGTGACACAGCTCTGCCAGTAACAAAAACACATGACAAAAAAAACAGGACAGACATACAATGCTCATGAATACAGTACCCACTACCGAAGAAGCTCAAAAACTAAGCAACAAAATTAGCTAAAAAAGCAATAGAACATTTGCTATACGTCAAAGCAGGAGCAGTGTATGGGAAGTGTGCCCATCGCAATCCTTTTAAAGCTCACTAGGGGAATCACAACAGCCAGTTTGAGTCTGGTCTGTAGGTCATTCCAAGACCATCCAGCGGCGTTACACCCATGACCCACCGGACAGCGCCCGGGAAACCAAAGTGTTTGGGTTCCGGGGGGAGTATGGTTGCAAAGCTGAAACTTAAAGGAATTGACGGAAGGGCACCACCAGGAGTAGGGTCCGAAATAAGCATGGCTTTTTTTTCCAGCCTCAAATTTAGTTGGGGGCACGACGTAGCGCAGCCAAGCATTTGATCTGAGGTTGAGAGAGTTTTGGACAAGTTCAAATTTAGAACGAATGTAACGTGGGATATTACCAAGAATGGCATTATAAGTTAGAATATACCAATGTAGCAACCTGCAAGACGTTACGGAGTACCAACCCACTAGGGCGTACAGAGTACAGTGATGAGTCATTTAGGGGGAATTGGTTATGAACCTCAATGCAGCATGAAACAAGGGGTCGAGTTTGCTCAGAGTTGAGGAACTAGCAAAGCGGTAGACAGCGGTAGACATAATCGAGCTGCGTCAGGAAGAGGCCTGTAACCAGCTTTTTGCGAGAAGCATTAGAAAAGCAGGACTTCATTCTGTAGAAGAAACTCAGCGTGAACTCTCCCCTTGTTTTCTGTCTGTCTCCACTTTCCACTATCGATAAAGGCAAAAAGCCCAAAACATATCTTAAAGGACCACTTCACCACTACATATCTTCATATAATTGGTCCTCACTAATGTTCATGATAAAATGCCACCATTTCTTTCCTACTCGGTCTGTGTCTCATAGGAGGGCTGTGGGCAGTTCAGAAAGCCGTCCACCAGTGGCATCATCGTTAGGCAGATTTATTTTGAAACAAGATTCCTTTTAATATATATTTAGATTTTTATTATCGGGAGAACGGTGGCTTCCATTATCACATTGCAACTTTTCAGGAATAGAAAGCCTGCAGTATCTAGCAGTATCTAGTAGCTTGGATTCCCCATCGATGATGTCACTGGTGGACGGGTTTCTGAACTGCCCACAGCCCTCCTATGAGACACAGACTGTCATGAACATTAGTGAGCATATGAAGATGAAAAGCGGTGAAGTGGTCCTTAAAAAAAAGAATTGGTCGATGTCACCATGGGCCACATACTGCACACTGTACACAACTAAAAATAAAATGAACAAACTGTACAAAAAAGGAACTTTCATAAGGGCACATTGCTGCCCAGAGGGCAAAAGGGCAGGTGCTCTAGCACCTTGTGTCTATCTGTGCACGCCCCTGGAGGCAGATACAGACAGAGTCAGAGAGAGAGAGAGAGAGAGAGAGAGAGAGAGAGAGAGAGAGAGAGAGAGAGAGAGAGAGAGAGAGCGAGGAGTAGGACGGACCGGAGAGACAATCAGAGGTCAAAGCAGGGACTAAGAAAAGGAGAGTACCCTCTGGGCTCGTCTCTTCTCTGATCTCTGGCTCTGGTGGTAGATTCGGCTGAAGTTGGACACGATGACCGGGACGGGCAGGGCAATGACCAGCACACCGCTCAGTGAGCAGATAGAGCCAAACACTTTCCCCACGATGGTTTTGGGCACCATGTCGCCGTATCTGAAACACAACAGAACAGAAATGAAATGGTCAGTTGTGGTATAGCAGGAAGGGAATTCAGTTCAGATTTGAGATGAACCCATTTAGGACTGAGACCAGATTCTATACAAAACGTCTTCTAAATCCTGACAGTTTTATGTACAGTATGAAACAGTATGTTTCTACTGTATGTCAGTGGTTCTCAAACTATTTCATATCAAGGACACCAGAAATTAGATGGCCTGCCGACCCCCATCTGAAAATATTTTGTTCCAGGGACGTGCGCCACATTTTCACGATTTAAAAAAAATAGCAGATCTACAAGCTCGTAGCGCGGCACTCAGTGCTGCACTATGGGCTTGTAGATCTGCTATTTTCAACAGCTGAAGTTTAAAATAATTGACACAGATGCGTTCCCGGCCTAAATGGATTAAAGGCAGAATACCTCTTTATACCTCCTATAGTGCTCTTTATACCTCCTATAGTGCTTGAGCAGCTCTTTATACCTCCTATAGTGCTTGAGCAGCTCTTTATACCTCCTATAGTGCTAGTGCTTGAGCAGCTCTTTATACCTCCTGTAGTGCTTGAGCAGCTCTTTATACCTCCTATAGTGCTCTTTATACCTCCTATAGTGCTCTTTATACCTCCTATAGTGCTCTTTATACCTCCTATAGTGCTTGAGCAGCTCTTTATACCTCCTGTAGTGCTTGAGCAGCTCTTTATACCTCCTATAGTGCTTGAGCAGCTCTTGTTAGTCCTCTTAAAATACTATTTCTTTAATGATGCTGATAGGATCACTGCAGCATTGGCTTCAAATGAAAAGTCACATCTTCTTTTCAACTGAAGAATAAATATAACTTTTCTGACGTCTTCCTTTGCGCCCTACTTTCTGCATGAGCCAGCATGCACTGCTGTGATGTGTGCCTCCATCCTTTAACACCATGTTTCATATATAATTACACACCTGCTGGCACTGGCTAATGCTTTCACGCCGTGACCAGGCACACGCACGCACGCACGCACGCACACACGCACGCACACGCACGCACGCACGCACGCACGCACGCACGCACGCACGCACGCACGCACGCACGCACGCACGCACGCACGCACGCACGCACGCACGCACGCACGCACGCACGCACACGCATGCACACACATGCACACACACAACACATCCCCTGTGACCTGTGAGCAGAACAGCACATGAGCTATGCCATGTTTTACGAGAGCTAAGTACCAAAAAAAACAAGGTCTCGGAAAGTAGGCCTATAATGTGGCTCTCAATCAACGAGCACTTACAGTAGGTAAGTGATTTTGTGTTAAATCCTGTGTCTGCGTCATCGCAGAGCTCTCCTCGCGACACGGCGTCAAACAGACAATACTGAAGGCGGATCGACATGAAACGTCTATAGTATACCATGCATGCTATTAGCCTGATTTGTGTCACAAAGAACCAGCTTATTACATCAAATGTCTTGTCTAATTTCCCACACAAAATTGGTCTAGTGTAAATCGCGTCATTTCTCACCACCAGCCAAACATTGAGCAGCCAGACATGTCGGTAAGCACATTAATAGGTTACACATCAGCAGGTGTGACACAGAGGAGAGTCAGCCCATTAACAAGATTAATATAGAGCCTGGGAATCACAGCGTAGTCAATCTCAGTGCTGGGCGTAATCTACATCCATCCATGTAAAATATTCATGTTTTTCTTTTTGTACAGAAGCAAACACTAAAACTCCTCTTTTGCTTTAAACAATACAGCAACAACTGAACATTTGTTCAAAGATTGTTGGACAACCACTTCAGAGGCTATAATCCACGTATGGTAACAGCATCCTAAGGTTAGCAAGGAATATCACCTCTAACACTAGCCATGTGTTGTATGGACAATATATGTTGCTACCTTCAGGAAGGAGATATATACAATACGGTCAGAATGAAGAGGTCTTTTGTCCATCAGTCGACTTTGAGGCTTAATCAGGACTTTGGCATGCAGGACTAGACTGAGCTGTGGACACATTGCTCTTGCCTTTATGTTTCTATGTATGTAATTGTATTTTATTTTCTGTTTTGTGTTGTGTCAAATGTGTGTATATGTGTTGCATACAAGGCCGCTGGGTCGCAATTGACAGATTTCAGTGCAAACTGACAATAAAGTACGATATCTAGAACAAAAAAAAACATTGCACCTGGGACGTATCCTCAGTGATGTATCCCAAGATCATCAGGGTTTCGGGTCTCACAACATCATACCCCTCACTCAGGTGACCCAGCCGGGGTGATCAAGTCCCGACTTACTGTACATCCCAGTAGCTACCCTCGATTAGTCCCATTAGGGAAAGATCATGCAGGGCCACACAATCCGCCGCTCCGGAAGTACTCTGCCGGGACTGGGATTTCCAATCTGGCGCATGGAAGGACTAGGCTCTGTGGGTTGACTCCTATCCGGGCCCCTCCTTTTCACCAGGTCCAGTCCTGCTCTCACCAGGTGCAGCGCAGGGCCTGTGCGTTGCACCAGATTCCCAGCACCAGACACTTAATTCGGGAGTGGTGGATTCCGCAGGCTCCACCTGGGCAACGGTGGTGCTGCAGGCTCCGCTTGCGGCTTGAATGGCCCTCCTAAAGGCCTCACTGTGGGACCAGGGTTTTTTGGGCTTCCTCCTCACGGAGGACACAGGCTGGGGCTCTAACCCATACTGCTCCCGGATCAGTTCAAATTTATGTGGATCTGAGGGAGGTATAGTAGGTGACCTAAAGACACAGTTGGCAGAATGTGTGGACAACAACCGATTTGGTCCCACCTGAGGACACGGTGGCTCCCCTGTACCAGTACAACCATCTCACCCAGTTAGAAAGCCAGCTTTGCTGGAGAAAATAACTTTGGAGAAAGAGTGGTTATTTTTAGTTTTGAAACGACTTAATGTACTGTCTGTTGACTGTTGTACTGTAGCTCTCATGCACTTGTTTTATGTGAGGAAATGTGTGTAAACTCAGGGATATTTTGCATAGTAACAAGTACATTTAGCGAGCTAAAATGTTAATAATTATTTTTGTTTAACTACTGACATTGTTATTTAATTATCAATTTAGTTGCGGTACTTAGTTACTTGAAGGAAGTGTAAGTGCAGAGCATGTATCTAACACAGTAAGTGAAGACATGCTATAGCTGAACGGGGCGTCAGAATGGAGAATGAAAACAGCTAAAAGGAAAAGGCAAAGTGATGTAGTTGTAAGTTGCTCTGTAGCCTATTTATATACTGTACTCTAGTCAAGGCAAAGCAAGGCAAGTTAATTTGTATAGTACGTTTCAATAACAAGGCAATTCAATATGTTTACATAAAACATTAAACAAAGGAAACACATTATAATAGGATTACAGTGTCCGATAATGTTTCAGCTGCTTCAATCTGGTAAGCAGTAAATATGCTGCCACAACCGCACGGCTCAGATCAGCAGGCTGACTAAATAAGGACAGCTTTTTCCAGGATTATGAACAATGGCCTGTTGCGTGTCTGCCTATCACGCACACACGCATGCACGCACGCATGCACGCACGCACGCACGCACGCACGCACGCACGCACGCACGCACGCACGCACTCACGCACACACACACACACAGCTTTTTCTTTTGTTATATTATAGCTACTTTGTTTGCTATTTTTCTTGTTGGTGCAATTCCGAGGAGTCGAAATCCAATATTTTAACAATCATATCAACACATATCTCAGTGAAATAGTTGAGCTCTATTGCATGTGTGTGTGCATGTGCGTGTGCGTGTGCGTGTGTGTGTCAGCATACAGCGAGCCATCACTGCACCACTATCAGTGGGTTGCCCTGCCGTCAGCAATCTGTTGGACAACCGCTTGGTGTCCCGTTGTGAGTACAACCAATGGGCATGGACAATGCATGGATGCCATGACTCCCTATGGTTGGATGCTGAGTTGGCGGTGGACCGCCCACCATGCAGTCTTCTGCTAGCTAACCCATCACCCCCCCCCCCCCCAAAAAAAAAAACAAACAAACATAAACAAACATACTTAACCCTAGTTTTCTATAGGTTTCTATAGTGTATACTCATAGTTTCATTGTACAGCTACTGTTAGACAGATGTTAGGTTCTTAGCTCGCTTATGATCCTTGATGACTTTGATGACCTTGATGATTTCTCTAATGCATTACCATGTGTTGTTCTTGCTTATACTGTAAGTCGCTCTCGATTCAGAGCGTCTGCTAAATTCCTAAATTGTTTTAGTTGTAGAAAATTGCAGTGTAGTATGTGCTTCACGTATACAGTAGGTTAATGCAACCTTGGTTCCCTTCCCTCTGTACACAAGGCGATTATTATTTAACGTCAACACACGACGCGGAGGCAAACCCAATTTCCTGCAAAGCAATTAGTCGTACCATGCAGGCACAAACTGAAAATCTATAATTACTTGACTGAAGCAGCGCCATATGATCATGAATAACCCTTTGCCAACATGTCACGCCAGGGGGGACCATTATGGTCGAGATAAGGATGCAAAGAAATGACTCAGAGGGCGTGTGTGTGTGTGTGTTACACGAAATGGTTTCTCAGTTTAGTAAACATCCTTGCTGGCTGGCACGTATACGGAAGAACTGTCATGCCAGAGGACTGCATCAGGTGAGGAGGGCTGGATGAATGATTGAGATCCTAATGCGCTAACGACCTGCGAAGACCATTACCCCGGCCAGAGTAAGACGAATGCAGGTATGAAAGAACATCAGCAAAGCTCAGCGGCTGTGACAGCTAGGCGCGCCATCCCTCAGTGGTGGCGGGCGGGAGGGGTAATGTGAATGTATCGCTACACGGGAGGTTAGCGATCTCACAAATGAAGTTGTCTAACCCACTCAGGACGGGAACCCCTTTTGGTGTTTTAACTTTTAAGCATTATGTTATACTTTAGCTGTTAAAAAATAGCAGATCTACAGTATATCTGCTATTTTTGAAAATATTCAAAATCTTTTGAATATATATTCTTTCAGAGCGAACGTTTTTGGCTCAAGTCTTTGCTTCTGTGAGGGGGGGCGGGGGGGGGGGGGGTGTCCGCGGCCAAATACAGATAATTCTGGTGGTCCTTGACATGAAAAAGGTTGAGCACCACTGATATAGCAACATACAGTAGGTTAGAAGAGGGTTTTAGAATGGGCCTCAGGTGTAAAGGGTCTAATGCCCGTGGCCTGTCTGCTTGAGTCATTAGACACAGGTTTCTGTCATGATGGGACCACCTCAACCCGCCGGGGCTTCTTTACATTTCTCCTTTTTTTTTTAAAGATCAGCCAGGGTGAAAACGTGTAGAAGTGGACATTTTTAATAACATGCTCCATGGGACTTCATGTACTTGTACAACAGTTTGCTTTCAAGTTGAGCGATTTCACACAGATGTCACTATGTTTTACAGTTCATTACTGGTCAAGTCATTTTCCTGGTGTGTAATCACCAACCAAGCTTGACAGCATGTGTCAATTATAGATTCCGATGAGTACCCTGGAGAACCTATTAACACATTCCCTCCCATTACTATAGGCGGGATCGTGAGGCCAGTGCCAGGCAATTGCGCGAAAAACGCAGAAGAAGAGACCACTTCTGCCCGACCCGGAAGTGATATCCCTCCATATTTGAGCCACATCCTCATTCTAGGCTGTGTGTCGATGCGCGATGGATTCACTTTCTTAGTGCGATCAAAGTTTTGAGTTTTATACAGTCCCAAAGATCGTAGTTTGTCTCATTTTGAGGAGAAAAAGGACTATTTATGAATCAAATATCGTGATCTCGTGGATGGCACAGCGGGGTACAGTAGCTATTCACGAGATTTTCTCGTTCCAGAAAAATCTATGCTACGATGTATGTTAGGAAGGCCCACAAAAATACAACCACCGTGCCATTCTCACGGATAAAAGTGAGCACTCGCACAGTGTAGCGTTTTATTCCCACGTGCATTGTCTTGAAACTTCAATGTGAAAGCTACTGCAGACGTTGAACTGGGAAACAGAATTTGATATTGGCACCGCATTGGCAAGCATCCTCTCTGGAAGACAGAAGCGTATAGAGCATGGCTTCTATTGAGTGAGAGGACCAACCCTGTTATGTTGCTCCTCTCTGCTCTGGGTTCCCTCTCTCTCTCCCTGACCTACTGCATCTTAAATGCAAATTTTAAATCCTTTCTGTAAAGGAAAAGTACAGACATTCCATGCCTAATCTCTATTGTGGATTGGGAGCAAGCTTTACAAGTTATTTGACATTGATTGGACTTTTACTAAAATACATCAATTTGGTCCACTTCACCATTTTTGACCATGGGGAAAAATGAGAAAAAAAGAAAAAAGAAGCAGCAACTGCATTCAGAGGAACAGAATGCCCAGTAGCTCCTGAATGACGGCTCAGAGAGCAGAATTAGCTGCAGTGAGAGATTACAGCAGCATTTCTCGCTTTGTTCCTGTTGGTAATGTTGTATCCAACTACCAGGTATATCAACGATAACGTTCACCTCCCCAAGCTGACGTCGTGGGTGAAGCATGAAGATGGATGGCCTGATCTTTATCCAGCCAGCGGTGGAGGAGGAAAAAAGGAATGTCGGGATGACTGAGTATCAATCCCCCCATGCATGTTCCACCCACAACAAACTGCTGCACTCGCTCTCGCTCGCGCGTCGGTGTGAAAAACAAGCGCACTCGGTGGAATGAATCGCCCTGCGGAAAGGAAAGGCAGCGGCATTGCAGAGGAAACCCTGGCATCGTCTGAAGATTATATACACAGTGAAATGTGCAGTGTATAAGAGAGTAAACCTGGGATTCCACTCAGACCATGCAAGAGGAAATGTCAGACACAAGAAATAAAAAGGGAGTATTTGAATTCCTGAATTGGGGGAATGAATGTCCCTGCATGCCCGTGCTGGGATTAATAGAGTGATCAAACATTTATAACTGGCCCGTTATCGGCTTGTGAGACTCAAAATCTGTGTACTCCATCAGGTGGATATGTTGCTCTGGTACAGGTATCAATACTTCAAGCTCTACCACCCATGCAGCACAGATACCCCCGAAATGTGCACAGCATACGAACACGCATGTGCACACACGCACACACACTGAATGCATGCACCAACACACATCTAGTTAACCTATACCCCCATCCTAACAAAGCAATCTTCTTCTGTGATTGTCTTGTTGTGGAGTCCTAGCTGTGTCTGTGAAATCTGAATGCCATATGGTTTGTTGGAAAGGGAAGAAAGACATTTGAAAGACTTTTACTGACACATACTTTCTCTCAGAACAACACCGTTAGTTTCCTATAACCCACACAACCAAAGAAAAAGAGGTCTTATGTCACTGTTTTAGATAACTGCATTACAGCGAGACAAAAAAGGACAACAAACAGACCTGCTGTGATTTGAACTGTAGCATCTGCCATAGCCATAGCCACACACGCATACGCACGCACGCACGCACGCACGCACGCACGCACGCAAGCAAGCAAGCACGCACGCGCGCACACACACACACACACACACACACACACACACACACACACACACACACACACACACACACACACACACACACACACACACACACACACACACACTTGTCCATTGTCCATTGTCCATTGCGCTATGCTCCACTGTATGACTGAGTAAACAACACACTACCGCTGTTAGCAGCAAGAGCTAGCACGATGTATACGATCTGTCTGAAAAGGCAGATCGCATGCTTGCTGCTGCCGGGGCCGCTGCTGCCGAGGCCGCTGCCGGGGCCGCTTCCTGTTCAAGATGTTGCAAAATCATGTAGAAATGTTCCGTAATCATATAGTGCGGCTGGCAAATATGTTCCAAAGAAAACAAATCCAAATGTATGCTGAACTTATATGATGAGGTATGATGAGTTTTAGGCAAAACATGTAGGGAATTTATTTGACACGTGGTCTGCTAGAACATAGCTCCAACGTTTAGGATCATACCCAGTCCTACCAAGTAGGACTGGATATTTAGTATTTATTCCCAGAATGAGGCAAACCTTACAGCAAAGTAGACAAAACCTCCCAGGTTGATTCAACGGTTTGTAATGTAATGGGCATGCATGGCACTGCTGGGGTGATGAGGGAGTACTGGGGACCGGTGTGTGACTATAGGACTGAGCTAAGGGATTATGAGTCAATTTATGAAGAAATATCACTTTACCCCCAAAAAATTGATACAAAAGGTTTATCAATGGATTCTGGTATTGGGCATGCTAAATAACATACTAAAAGTCTACCAAAATCTACACCCCAGAAAGCCGTCATTTTCAAGATTGCGTCCCAGAGGTAGTTTAAAATGGCCATATCTCAAATGGGAAAACATTTGCCTAGTACCTCTGGACATGCTTAAGAACATACTACAAATTTAGGAAAATATATGTTCGGGAAAGGCGTAATTTCCAAGATGGCGTTAAAAATGGCAGCTGGACAAGCTTATAAACACTTATACTATATCTCAATTGAAACAAATATATACAAAAGACTTTTCACTTGATTCTTGTAGCTACCTGTAGACATGCTTATGAACATACAAACCCTATTTAGGAAAATACACCTTCCGGAAAGGCATACCCTCTATGTCGCTATAGAGGGTATGCGCATGCATAAAGTGAATGGCAAATCGAGTGGCAAAGTGACAGGCAAAGTGAGTTTAACATTGTTTAATGTCGTTTAATGCAATTAGATAGGACTTTTCTGTTTGGATGTATGGGCTGTCAAGGCCAAAAGGTAGTTTTCTGCCACTCAGTAGGCGTTCCTGCAGTATTTCCGGGTATGATGATGATGTCATAGAGTAGATTTTGGTAGACTTTTAGTATTTAGCATGCCCAATACTACCAGAATCCATTGAAAAAACTTTTGTATCCATTTTTTTGGGGTAGGCCTATATTGATTCACCTAGATGGAAAGTGGGAGACTGGGAGTGGCTGAAGTGGAGACATGGTCTGTGGAGAGACAGACCGTGACACCGACAAGGGGAATGTATTAATAGGTGGATACATGGAGGTTTAGCCCACTCACTGCTGAAGACTGACACACAACTGGGATAGCTGTACAGCACAGCTAACTGCTACAGCACTCGCTCTTTATGAATGCTTGTGTTATTGTGTTGTTTAACTCTCAGCTGATGAGTGCAGACAATGTGGGTAACATTATTACAACATGAATGCAAAAGCAAGTGGGAAGAAAACAAAAGACGTACAGTCTATAAATGGCATTCTGCTTCACTGTGAAGCAGAACTAACAAGCGATCACAGATGTATTTATACTGTGGAAATTGCAACAAGGATTGGCTGTGGTTGAGTGGAGGCAGATGTAGTAGATAGGCTACAGATGAATGTAAATGAAGGAGTGGCTAATGAGGGCGGGCGTGGTAGATAAGATTTAGGGAGGCGATTGAGAACGAGGAGCGGCTGTTATAAGTAGAGGGTGGTCTCCACTTCTGAACTTGCGTATGTCTGTGCGTGCGTGTGCATGCGCAAGTGTATTTAACTCTCTATACTCTATAGCCGTTTTTGGCCGTGCACCCCCTGTTAACCCCTAACCCAGCTGATGCACCCCCAACACTAAGTCTTGTTGTATTTGGCCGAAAATGATACATTTTTAATATGATTATGGCAAATAATCACAGAATATCACTGCACTGAGACGTGCAGCTGCTGTATACTCCCGCAGCTGCTCTATACATCATCTTACAAAGGTGTTTACCGGATTTTGCAGTTTGTGTTAAATAACACCATAAAACCGCCATTACCCTTTTCATATCACGCACCCCCTAGAGGGCGTTCACGCACCACAAGGGGTGCACGCACCACAGCACCCCCTAGAGGCCGTTCACGCACCACAGTTTGGGTACCACTGCTCTATAGCAGATCTTGCGAAGTCAGGCCGATCGACTTCAAACTCGGCTGCCAATCTGACCAATAGGCTATGCCTATTTGCATATTTATGGAGATCCAGTTGTCCAGAACAGAACTGCCATATGCCCATATCTCTGATGTCATTATTATGTATATGGAGATACTGACATCAGGGTTTTCCCATATGGGCATAAAAGGGACAAGGACACACTAATCAGAAACATACAATTGTAACAGTAACACATTACTGCCCGGCCCTCTAGGCGAGATCGTGGCGCTAGTGCCAGAGAAATAAGCAGAGATGGAGAGTCACATCCGCCCGAGCATATGTAGTCCGGATCTGTAGTGTAGGCCTAAAGGGAACGGACAGAGCAGCATCATGATTAGCGCGGCACGGATTACCCAACATTCATGTCACGAGTCCTCAGCTGGTGGCCTGCCATAAGCTAGAGGCGCGGTTGGAACTCCCTCCTCAGCTGGTTCCTTTGTTCAAAGGCTCTGAAGTGTTTGTTCAGAGCCTGCCCTAAAGCGTCAGAAATGGAGAAATGTACGACCAAACTTTCTTTCTTCCCCTTCATAAAGTTCTTCGGTAAAAGGTTTATTATTGATGTAATAAGTTCTGATTTATTGCTTAGTAGTAATGGCTTTAATAGAGTTAGTTTGCCAAACAACCACCACTGACTCTTCTGCCCCAAAATGGATCCCCTGGCTGCCTCACTTCCTGGTTCAACTACACAACACACAATATAATCTCTGTACACGACATTTCAGGGTTAAATGTTCAACCATAGTTTAACCAATATATTCCCTTATCACCCAATATGTTTCATTTTCTTTCAATACTCATACAAGGACAGGAAATACATTACTTCACACATGTATGTGGCAGTACATAGGCCATGCACGTTCACGCACACATACTTATATTCTGAATGAATATGTTACTAAAGTAATTTCAGCTTTGATCCATTCATAAATAATGAGTAAATAATTAAAGTAGTATGCATATCCCCCATGGCGCACGGTCCATGACCGAGACGCCACAATATTTATAATACCTTTTTGCTGTTCAACACAGACCAGTTCTGTAGAAGCATAATATAATAGAATGGAATGAAAATGACATTAAAAAGTACAAACAAAACGTGTTTTTATACTATTCTACTTCTATTCTGCTATTTACTAATGTTTTTTAAATCATATTTATGAATAGATCAAAGCAGAAATTAGTAACATATTCATTCAGAATGTCAGAGTGCATGTGTGCACATGCATGTATGCACGTGCACGTGTTTGAGGGGTTACATATACAAAGCGTTGCCGCCATCTTGGAGTGATGCCGTCAGCGCTACCGCTGCGCCATCTAGTGGTGATTGTCGTCTCTTTATATAGAATCTCTTTGATGCAGGCCTGCTTTATTGGGAGGAAGTGTGAGGGAGGCAGTGAGCCACTGCCACAGGTATCTCCTGAACCACTGTGGAGTCTCCTTAAATTAATCTTGCAGTTTGTAACAGTCGCATGTACGATACGATACGATACGATACGATACGATACGATACGCTACGATACGATACGCTACGCTACGCTGCGATGCGATGCGATGCGCTGCGCTGCGCTACGCTACGCTACGCTACGATACGATACGCTACGCTACGCTACGCTACGCTACGCTACGATACGATACGATACGATACGCTACGATACGATACGATACGATACGCTACGCTACGCTACGATACGATACGATACGCTACGCTACGATACGCTACGCTACGCTACGCTACGATACGATACGATACAACTTTATTGTCAGCTTGCACTGAAATGTGTTTTGCGTCCATGACGTCACCCTTCAAGGTACAGCCAAGACAGACACAATACATTAAAAAAAGATACATTACAGGACACACATCATAGAAACAGACAGGAACAAGAACATATTCTCTGGTTTACCGATTTTGGTTTAAAAGCAGAACAGACTGGTGTACAAAATAGTTCTTTAGCCTGTTTTTCTTTTATTTAGGGACTCTAAACCGCCTCCTGGAGGGCAACGGTTGATATTCATCATTTAAAACATGTAAGGGGTCAGAGGAGATACTCTTCGCCAGTCTAAGCATGTTCTTGGTCTGGGCTTCTTTAAAGGAATGTCACACGACCTCCACAGGCCTACCAACAATTTTAGCGCAGATCTTAATTTGGCTATAGTTTGTTCTTATATATTATAGGCTGTTAAACCAGGCCGTGCTACAGTACAACATCACAGTTTGAACAACAGACGTCACATATAGAGAAGAGACAAGATCTGACTACTAGCACCAAACGATCTAAGTCGCCATAAGGAGTACATACGCTGCTGTATCCTCTTACAAATATATTCAATATGAGAGGACCATGATAAGGTGGTGTCTATCATCACCCCCAGATATTTGTAAGATGGAACTTGTTCAATAGCTGAACCATGGATTGCCACCGGGAGCAGGACCAAAGATAATTTCCTCAGTTTTCTTAGTGTTGATAATCAAATTATTTTTGTCACACCATTCCACAAGCCGGTCAACGCTACACTGGTACTGTTTCGGGTCATCACTGTCAGTCATCAGAGATATTAGAGTAGAATCATCTGAGTATTTCAGGAGAACCTGGTTTGACTCGCAGGTGTTACAGTCAGCCGTGTAAAGAGTAAACGGTATAGGTGGGCTAATGCATCCTTGGGGTGCACCAACTCTATTCCTGATGGTCTTATTTACCTTTACATGCTGAATTCTGTCAGTGAGGAACGTGTGATGAAACTGAATACTTGTGCGTTCATCTAATTTAATATGTTCATGAAATAAAACCATGAGACAGCATTATTATATGCATGCCTTTATGTTGAAAGTACACAATAAAATGTACGTTCTCGACAAATATTATGTCCCCCCATTTAAAAAAGAATCTTTCATCATTCACGTTAACATTCCGTAAATTCCATGACAGCATAATATAATCCATTTTCTTGAGACATTAAAATTCATTGTTGTACCACCAGAACTTTGCGATGAAGGAGGGAGGAGAAATTCCTCATTTTTCAGTACATTCATTATTTAACTGTCAGCGAGGATGAAAGCTGTGCTCATTCAGCCTTTTCGGGTAAAGGTACAGTATAGCAAAAACCCATGATCATAGAACGAGGCTCCATTTGTTCATTTGTCCCCTTGGTTGGCCACTGTAAAGCTCTGTCACTTCCATGTCAAGCTCTTACATTTGATTTTAATACTATACGATACGTATAGTATATATCTGTATCCCCCGGCCTGCACGATGCCCCCAGATGCATTCCACTCTTTGGTAAGAGAGGGTATCTATCTGTACTGTATGTGCTGACCTTGCTACAGTTTCACTGTTCCTGTATGGCTTTTAATGCCATCGTGTGTCTTCATTGTCTTTAGATTGGTGCAGGTGGGAACATCATCTGGGCTCCAGTGTAATTGGCAGATTTCAGTCTTGCAGGTTCGGGGGGGGTGGGGGGGGGTGGGGGGGGGGTCTGTGCTTCAGTCGTCACTGAACTGTGAAAGATACGGAGAGAGAACTACCTGAGGAGGGGTTTAGAAGAGGCTAAGAATACTGTCCACTTCCCATGCATGGCCGTTCAAGGAAAATTATGCATTGCAGGGGATGTGTTGTGTGTGTGTGCATGTGTGTGCATGTATGTGTGTGTGTGTGTGTGTGTGTGTGTGTGTGTGTGTGTGTGTGTGTGTGTGTGTGTGTGTGTGTGTGTGTGTGTGTGTGTGTGTGTGTGTGTGTGTGTGTGTGTGTGTGTGTGTGTGTGTGTGTGTGTTCGGTACAGTACCTATAACAATAACAGTATGCCGGTAATCAGTTCACACAGGTGTGAATAATAATCTTATATTTCATGTTTTCTACAAGTGGTTGACCTTGCTTTTGTTCACAATCTCAAGATCTCAAGAGTTGATGCCTTGTTTTGGCATGCATCTGATGGCAATTCCACTCCAGCTCAACAATTAAATGGCAAATGAAATGAATCGAAATGGCGAAAACAAGATTTCCCTAGTCGAGGATAAGCAGCGTTCAAGGGGGCATGAGAGCCACTCCTTCAACCATCATTTAAGTCTCACTGAAAAAACAACAACGGGGAAATGAAATTAATTTGGCAGCTTATCAAATCGGAAATCACATCGGTAATTAGTGACATGAGACCATAAGGGCCGATAACACAGATGAGGATGGTGAAGTTGGCTTAGCTTTATCTCAATACCAATCACTTCAGAAATCAAAATGCTAAATATCGTTCAATCATGACAGATTGAACGGGACGATACAGCATGGGTTAACAGCTCATGCTCTTGTTGATTGGAATTCGGTGACCTTGTGGGAAAGCTCTGGGAGGTCATTGGAATTAAGACCCAGACGAGTCAATATAACTCATCATGGCCTCGTTCAATCCCCCACACGCTGCATGACGTCTTGGAGCATTCGTCTCAAGCACGGGGTTGGTTTGGTTTTAACCCATTTAGGAGTCCTAAATGAAGAAGACATTATTTTGTAGAATCGGGTCTCAGTCCTAAATTAGGACCCGATTCTACAAAATAATATCTTATAAATCCTGACAGATTTCTGAAAAACCTATGTTTCTACATCAGTGCAGGTTCTCAAACTTTTTCATGTCAAGGACCCCAGAAATCATCTGTACGTAATTGGCCGCCGAACCCCATCTGAAAATATGTTGTTCCAGGGAACATATATACGCCACATTTTCAAGATCTTTGCTTGTAGATCTGCTATTTTTCAATAGCTAAGTACTGTATACCATTATGCTTAAATCACCATCCAGAATGGGTTAAGCCCCAGTCGATGGCGGACAGGGGAACGCTGAGAGTCTTCATATATACAGTATAGCAGTGTCGTCGCGGCAAATGATGGGATTGTAACACTGTTGACAGAGCCTCTCAGCGGAGAGATCTACCCACAATCCTTCTTGGATTGTCATTGTCAATGCTGCTAAGCTGTCGGCAAGGGCCTCAGCTGGCATGTCAATTGATATATAGGACTGAAGGAATGGGTGGTGGGGAGGGAGGAGGGGTTGTATTATAGAAATCTCCTAGTGCGGGGAACTTGGGAAGATTACATCAGAGCCTTCTGCCTGTGGTCAGTGACTCATTAACAGAATGTATTGGCTTTTTTTGCCCCCACGCCAGACCTAAAACACCTGAATTTAGTACGTAGCAGTGACGCAGCAGTGAAGTGTGTGTGTGTGTGTGTGTGTGTGTGTGTGTGTGTGTGTGTGTGCGTGTGTGCGTGCGTGCGTGCGTGCGTGCGTGCGTGCGTGCGTGCGTGCGTGCGTGCGTGCGTGCGTGCGTGCGTGCGTGCGTGCGTGCGTGCGTGCGTGCGTGCGTGCGTGCGTGCCTGCGAACAGACAGATGAGTGTTCTCCTCTCACTCCACTCCCCTGGCATGGGCTGTCCAACCCCCCCCTCATTTACCAAAATGAACATTACTATATCTTATTATAGACAGATCCATGGAGCAGTGCCCTGTAGGCCAGTTGTAGGAAATCTGTGCTGCGGTTTAAAAAGCTGCGCTTAATGGCATACACCTCAGATATGGCCACGCCCAGGACACCCTCTGTGGATTTGTCTATAACCAGGACACCCCTCCGTGGATTCGTCTATAACCAGGACACCCCTCTGTGGATTCGTCTATAACCCAGGGCACCCCTCCGTGGATTCGTCTATAACCAGGACACCCCTCTGTGGATTCGTCTATAACCAGGACACCCCTCTGTGGATTCGTCTATAACCAGGACACCCCTCTGTGGATTCGTCTATAACCAGGACAAGCCACCCTGTGCCTGAGGGGTTTGTATTTGAGGAATAGTATATAATAATAGGTATAGTCTGGTGACCACCCGAGAGATGGTTGGCAGCCGGAATGTAGACGGCACCCGGGAGCAGTATGGAGTCCCGGCAGAGTAGTCACTGAGGATACGTCCCAGGTACATCCATGCAATCCTTTTTAGTTCTATAGCCTATATTGCAGGTGACTAGATGTGTGGGCTTATAGGCTACTAGATGTGACCTATTCACCTTTTTCATATGGCCCATAAGTCTTTGCGTTTGTGTGTGCATAAGTTCCTCTTTCTCTTGCTGTGTTGCCAGTTTTGCAAGACAAACAAGTGACCAGGTCTATGAAAACAACCACAAATGAAAATAGCTGATCTACAAGCTCACAACGACACATTGTGAGGTTGTACATCTGTTATTTAAAAACAGATTGAGAATAAATGGAAATATTTTGAACATTTAAAAAAATAAAGGCACAAAATATGTTCAGATGGATGTCCGTGGACAATTACATATTAATCTGGGGTTCCTTGATGTGAAGAAATGTGGAAGCAAGCCCAAATAAGCAACTACTGTACACTTTAGAATCAAGCCCAAAATCAAGCCCCAAAAAAACCCATCAACCAGCAACTACCAATAATTTATTTGCAAGTCAAAGGTTGCTTATAATAAGCAGACATGGTAACGCGGCCTGAAGGAAGCAAAGCACACACACAATTAGCCCCAGTGCCTTGGCGGGGGAAAACGTGGATATTGCTCGAGTCTAATGATCATTATAACAATGCGAATAAAACATTTAAAAAGAAGGGAAAGGGAATTGTGTTATGTGCAGGTGTCATTACAATTAATGTCGACATGGCACACTGATGTAGAAAATAAAAACATGGCACTCGATTTAAAAAACAAAAGTTGCACGTTATCAATCCTGGTGTTTCCACGCCGCATCCCTGCTTCTAATCTGGTAACATTAGATGTGGACATCCCTGCTTCTAATCTTCTTCTAAGCACGCTAGGTTTTCACTGCAGGTGAAAATCTGGCTGTGACAGGCCGTCTGCCCCACACGGAATACTATCGCCATTTTATTTCATTGTGTCAACTAAATCCTCATTAATTGCAAACTAGATTCAACATACTCAACCCTGCACACATTCTAAATATGCCCCCGAAATATTGTACTGAGCAAATGGACTGTTACCACTGTTTCAATAATAATGATAATAATAGTCTTTATTGTCTCCACATCATATATTTTCTTTCTTTCTGTCAGTTCTGTGTGTCACCATAACTATAGGACTTCTGAACAAGCAGGCCTCATGTCAGTTCTGTGTGTCACCATAACTATAGGACTTCTGAACAAGCAGGCCCCATGTCAGTTCTGTGTGTCACCATAACTATAGGACTTCTGAACAAGCAGGCCCCATGTCAGTTCTGTGTGTCACCATAAGTATAGGACTTCTGAACAAGCAGGCCCCATGTCAGTTCTGTGTGTCACCATAAGTATAGGACTTCTGAACAAGCAGGCCTCATGTCAGTTCTGTCAACTTCTGTGTGTCACCATAAGTATAGGACTTCTGAACAAGCAGGCCTCATGTCAGTTCTGTCAACTTCTGTGTGTCACCATAAGTATAGGACTTCTGAACAAGCAGGCCTCATGTCAGTTCTGTCAACTTCTGTGTGTCACCATAAGTATAGGACTTCTGAACAAGCAGGCCTCATGTCAGTTCTGTCAACTTCTGTGTGTCACCATAAGTATAGGACTTCTGAACAAGCAGGCCCCATGTCAGTTCTGTGCATAAAGTGTTATGAAATGTGATGATGCCTCTTGGAACTATGGCTGGTAGCCTTTTCTTTCTTTGAAGTATTGTCAATGTATTGTGTTATCTAGCTGTTTGTATTGTGTAGTATCTATCTATCTATCTATCTATCTATCTATCTATCTAATCTATCCTCAAATGTAAAGAAGCACAAAGTAATGCCACAGTGTTTTTATGCTGTTTAAGTTGAGTATAGGCTAACAAGGAACGCACGCTAATAGGCTAACAAGGACGCACGCACGCACGCACGCACGCACACACGCACGCACGCACGCACGCACGCACGCACGCACGCACGCACGCACGCACGCACGCACGCACGCACGCACGCACGCACGTGTGCATAATTGCGTGCATGCAAACGTGTGACATGTGCACATGCATGTGTGTGTACAGTATGCATGCACACATGCACTCGGTGTCCATGTGTGCACAGAGGGGGCCCGTGCATGGGCCGTGATGCTGCTGCAGTGTCAGTTCAGCTGTGATGCCTCACCACCACAGGAGTCTGTGAGACAGCATGGTCCTGCAGACTAAATGCCAATACAATGTCTCCCCCTTTTACAGCCCCAGAGAGAGATAAACCATATAGAATAATCCCCCCACATATAAGCTATATGGCAAAGGCACCTCAGCTCTCTCTGCCACTCACATATCAAACATGTATTCCCCATCAACCCTACCAAATCCCAGCTTAACCCTCGCCCCGTGCGAAGCTAGGCGGCTAGTTATCACAGAGGTTTTGACGTTATAGCACGTGCCCCCTCTCTCATTTGGGAGATCTTCTTAAGAACCAGGGATGATAAAAAGCTTTCCCCCTCTCTCTCTCTGCTGCTCTCTCCCGTTTCCGACTTTGACTCACCCTCCCCTCTGTGGGGAGACATCCTCTCCCCCGCCCTCCCCTCTCTCTTGTTCTATTACCATGCGCAGTGCCGCGATGCAGAAGCTTGCTTGACATTTTTTCCTTTCTTCTGCTCCTCTCCAATCATTTAGTTTAGTTTACACCTGCTGACACTTGAGAGGCGATTGCTGCACTATGCAAAAAAAAAAAAACGTTGCCTCTGTTTCACTGCTCTCATAAACCGAAACACCAATTCCAATTCAGCCCCTCATCCTCATCATTCTTCAGTGGTGACTCACAGCGTTGTCTGTAATTACCGTACGAGCGGACCCTTTATGTGAATGGCTGTTTTATGAGGGTTAAACACCTCCATGCGCTTCCCAATAATGTAGTGTGCCAACATGATCTGGAGGCAAATGGAATCCATTATGATTCAGACGGTCTTTGTATCATTGAATTAGGTTTCTCTCTCACGTGCATCAGTTCAGTTCACGCACGCACGCACGCACGCACGCACGCACGCACGCACGCACGCACGCACGCACGCACGCACGCACGCACGCACGCACGCACAGACACGAGCGAGCACACAGACACGAGCACGCACGCACACACGCACTCACGCACGCACGCACACACACGTCTCTACATGTTCTGATGAATTGAAAATGGTGGACCCTATTGTAAACAAGTGTAATGTTTTATCATGGTGTCCATGAGTAACAGTTTTTGTATTGAGTTGTGCTTTTGTTTGAAATGTACCCATTCTGCATATACTGTTAAAAAATACTTCAATCAATCACACGCACGCATGCACGTGCCACATTGCATGCATACAGTTGAAAAAGGAATTCAAGATGTACTTGAGTAAAAGTACAAAATATATTGGTATCAACGATGTACCAAATATACGGCGTGGCGGTGGGTCAGGGGTAGAGTGGCCGGATGGCATTGGTGACCGCAAGGTTGCCAGTTCGAACCCGGGCTCCCACAGAGTTAGGGTCGAAGTGTCCTTGAGCAAGACACTGAACCCCTAATTGCTCCTGATGTGCAGGTTGGTGCCTTGCATGGTTTCTGCTGCCATCGGTGTATGAATGTGTGTGTGAATGGGTGAATGTAATGCACAATCTATGTAAAGCACCTTGGATAAAGGCGCTATATAAATGCACCATTTACCAAGTACTCATTATCCAGATTGCAGAAGATCCTATTTTACAACTTTTCTAATGCATAAAATGTATAATAGCTATTTTCAAATGGACAAAAATGTATATAGGGCTGAAGTGGTTAATGTATGTTTTGAAATAATCAAAACCTACAAAGTAACTCGTAACTAAAGTTTTCAAATACATTACATGTAGGTAGAGTAAAAGTACAATATTTAGATCCAAGATGTATACTGGAGTAGAAGTGAAAGTATATTGGAAATTGGAAATACTCAAGTCAAGTACAAATACCTCAAAATTGTACTTAAGTACAGTACAGTGAATGTACTTACCGGTAGTTACTTTCCACCAATATATGCCTACAGTTCGAACACTCTTTAACCCATTCTGGACGGGAACCCCTTTTGGTGTTTTAAAGGTGTAGTGAAATGAAAAATACGTTTTTCACACTTTTAGACCATATCCGTGGTCATCATATGGGCATACCTAACAATGGATGCCAAAAAAACGGGAAAATTCTAATTTTTGTGTGTTTTCACACAAACGTCCATAAAAAAATATTTTGTATTACTTCCTGAAAACGAAAACGTGCTGCGTGATGACGTGTCGAGGCCAACATCGATAAAAGCCAATAAAAATGAAGCTCACCCGTTTAATTCCCCATATATCCGCATCCGTCCAGCACAGGCTGCACAGCTGCTACGGATTACAGAAGATAACATCCAGAGAGTGTATTACTCGGTTTCAACTTAATCATCACGCTAAAAATGTTATCTGAAAACATTATAGGGTAGAAATATGCCACATAAGAGTAAACTGGTAAAGCTGGCTGACTATCTGATTTGTAAACAAACATCCACACGCTGTCCTGCGTAGCATAGCTACCTCCCTAGCTACCGTCCCATCCCCTGAAGGGATGCGACGCTCTGATTGGTTCAGAAACTTCATAGTGGTGTTTCAACTTGAGACTTCAAAATAAAATGTCCACCATTTCCGTTTCACTACGCCTTTAAGCATGTTTAAGTATTATGTTATACTTTAGCTATTGAAAAATAGCAGATCTACAAGCTCATACCGCGGCATCCAGTGCCACGCTACGAGCTTGTAGATCTGCTATTTTTGAAAAATTGTGAAATTGTGACGCAATCTTTGAACTAAAATACATCGCAAGGATGCACCTGGGACGTATCCTCAGTGATGTATCCCAAGGTCATCGGGGTTTCGGGTCTTCCAACATCATACCCCTCACTCGGGTGACCCAGCTGTGGTGATCAAGTCCCGACGATCAGTCCATTAGGGAAAAACCAGGGACACACAATCCGCTGCTCGAGAACTACTCTGCCGGTACTGGGCGGGCAATCCGACGGGTACCGGACGGGCCATCCGGCGCGTGGAGGGACTAGGCCTGTGCGTTGCACCAGATCCAGGACCTGTGCGTTGCACCAGATCCAGGACCTGTGCGTTGCACCAGATCCAGGACCTGTGCGTTGCACCAGATCCAGGACCTGTGCGTTGCACCAGATCCAGGACCTGTGCGTTGCACCAGATCCAGGACCTGTGCGTTGCACCAGATCCAGGACCTGTGCGTTGCACCAGATCCAGGACCTGTGCGTTGCACAGGTCCAGGACCTGTGCGTTGCACCAGATCCAGGACCTGTGCGTTGCACCAGATCCAGGACCTGTGCGTTGCACCAGATCCAGGACCTGTGCGTTGCACCAGATCCAGGACCTGTGCGTTGCACCAGATCCAGGACCTGTGCGTTGCACCAGATCCAGGACCTGTGCGTTGCACCAGATCCAGGACCTGTGCGTTGCACCAGATCCAGGACCTGTGCGTTGCACCAGATCCAGGACCTGTGCGTTGCACCAGATTCAGGACCTGTGCGTTGCACCAGATTCCCAGCACCAAACACTTCATTCGGGAGTGGTGGATTCCGCAGGCTCCACCAGCAGCTTGAATGGCCCTCCTAAAGGCCTCACGTTGGTTTTTTGGGCGTCCTCCTCACGGCGGACACATGCAGGCTGGGGCGCTAACCCAAACTACTTTTAACTCAAATCTTTGCTTCTGGGAGGTCCCTGGAACAACATATTTTCAGATGGGCGTCCGTGGCCAAATACAGATAATTCCGGGGTTCCTTGACATGGAAAATGTTGAGCACCACTGACATTTTTTTTCAGAAAACTGTTTTTTGAATCTGCCTTTCATATATCAGTCAATCACTAGAGTCTGCTGTTTGATCAGCACAGGCAATTAAACGGACATCAACTGATTCTGAGTCTATCTCTTCCTTATCAAGAACTAAGATTTTCACTCATCTTTAATTTTGAGAGCCATGGGGACTAAAAATAACAACTGTAACAACATTACTATAATATAGATAACGCAAATTACTGCTCCGTGGCTGGATGGGCCCGGGCGGACACGCGAACATGAAAGACTTAAGGGCTAGAACCGGAGAGTGCAAAGCTCGCTGGATTATATACGAGAGGATGTGATAATGAAATGAAATCATCAAACAGTCAAGCGATTATGGAAATTAACTCATTTCATATTCATCATAGGTTAATCGCCAAGTGGACAAAAGACAGAGCGAGAGAGAGAGAGAGAGAGAGAGAGAGAGAGAGAGAGAGAGAGAGAGAGAGAGAGCACTAGCACTTCTTAGAAGACAAAAGGTTGCTATCAAAAAGACAGTGAGCTACATCACCTCTGTATGAGCATAGGTCCACGAGGGTAGTGCTATCTTCTATGCACCATGCATGTCTCTGTATGTACGTGTGTACGGCTGTAATAAACTTAACTTGAGAACCGTTCACTCCACCGACTTCAAATTCCACACACGCGTTCCACACCACCACATGGATGTCGAGTCTGTCTGACCCACGGTTGTCCATAACCGCCACAAAATGCCTCTGCCCGGGCTCTAAACAGGGTCCCATGGTCCATATTTGGGCATGCCTTACACAGAACTCCATATATGGGCATAAAAGGGACACAGACAGATGGGTGGAACGGGTACTCTGACACGGGTACAACGGGTATTGCATAGCCGGGTGGGGCATGGATCTCGGTACTGACTCGGTGCGCTACAGCCGGGCACCGGTCTAGTAGCGTAGGTCTAATAGAAGTGTTTTTCTTCATTTCTATAATTTTGCTAGAAATTGTAAGCCATGCCCTCCTGTATGTAAGGCATGTATTGTTAAGATATTTCCTTTCTTCCATGATCTCTGATCTCTGATCTTTATTCATTTGCATTGAGGACATGTTCTGTTCATGTGTTTTATCACTGGAAGTGAAAACTGTGTAGATTTTTTTGACAATATAAAAAAAAACTTAGTCAATTAAATTAAGCCCCGTCACATCTATATGCAAATAGAATCCTGCACATAATTCTACATTCATTCAAACTCTGACTGCATGGGAAAGGAGTCTGGGAGTTGGTTATTGAGTCTAATATTCATTACGATGATCATTGACTCCTGATGTGAAAAAGAAAATCACACCCGTGTGAAGTGAGTGGTGCAACTCCGTGTTTGTGTGTGTGTGTGTGGGGGGGGGAGCTCCAGACCCACAGGACCTTGCCCGATTCCGGCAAGCCGCCCCGCGTCTGAAACGGTTGAGAAATGACAGTTACCGTGTGGGGGTCCCTCTACTGTACCCTCTACTGTACTGTCACTGTACTGTACTGTACTGTACTGTACTGTACTGGTACACCTGAAATCACCATATATACAGTTAATATGTGCGTGTGTGTTTGTGTGTGTGTTAGGTTGCACACAGGTGGTGAAAAACAACCATGTTGTTTTCGTGCTCAGACGCACCCACCCAGCCAGCCAGCCAGCCACCCAGCCACCCAGCCACCCACCCACCCACACACATAGCTCCGTAAGGGAGTGGTTGCACCACTCAAAAATCAGAAGAAAAAAATTAAAGTTATGTAACTTATACTTTTGTCTGGCAGAAACCAGCTATGTTCAAAATATAAACTTTTCAGGAAATGAAAACAATACTGCAATACACAATGCTGCCTAGATACTTGAATTTGTCCTTATTATCGTTTTTTGACCATTAATAATAATAATAAGATAAGCTAGATAGAATAAGATTGATTTTTTGTGGGACTAACTCAAATGAGATGCTGCATCTCAAGGGGCTTTCTCTTCAATACAAATCAATTAAAGATAGACAAAGATAGACAAGATAGGGTTTTCTTCCGTCTGACTTCGTCATTCTAATCTATTGACCTTATATGCACACCGCTGCCATCTTGCCAGCAAGGTGGTAACTATAGGTGCAATTTCCCATTGACAGGCCATTCATCCCATTGACAGGCCAATCAGACTTTAACAGAAAAGTCTGATTGTATTAAACAACGTTAAACTCACAACATTGCAGCTGTACGAAAAGCTTGAATTATCTTCTATCTGCAAAGTGTTTGTTTCATAAAATATGGCACAGTCAGATATGGCACACTGACTCCCAGGAACATAATAAAGAACATGGCACTTCATGTCAAAAAGATCTCTATAATCAGACTTATTTTTTGCAACCAGTTGCCCCTGCTGACTATTAGGTAAGAATGCAAGGTTAAGTCACTTTTGCATCGTAACTCCACAAAAGAAATCCAGAAACAAACTTAAAGTAGCACAGAAGACTGCAGATCTGATACAGTGAGTTTCCAAAACCAGAAACAAACTTAAAGTAGCACAGAAATGGGCTCTATATAGCTTCAAATGTTTTGCTTTGAAAATTCCTACTCTTTAGTTTTTGAGGAAAACTTTCACGTACACCTAGAGTGAAGGCTCGTATAGGCAAGTGTATATCAGTAATGAAATAAAATAATACTCCTGCATACTATCGATTTGCACGGTACAAGAGAACAATGTATTAAAGAAGAATTTGGAAAGCAGTAAATGAAATGATAAATAAATAAATAACACTCACCTTTTGCTTTCTCTAACAACCCATTCAAATGCACAATGACCCGCACACCGCCTGCACTTGCACTTTTATTATTTAAGCAACGTTTCGGTCAAAAGACCTTCAGGAATCTGGTCTATTGACCTAAACGTTGCTTAAATAATTAAAGTGTTATTTGTGCAGACAGTGTGTACTTTTTGTGCTGTTTTTTAATACGTTTATGTATTTATTTATTTATTTGACAGGGACAATGCTCATTAATCAACATTTCAGTTTTCACTTGCGTGTAAATGTAGTCTGTAGTCCCTGAGCAGGCTCTTAAAATAGTAGTACAATACAATGCAATACGAGAACAATAAAACATTGCACAGGGGACAAAAACAAAAACACCGGCAGAGTGGGTTGAGAAATGACACCAGTGATAAATAGAATTACTCATGATTACTGATTTGATTTGTTTTTAGCCACCTCTTCAGGTTGAATTTGAAGGTCAAGTAGTTGGATCCCTGCCTCTACGCACCTGTCTGAGCCGATCGCGTGTGAATGCATAACACTTTGTTTCCTCTAATAACAACCTAAAACGTGAACCTTGGTTGAAAAATCTAAAACAAAGTTGTACTTTAAAACGAGGCAACGTTTCGGTCACTGAGGACCTTCTTCAGGCATAATTTTATGTATGCCTGAATATACTCTTTAGTTAAAATGTCGCGCTCTCCATTATGACCTTGTTGCGCACATGTGATATGGACATTGAGTCTTGTCCGCTGCAAGACCGAGTCCTGCATGGAGCTTGGAGAATATAGCTCTACTGAATGGAGAGTTATAACGCAATACAAACAATCCATGTTTACCACTGACTTTCACTGAGGTTTATAAATAATTTATTCTGTATCTGTATTCTGTGTCTTAACACTTTCCCTGCGGAACACACTAAACCCGTCTTTTGTTTTATATTATTCGCCGTTTTTTGACTGGACTCCCTCAGACCTAAAATTGGCTTGCTAGGGCTTATGGGAAACTGAGGCGCAATGTTAGTCTATGGGGCGCATTGGCTCCGCCTGTTCTTCCCTGTTCCTCGCTGGTTTTCTGAGCGGTGAATGATGTTCGAAACATCACCATCACACCATTTTAAAGCAGATTTTCATGACACGGAACGCCGATAATGGACGGGTGCTTCTTCAAAGGTTAGTGAAATACACGGCAGGGAAATAATGTTAATTATGGATTCCCATGGGAGTCAATGTTTTAATGTCGTAACCAGAATGTGTCCCTTTGTCCCCGTGTGCCAGTGATGAAACGACTTATCTGCCAGTGCTGTCTTATTTGTGGGATGTGCTGCCAGGTTTTATTATTACTCTGGATGTGATATATTTGGCAGTGGCTCGTCGTTGAGGATCCATGTTTGCAAAGCGCTGCACACTACTCCCCCTCCTTCAGTAATAAATAGCATCAGCAGCAGAAGTAGTATTATGAAACCCACGCTGGGAAATTAATTTACCACTAAATATAGCACAACAAGTACAGGCTGCGTACAAAACACAGTTCAGCGAGTGCAATACAACAAAACAGAAACACAAGGGATAGAGAGACACTCAGTGTTGATTTCGTCGACTAATACTATGACAAAACCTACCTTTTTTCCACTGACGAAATCTAAATGGAAACTAAATGAACTAAGCTATGATGACTAAAACTAAGATTAAATAACAAATAAAAACTAGACAAAAATGTTAGGAAGGGACTAGTGGAGAAGAGATCCAGTATAAGTAAAAGACGAAGTGATTTTACACTTGGCTGCATGCTGAAAATAGCCGATCTACAAGCTCACAACGCGTTGTGCCGCAACGCGTTGTGAGCTTGTAGATCGGCTATTTTCAGCAAGTGTAAAATCAGTCACGGTATTAAGGGGGGGGGGGGGGGATTTGAACTTTGACCTTGAGCACGTGGTCAGGTGACGGGCTGGGGCGGGCATAAAAGATCTGGAGGATTAGGAGGATTGAGGGGTGGGTGGAGAGCGAGGGGAACCCAGGGCAGGAGACTAATCACACTGACAGGCAGATTATAGCGCTCCGTGGCGCGGCACATCACGCAGAGCCAGAACAGACGTGAGAGATTAACTCCGATGTGTGACTCCCTCCTCACACAGAGCAGCCAGTGAGTGGATATCACAGACTCCTCACACAGAGCAGCCAGTGAGTGGATGTGTGACTCCTCACACAGAGCAGCCAGTGAGTGGATATCACAGACTCCTCACACAGAGCAGCCAGTGAGTGGATGTGTGACTCCTCACACAGAGCAGCCAGTGAGTGGATATCACAGACTCCTCACACAGAGCAGCCAGTGAGTGGATATCACAGTGATGTGTGACTCCTCACACAGAGCAGCCAGTGAGTGGATATCACAGACTCCTCACACAGAGCAGCCAGTGAGTGGATATCACAGACTCCTCACACAGAGCAGCCAGTGAGTGGATATCACAGACTCCTCACACAGAGCAGCCAGTGAGTGGATATCACAGTGATGTGTGACTCCTCACACAGAGCAGCCAGTGAGTGGATATCACATCGATGTGTGACTCCTCACACAGAGCAGCCAGTGAGTGGATATCACAGTGATGTGTGACTCCTCACACAGAGCAGCCAGTGAGTGGATATCACAGTGATGTGTGACTCCTCACACAGAGCAGCCAGTGAGTGGATAGTGTGACTCCTCACACAGAGCAGCCAGTGAGTGGATATCACAGTGATGTGTGACTCCTCACACAGAGCAGCCAGTGAGTGGATATCACAGACTCCGCACACAGAGCAGCCAGTGAGTGGATATCACATCGATGTGTGACTCCTCACACAGAGCAGCCAGTGAGTGGATATCACATCGATGTGTGACTCCTCACACAGAGCAGCCAGTGAGTGGATATCACAGTGATGTGTGACTCCTCACACAGAGCAGCCAGTGAGTGGATAGTGTGACTCCTCACACAGAGCAGCCAGTGAGTGGATATCACAGCGATGTGTGACTCCTCACACAGAGCAGCCAGTGAGTGGATATCACAGTGATGTGTGACTCCTCACACAGAGCAGCCAGTGAGTGGATATCACAGCGATGTGTGACTCCTCACACAGAGCAGCCAGTGAGTGGATATCACAGTGATGTGTGACTCCTCACACAGAGCAGCCAGTGAGTGGATATCACAGTGATGTGTGACTCCTCACACAGAGCAGCCAGTGAGTGGATGTGTGACTCCTCACACAGAGCAGCCAGTGAGTGGATATCACAGTGGTGTAAAGCATTGGTTCCCAACCCTTTTATACTGAAGTACCACCTAAGAAAATATTTGGCTCTAGAAGTACCGCCATAATAACTGGTGTTACTTAAAATACAAGAGCGTATACCTGCCCTTTTTGTTCCATTCCTAAGCCAATAATGCTGCTGCTCTGACAAAACTCTGTCTAATCACTAATCAGCACAACTGATGATATTTCTAATGTGATTAATCCGTTCTCACATCTTCTATTGGCTAGGTGTCATGCTCATTTCAGCACGGCTGGAGAGACTATTTCAACCAATTGCTTGGTCAGAAGAACTACCTGTAGTAATATAAATATTTCATTCCACTTTTATCTTTCAAATATTGTACATTTTACTCCACTACATTTATTTTAAAACATTAGCTTACTAGTTACTTTTGATTATTATTACAAAACGTGCTTTAACCACATCAGCCCTATACATTTGGGCCATTTAAAAATAGACGATCTACAAACAACGCATTGTGAGCTTGTACTGTAGATCTTCTATTTTCAAAAGATTTTTTATACATTCTGCATAATGAGTACTTTCTACTTTTGGCACTTTAAGTACATTTTGTTGCTAATACTTTTGTACTTTTACTCAAGTACATTCTGAATTCCGGAACTTTTTGCGACCAAAGGTCGCAGTTAACAATGGAATCGTGCATTTCCCGTCAGTCAGTCGGTCGGTCGGTCAGTCAGTGTATCACTCAAAATCCCCATACATGAAGCCCCCATATATGGTGCCCAGGTCTTGTGACATCACGTGACATCATCCCTGATGTTATCAATTTTAGTATATGGATATATGTCAGAACCTGTTCTAGACGGTCCTGCACCAAAGTTATTGGTGCAGCCGCGCCCGGCAGCCGGCGAAAACTAGGACAACAGCAGTAGCTGTGTGGGGTGAGTTTAGTGAATGATAAGGGGACGTTGCAGGGCAACAGCAATAGCTGTGTGGGGTGAGTTTAGTGAATGATAAGGGGACGTTGCAGGGCAACAGCAATAGCTGTGTGGGGTGAGTTTAGTGAATGATAAGGGGACGTTGCAGGGCAACAGCAGTAGCTGTGTGGGGTGAGTTTAGTGAATGATAAGGGGACGTTGCAGGGCAACAGCAATAGCTGTGTGGGGTGAGTTTAGTGAATGATAAGGGGACGTCGCAGGACAACAGCAGTAGCTGTGTGGGGTGAGTTTAGTGAATGATAAGGGAACGTTGCAGGGCAACAGCAGTAGCTGTGTGGGGTGAGTTTAGTGAATGATAAGGGGACGTCGCAGGGCAACAGCAATAGCTGTGTGGGTGAGTTTAGTGAATATATGGGGACGTTGCAGGGCAACAGCCGTAGCTGTGTGGGGTGAGTTTAGTGAATATAAGGGGACGTTGCAGGGCAACAGCGGTAGCTGCGCGGTGCGCATTGATACAATGTCAAACTGGTGTTTTTTCCCCAACCCGCAGCACAGACCAATCAGAAGCCATGGGTCCATTTCACCGTGGGCATGCCCCCCGCCTATAGGAAATAGGAGCCTTTCCAGCGAGCGACAATTCAGAATCACGGAACGCAGCGATTCAGGCTGGAACCCATGCAGGCTAGATCTGGGAAGCCATTTTTAGAAAGTGTGTTGTCCCATGCAGCAAGCTAAGCCCCCGCAGGTATTTTATTATTCCATGGAAATGTCCATGTCAGCTTCCTCCAATAATGGATTGTGCGTTTTGTAAAAAAAAAACTAAAAGCTAAAAGAAAACCAACCAGAGGATAGGATGCTTTTAGACTTCCATTTAGAAACTCTGCCGGGGATGAAAGTAAATCACTAGAGGCATCCCCCACACAACCGGAAAATCACATCTAGGCTGTAGTGTCTTTTCCTTCCATGTTTGTTTTCTTGTAAATGTACTACAGAGCTAAAGAGCTCTGCAGTACACAAAATATCGCAGTGTGTGTGTGCGTGCGTGCGTGCGTGCGTGCGTGCGTGCGTGCGTGCGTGCGTGCGTGCGTGCGTGCGTGCGTGTGCAGTGGGGGTGCGGGGGGAACGACCCCAATGATCTGCATGGGGTCAATAGGTCATGCTACAAACCATTCTGTGCTCCAAACAGACAGACAGACAGACAGACAGACAGACAGACAGACACATAGACCTATACACAAAGCCCTTTATTGTGAGTGCTTAGCACCGCTCAAAAAATCTAATATATCAATGTCAGTGTCAGCATCAATGTCAGTTATTAATTGTTACTTGTTTATAAAAGATTATACAAGTGTCTGTCTGTCTGTCCGTCCGGGAAGTGGGCCTGATGGACCAGCAGAGTGGCTGCTCTTCAAACAGCTGTCACCTCATGCCATGGGCCCATGGCCCCCTGGGGTCCAACGCTAGTATCAACACTGGGCATGCCACATATGGCTCTGGCCACGCTGGGCAAGACCTACGTATATGCTGTAGAGTGCATTGCTGGAATTTGGTGGAAGTATGCTGTCTCCACATCTGATCTGAATGCTGCTGTCTCTCCACATCTGATCTGAATGCTGCTGTCTCTCCACATCTGATCTGAATGCTGCTGTCTCCACATCTGATCTGAATGCTGCTGTCTCCACATCTGATCTGAATGCTGCTGCCTTCACATCTGATCTGAATGCTGCTGTCTCTCCACATCTGATCTGAATGCTGCTGTGTCCACATCTGATCTGAATGCTGCTGTCTCCACATCTGATCTGAATGCTGCTGTCTCCACATCTGATCTGAATGCTGCTGTCTCTCCACATCTGATCTGAATGCTGCTGTCTCCACATCTGATCTGAATGCTGCTGCCTTCACATCTGATCTGAATGCAGCTGTCTCTCCACATCTGATCTGAATGCTGCTGTGTCCACATCTGATCTGAATGCTGCTGTCTCCACATCTGATCTGAATGCTGCTGTCTCCACATCTGATCTGAATGCTGCTGTCTCCACATCTGATCTGAATGCTGCTGCCTTCACATCTGATCTGAATGCTGCTGTCTCCACATCTGATCTGAATGCTGCTGTCTCCACATCTGATCTGAATGTCTTCACATCTGATCTGAATGTCTTCACATCTGATCTGAATGTCTTCACATCTGATATAAATGGCTGATATAAATGGCCAAAATGTTTATAGGGCTGAATGGCTAATGTATGTTTTGTAATAATAATTAAAGTAACTAGTAGGCTAACTAAAGTTTTCAAATACAGTAAATGAATGTATAGTAGTGCAGTAAAAGTACAATATTTGCCTCCGAGATGTACTGGAGTAGAAGTAAAAATATTGGAAATTGGAAATACTCAAGTAAAGTACAAATACCTCAAAATTGTACATAAGTACAGTATACTTAAGTGAACGTACTTAGTTACTTTCCACCACTGCAGCACAGCATGCAAAGAGCCCCCAACCACCATCCATCCATCCATCCATCCATCCAGCATGGCTCCCTCTCTCTCTCTCCTCTGTGACAGCACAGCTCAACAGTGTGTGCACACACGGGTCGGGGACATCATTGTCTCCACCAGGCCGAAGGCATGGGGAGAGAGTATGTTTTGCACTCCGTCCGTGTGTGTGTCCGTCCGTCCGTGTGTGTGTCCGTCCTTCCGTCCGTCCGTTACCAGCTAATCTCCGGCACCGTTAACCCGGTCGATGCCAAACTTTGCACACACACTCCCTGGATGCCAACGATGAACCTCTGCCCTGCATTTTCCAGAACGGCCTGTTATAGCGCCACCATGAGGCAGCTTTTCACATTCTTTACCTAAAACTGCACCGATCTGCGTGAAACGTTGCATGCACACTCCCTAGAGGCCAAGGACAAACCTTTGACCTGCATTTTCCGCATCTGCCTTTTATAGCGCCACCAGGAGGCCGACTTTTGTAAAACACATTTTTTTATATTACTCCTCCAGATTCTGTCCAAAAATCTCACAAATCGTTACACAGTATCTCTATGGTCATGTGCTCAAGTCGGATCTGTCCAATATTTCATATTCCATCCTAATTGGCTATAATTGGCTTTCACAGTTTGCAAGATTGCCCCGTTTTGAACAAAAGCCTCAAATCATGAACGCAGCATGCAATTTACGTGAAATCTTTCACAGACCTTCCTACTAGGCTGAGGCATATATCCCACCCTTTTCACATTGGCCTGTTATAGCGCCACCAACAGGTTGATTTTTGCACAACACATTTTTGGAACAAAATGCCTCAAATCAATTGCCATCAAAGGCAAACATGTTTATATTACTCCCTAAACATTTTGCCAAACATCTCACACAGTCCTATCCTCCTGGTGGAGACCTGTGCCCAGAAGGGCACTTTTTCTAGTTAACTTTCATTTCACTTCACGTCACGGGACCTCACTGAAAGAAAAAAATCACACCCGTGTGAACTGAGTGGTGTAAGGTCTTATATAGCCTGATCAGCTGTGGTCTGACGTAATGTCTGACGTAATGAAATCACACCCGGGTGAACTGGGTGACCGTAGCAACCATGCTCATTTTTTGAGCACAGACAGACAGGCAGACAGACACGTAAACTAACAAAGCCAGTCGTAGGAGTGGTTTACACCACTCAATAACACGGAAAGACACGGAAATTCCTAATAGCGATATTAACCCCCGGAGGGCCATGGGCAAGGAAAAAAACAACAACAACAACAGCTGAAAGGTATATAATTTGGCTGATGAACATTTTCGTTCATCATCTTGCAGACACACGTGTCTATCAGTCAAGAGTTGTTTTCCCCCATGGCATCTGCCCCTGTGCTCAGCAGTGATGGGGGGGGGGGGGGGGGGCTGAAGGCCGAGGAGATGCGGTGACCGTGGGAGTGACCCTGGCGTTGTGAAGAGGAGAATGCTTTACTATGTCTCTGCTGTCTGGAAGAAACCACCTAAGGAAGTGAAGAAAACCTTATATTTTGAACACAAAGCAATACTGCCTCATCAAAGGTGGTGTTGTGACTTAGATATTGTCAATCGCTTGCATCATGAGAGGGGGAGAGGTGGTGGAGTTAGCTGCTTTAGCAGACAGTTTGAGGGTCCAATCCAATGGAGTTAAGAGGTTTTGTTTACTACTTTCAATTTGTTCAATATACGACACATAGACGTAAAGGGTGTTCAATAGCACTGATTTATGAAAAGAAAAAAAGACAAAATGGAGTTACACTGTAGGTGGTTTCCTACCAACAGCAACAATATGATACTGTACCGCCTCCCATTATTTATAACTCACAGCATCTTTGTCATTGTGGAGGGCAGACCCCCCCCCCCCCCCTCGCCATGCACCCCCTGGTGAATAATGATGATGTTAACTCCCCAAACCTGAAACAACTGGCAGCGGGATTCAGAGCACAGACTGGCTCAGGTCAGCATTCAGATCAGATGTGAAGACATTCAGATCAGATGTGAAGACAGCAGCATTCAGATCAGATGTGGAGACAGCAGCCTTCAGATCAGATGTGAAGACAGCAGCATTCAGATCAGATGTGAAGACAGCAGCATTCAGATGTGGAGACATTCAGATCAGATGTGAAGACATCAGATGTGAAGACATTCAGATCAGATGTGGAGACAGCAGCCTTCAGATCAGACGGCATTCAGATCTGACGGCATTCCTGGTCGTGTATTGAGGGCATGCGCTGAGCAGCTGACAGGAGTTTTATGTAATATATTCAACCTCTCTCTGTCCCAGGCAGTCATTCCTGTCTGTCTCAAAACGGCTACCATCGTTCCAGTACCAAAGCATTCCACAGCAACATGCTTGAATGACTTCCGCCCTGTGGCACTCACTCACCCCCATCATCACCAAGTGCCTCGAGAGGCTGGTACTGGCTCACCTGAAAACCTGCCTACCCCCGACCCTGGACCCTCATCAGTATGCCTACCGTCACAACAGGTCAACTGAGGATGCCATCTCCACTGCAATACACACTGCCCTGACTCACCTGGAACTCACCAACACCTATGTAAGGATGCTGTTCATCGATTTCAGCTCCGCATTCAACACCATCATCCCCTCTAAACTGGTCACCAAACTTCACCACCTTGGCATCAGCACCACACTCTGCAACTGGATTCTGGACTTTCTGACCAACAGACCCCAGTCTGTTAGGTTGGATAATCACACCTCCTCCACCCTGACACTGAACACCGGTGTACCACAAGGCTGTGTGCTTAGCCCTCTCCTCTACTCCCTCTTCACCTTTGACTGCGTTCCGGTGCATGGTTCCAACACCATTATCAAGTTCGCGGATTGACACCACGGTGGTAGGCCTGATTAGGAACAACAACGAGTCGGCCTACAGGGAGGAGGTCCAGCACCTGGCGGAGTGGTGCACTGACAATAATCTGGCTCTCAACACCACGAAGACCAAGGAGCTAATTGTGGACTATAGGAGAACGAACCGCTGTGACCACACCCCGATCCACATCAACGGGGCGGTGGTGGAGCAGGTGTCCAGCTTCAAGTTCCTGGGTGTTCACCTCTCTGAGGACCTCTCATGGGCTCTCAACTGCTCCACCCTGTTCAAGAAGGCGCAGCAGCGTCTATATTTCCTAAGGAGACTGAGGAAGGCTCACCTTGATTCCCGGATTTTGGTGAACTTTTACCGCTGCACCATTGAGAGCATCTTGACAAATTGCATCTCAGTGTGGTACAACAGCTGCACAGTGTCTGATCGGAAGGCCCTGCAACGGGTAGTAAAAACTGCCCAGTACATCATTGGCACCCAACTCCCGTCCATTGAGGATCTACAGCGCCAAAGATGTCTGCGTAGGGCGAGAGGCATCCTGAAAGACCCCTCTCACCCAAACCACAGACTCTTTGCCCTTCTTCCATCCGGGAGGCACTATAGGACTATTGGTTCCCGCACTAGTAGGCTCAGGAACAGCTTCTTTCCTGTTGCTGTCTCCCTGCTGAACTCTGCCCCTCCTCAATGACACTGAACAATGATACCCCCTTCCTCCTACCCATCTGAACACTCATGCTCACACCATACATACAGTAGCATCTTATGGCTTGTGTGGGTGGGTGTGTATATATATATGCATACTTCTTATTTATACTTCATTGCTTATTTTCTACTTATTTTTCTATTTATTATATACTACTGTACATACTGTACATTCTGTACATTCATCAACAAGTATATTTATTTCCATTACTGCATTACTGTATTGCACTCTGGCTGGACGCCACTGTTCATTTCATTGTCAAAGTATTTGTATACTATGTGCAGTGACAATAAATTGAATCTAATCTAAGATGTGAAGACAGCAGAATTCAGATCAGATGTGAAGACAGCAGCATTCAGATCAGATGTGAAGACAGCAGCATTCAGATCAGATGTGAAGACAGCAGAATTCAGATCAGATGTGAAGACAGCAGCATTCAGATCAGATGTGAAGACAGTAAGGCTGTCCCCAAACATTCAAGGTTCGAATGTTCGCTCGTTAGGGTTGGCACTCGAATCTTAATTAATGGGCTTGAACCATTCGTTTTTTTTTGTTTTTTTATATTATTAAAAAAAATATTTTTTTTTCCCCTTTTTTATTAACTCGAAAATATATCTCGGCGAGAATGCGATATGAGCATGTAAAAAAAAGTAAGTTTCTAGTGCATTCCTGTCAGAAGTTATGATATTTTAAAGAAATATCTCCTTGTTCTGCTGTCCCCCAATTTGGTGATTGGCCTGCAGCTGAGGTGATTGACCTTTTTCACCTTGTTCTGTGAGAACAAAAGAGTTCCATTGAATGGAATGTCTGACGTGTCGTGTCTCACACACACACAATGCGCTTCTGAGTAGCTACCGAGCAAGCTCTCGTTTTAGCTGCCTGCCAGCAAGCTTAACAGAGACATTGGAAAGGATTTTTGGTCTGACAAAAAATATGGACAGTCGTACAGGTACTCACAATTACCATGTTTTGGGGGCTGCTTGAGAAATCATGGCTCATTTTTGAGTGGTGTAAACCACTCCTACAACTGGCTTTTGTGTGCATAAAAAAATGACCATGGTTGCTATGTTCAAAATAATTTCTGACGTAATTAAATCACACCCGGGTGAACTGGATGACCGTAGCAACCGTGGTCATTTTCTCTGCGCAAAAAAAGCCAGTTGTGAAATCACATCCGGGTGTGATACATACATTTATCAAAAATGATAGCTGTTTTTACTTAACATATTTTGTGTGATTTAATTACGTCAGACATTACGTCAGACCACAGCTGATCATGCTATATAAAACCTTACACCACTCAGTTCACACGGGTGTGATTTTTTATGGAATGATGAGCTCGGAGATCAGCTGTTTTCGCGGAGCACATGTCAGAGCCACTTGACGCTCTCTCTCTGTGTGTGTGTGTGTGTGTGTGTGTGCGTGCATGTGTGCAGCATGTGTGTGTGTTGGGAGAGACGAGAGAGATTCATAAAGAGAGGGCGCTGCGCTCTCTTCAGCGCTGCGCTAATCATGTTCAAGTCGGATATATCGTATTGAATTGCAGCCTGGTTAAAAGCACTCGGAGAAATTAATTAATTGGAAACAAATGGTTCGGATGTTCGCTCGAAAATTCCTGCCGAAGTTCGAGTCCTAAAAACAGGGCTTGGGTACAGCCTTAGAAGACAGCAGCATTCAGATCAGATGTGAAGACAGCAGCATTCAGATCAGATGTGAAGACAGCAGCATTCAGATCAGATGTGAAGACAGCAGCATTCAGATCAGATGTGAAGACAGCAGCATTCAGATCAGATGTGAAGACAGCAGCATTCAGATCAGATGTGAAGACAGCAGCATTCAGATCAGATGTGAAGACAGCAGCATTCAGATCAGATGTGAAGACAGCAGCATTCAGATCAGATGTGAAGACAGCAGCATTCAGATCAGATGTGGAGACAACAGCCTTCAGATCAGATGTAGAGACAACAGCCTTCAGATCAGATGTGGCCGCTGTAACGCAATCACAACTGAATGAAGATTACTCGTTTTAATCACACTATAGTACAACCACCCTGGGGGCGGGGGGGGTGCTATTTTTAAGCGCTTTTTTCATTTCTCGACATTCTCTTCATTTCTTTCCCTTTTTTTGTCTTGGCTTTTGGCAAGGCAGGACTAGTGCCCTTGACAAATGAAGCATGGCAGAAGGATATATTTATACGTAGATGTGAAGTGGTAGAGAGGGCTTTATCACAATGCAACACCGCTTTCTGCTTTGACTGTTTTAGTGTCTGCATAGGGATCAAATCTAATACCTTTTCTCGCATCTTTTGTTCTCTTTTCTCATCTCTTTCCTTTGAATTGAGAATGCTGGTGCAGGTGGTGGTGGGTTTATTTTATACCTGTGCTCTGAGACTATTGAAAGAGCTTTTTTCTTCCTGGGGGAGAAACATATAGATGGAATTTTTCCTCTCCCGTTCATTTGGCCGTTTTCTAATTGGACTCCTCCATCTGTTGAGGTCTTCAGACTGCCTTTGGGGATTCTAAGGCTAAAAACATCCTATCAAACACAGCAATGCATAGGGGACAGTTGTTCCTGGGCCTCTGCCAGACTATGCACTGGTACTGTACAGTAAGCGTGTGCGTGCGTGCGTGCGTGCGTGCATGCATGCGTGCGTACGTGCATGCGCACACAATGTTATGGTGTATAATCAAAGTCCAGCTGGGCCTGGGACAGCTTGGAGAGAACAAATCAGTAAAGATTAATGGGTAGATTTGCCCGACTCTGATTCTAAGTTGGCACTGCAGCCAAAAACACGTATTGTGACTGTCACTGCAGCCAACAACACGTATTGTGACTGTCACTGCAGCCAACAACACGTATTGACTGTCACTGCAGCCAACAACACGTATTGACTGTCACTGCAGCCAACAACACGTATTGTGACTGTCACTGCAGCCAACAACACGTATTGTGACTGTCACTGCAGCCAACAACACGTATTGACTGTCACTGCAGCCAACAACACGTATTGACTGTCACTGCAGCCAACAACACGTATTGACTGTCACTGCAGCCAACAACACGTATTGACTGTCACTGCAGCCAACAACACGTATTGTGACTGTCACTGCAGCCAACAACACGTATTGTGACTGTCACTGGTGTTTGGCATTCTTTTCAAATGCATGTTATTTTGCAAGGTGTCACATGTTGAGCTTTGTGATTCCGAATTAGCATTTCTGGGAGTTTAACTTGCACAACAAATTGCTCCAATTGGAAGGGTCTTAAAGGAGGATTATACCCTTGACTGATTTTGTATTTGGTTTACTGGTTCAGCTTAAAAACTACAGCTGGGTAAGAAAAAAACATTGCAGGCTAGGTTAAGACTAACAACAAGACAAGCAACACAGCTGCAGCTTATCAAAATGTGTGTTAGATTTAGGTCTTGTAAATACTGTCTATGATTTTGCACATGGCACACCGGAGGCTCAGGTCAGGAAACAACTAAATATGTAACACAATTTCGTTTTTATTAACTCATTCATTGTATTAGCTGTAGCTGCGTTGCTTGGTAAATAAAATACAAAGCCTATACAAAGCCTATAGGGTTCCATGCCTGTTCCATGAGCACAGATCAGTGAACCAATAGGCCGCCGGGAAATTTGATTCCGCCCCTCTAGACCAGGGGTTCCGCCCCTCTAGACCAGGGGTTCCCATCCTTTCTATACCACAGACCGGCTGACGGTTCTTAATATGTTTGTGGACCGGGATGGAACAACAGGACAAAAAAACATTGCATGGATGCACCTGTGACACGTACCACGTATCCTTGGAGATGTATCCCAAGGTCATCAGGGTTTTGGGTCTCGCAACATCATACCCCTCACTCAGGTGACCCAGCTGGGGTGATCAAGTCCCGACTTACGTCCCAGGAGCTAACCCTCGATCAGTCCCATTTGGGAAAGACCAAGGCCACACAATTCGTTGCTCTGAAACTACTCTGCCGGCACTGGGAGGTAGCCCAATCTGGCGTGTGGAAGGACTGGGCTCTGTGGGTTGACTCCTGTCTGGGCGCCTACTACAGTTGGAGGCCATCGATTTTGGTGTTTTAAACATTATGTTATAATTTAGCTATTGAAAAATAGCAGATCTACAAGCTCATAGCGCGCCACTGAGTGGCGCGCTACGAGCTTGTAGGTCTGCTATTTTTGAAAAATCGTGAAAATATTTATTTCAGCAAACTGAAGGATTTAGATGGATTTTTTTAAATTTTGAGGTCAGGCCTAAATGGGTCAAATGATAAGGGACAATATCGGTGGCACCCAACTGTACGTCTCACAAGGGGGTGCAGTACGTTGTTCAGACTATAGTCATTGGTCCGACAAATGACAACCCACCTCATCTCCTAACCTAACCATAGGACGCATGTCAGACTAATGCCCTGTCTGAATGACATACGGTCCCCTTCACCTCTGCTCTCACCAGGCTCCCAGCACCAGACACTTCATTCAGGAGTGGCGGATTCTTGAGCTGCAATGGTTCTGCAGGCTCCACCTGGGCAATGGTGGTGCTGCAGGCTCCACTTGTGGCTTGAATGGCCCTCCTAAAGGCCTGGCTAATAAGCCAGACCGAATCAGCCGTTGGCAAAAAAAAAATGGCCTGCCGGCGGATTACGGTCTGGAGAGGCTCAATTGTACGCCCATTTCCTACACCAGATTGTGGCCAATCGGGACACGGTATGCAATATGGGCAGGCTTTGGTACAGTGACGTTCAATGCTTGAACCTTTGACTGACAGTAGCTCTGACCAATTGCGTCAAAGAGAAAATGTTTGAACCCGCCCCCCGGGAAACAAGATCCATACACAGCATCTCCAGACTCAAATACCACACGACAGTGTGGTATTTGAGTCTGGCTTATTAGCCAGGCTACCTCCTAAAGGCCTCACTGTGGGTTGTTGAACATAATGTCTTCGGCCATAATGTCACGGCTATTGACCATATCATTGATCCTGGTGACGCACGTTATATAGATTCACGGTCGGGAAAACTTGGGATTCCCTTCTGGCGTACCAGTGGTACATGTCCCGTGTACCAGCACAGGTACACGTACCAGTGGTTGGGAACGTCTGCTCTGACCAGAAATCACACTGGGCTCGGACAGGCTGATGGTTGAGAGAAATCCCATTCCCCTCACATCTTGTTTTCTACATATACCATTTGCAAGGGGTTCAATATTCAGGAGAGAAAGTGGCATGCGTCACAGCGTTGCGTTGATGATAGTGGTCCATTAACTTTGATGGATGCCACTCCACACAGACACGACAACAACGGGTGGTCGGGTTGAAAATGACGGCAACATGTGAAAGCAAAGCACAACATAAAGGACACAGAAATCACCCAAATGGAAAGCAGCTAAATTGATTTTTTTTCCGTTGGATTGCTTGTCCTCTTGGTTACATGACCGTGACATGCTACACCCTCGGATGTAATTAAATGTCACATTAAACAGCCTGCTGCTGAATCCTGGGCATCCAGGCATGTTAACATACAGACTCCCATGACCTCCAAAAGACGGCTGGAGTCACCGAGAGAGAATCCAACGTCAATCCAATAATGCTCAATGGCTGAGGCCATTGAGGCCTCACACACACTCAGTGTGTGTGTGTGTGTGTGTGTGTGTGTGTGTGTGTGTGTGTGTGTGTGTGTGTGTGTGAGTGAGAGTGAGAGAGTGTGAGGTTTTTCCCTGTAACGTTGCGAACGACATTGAGCTGAATTATCAATTGATGGCACAGTCCACTTCTATTAACACTATCTAGTGGTCCGTCTGCATGGCTGCACCATGGAAGTCATCTTGCCTCAAAGGCCTGGCTGGCTTAGTCCCAACACCATGCATTCTGTTTTCCACACATAGGCCGGTGTGTAAAGATACGCGGCCGTGCTAATACTACCTAACATTTTAAGCTCCTCTGCAGAGATTATGGGCTCCATCTTGCGCCACCCTTATCCCTTATCCCTAAACGTATTTGCCATTTTTTTACTATTTTGAAAAACATTTTAAAATAGTTCAACTATAGCCGATCTACATCGAGACATTGTGAGCTTGTAGATCGGCAATTTGAACTATTTGAAAGTTTTTTTTTAAAATAGTAAAACATGGCAAATTAGTTTAGGGATAATTAAGGGTTAAGGGGTGGCGAAAGATATAGCCCTGAGGCCTGGGCCATGGCTCAGTGGTCCAGGCACCTTGGCTGGTAATCCAGTCTGGCAGTGTGCCGCGGGCTCGACTCCCGATCCCGACGGCCTTTACTGCATGTCTTCCCCCCCATCTCTCTCCCCATTTTCCTGTCAGCCTACTGTCTGTCCCTCCATAAAATATATAAAATAAAGGCGAAAGCCAAAAAAAAAACATAAAAAAGATATAGCCCTGTGTATATAATTGGTTGAGGGAGGGGGAAAACACAAACTACAATAATAGTGAGGGAGAGAGAGTGCATTTTCGGACCGACACTGCCGCGGAACGGAGTGACAGTGGAGTGTAATAACCCCCCCCCCCCCCCCCACCTCCCCCGGCAGGTGCCGCTGCCGGAGACTGCACTCGCTCCTTCTGATAATAGTTTGTGTTTCCCATAATACCTTGGGAGTATGACTTGAGATTCTCTGCACTGAAATGCAGTCTTCAGGCAGTCTGAGAAAACCCCTGTGTGGGATATGCTTCTTGGTCAGAGAAAACACACACACACACACACACACACACACACACACACACACACACACACACACACACACACGTGTGGGATGCTTCTTGGTCAGAGAGAACAACTGGCATGTACATTTTCCAAGAGGCAGGCAGGCAAAAATGTTTTCTTGAATAACACCCTAGAACAGGGGTGTCCAAACTACGGCCCGCGGGCCAACTGCGGCCCGTGATCCATTTTTAATTGGCCCTTATCAAATTCTAAAAATATAATGGAATATGGCCCGCAGCCCCGCACATGAAACTTGCACTTGACTGTATTATTTTTTTTTAGTTTTAACACTAGGTGGAGCTACTGTCTTCTTCAGTGTCTTGACTCTTGAACAAGGCAGCTCTACACAAAACCACACACGTGACACAAGCGATACCTAAGACAAGTTTTCCCCGTTCCCACTCGAGTGACAAAAATGGAAAAGAAACGCAAAATAGCTAGTGAGTGCAGAAAATATCAGACACGGTGGAAGAATGAATATTTCTTCATAGAAGTCAAGGGGAAGTGTGTCTGTTTGATTTGCAATGAAACTGTTGCCGCGATGAAAGATTATAATGTACGACGACACTACGAAACCAAACATCAGACCTACACATCCTACACTGGTGCCGAGCGAGACGAGAAAGTTAATCAAATGGCAGCTAGCCTGCTCGCTCAACAACAGCATTTTGTCCGTGCTAATAAAACACAAGAAAATGCCACAATAGCCAGCTACGAGGTAGCTCAACTCATTGCCCGACACGGGAAAGCCTTCTCAGATGGTGATTTCATAAAACAGTGCCTCACTACAGTGGCAGGAATAATGTGCCCGGAAAAGCTGCAGAAATTCAACGACGTAAGCATGTCCAGAAACACAGTTGTGCGGCGAATTGAAGACTTGTCAGCTAACTTAAAACATCAAGTGTCAGATAAAGCTTGTTCTTTAGATTTTTACTCGATTGCATGTGATGAGAGCACAGACGCCACAGACACTGCACAGTTGTTAATTTTTTTGCGGGGAGTTGACGATAACTTTTGCGTTACGGAAGAGCTGCTTGATCTTAGTAGTCTAAAGGGCACAACAACGGGTAAGGATATTTTTGAAGCTGTGTCAGATGCAATTGACAAGATGGGACTTAAATGGGATAAGATGTGTGGCGTTACAACGGATGGGGCTCCAGCAATGACAGGCGAGCGCAAAGGAATGGCCTCTATGGTGTGTGCCAAGGTGAAAGAGGCAGGAGGTGTGGCTGTTAAAATGCACTGTATCATTCACCAAGAAGCCCTCTGTGCCAACAAAGTCCAGCTTGACGATGTGATGGACACTGTTGTGAAAACTGTCAACATAATTCGAGCACGAGGGCTCTACCACAGACAATTCCCACTCCAGGACACACAAACGCACACTGAACTTTTCCAGACTACAGGCAGTCTTTTTTTACTTTTATTTTTGTCTGAGGATTGCTTTTTTTTCCTTCTGGTCGTCTACTCACTACTAATGCTTTGGCCATATGCTGGATACAAAATAAATGAAAACCCATTTATGGAAAGTTGTGATGTAGGCTGTTTTATTTCTGTAAGCATATTCAATTATCAAGCATAATTTACCTACATTTGATTGATTTTGCTAACTTTAATACACGACAGGTGAGGCAAAAAGCAGTTTTCTATGCATTTCAGGGGTACTGTGGGGTTTGAACCCCCAATTTTTGTATTGGCTGTGCCAAAAAAAAGCAGTTTTCTATGCATTTCAGGGGTACTGTGGGGTTTGAACCCCCAATTTTTTTATTGGCTGTGCCAAAAAAAAGCAGTTTTCTATGCATTTCAGGGGTACTGTGGGGTTTGAACCCCCAAAAATTTTTTTGGCCGCGCCGCTTTGCGGCGCGTCCTGGTGTCGTCGCAGAATGGCCCAGCCCTTCCTATATTTTTCTGTATGTGGCCCTCAGTGAAAAAAGTTTGGGCACCCCTGCCCTAGAAGAAGACAAACGTATCAACCTACACCTATCCTGTTCTAACTAAGCTTTTTCTTTATGTTGTTCACGTTTTATTGATAAACGGACATAAAATGCATCGACGTGAAGATTAACCCCCACGAGGGCCCCTGGGCCGGTCATTTTTGCAGGGCCCCCATAGCGCGCGTGCACGCAACATCTTTGTGTTTTTATCATGCTTTTGACCTAAATTTAACTAAATCAATGGCCATTGGAGGACCCCAGGAGTCCTTTTCAGGGCGTCAAACCTAGTACTGCATGGTCCAATTTCCCCGAAGGGCCCCTGAGAGCCAAGGGCCCCTGGGGCACGGCCCCACTGGCCCAATGGCTAATTTGTCCCTGACGTGAGATTACTGTGAACAATGATGAGTAATGCATTACAGTAAAGTCATGGTGTTTATAGCAGGTATACTGCCATGTTTTACATTTGTGTACCACGGACGGTGTGACCTTGTGTAAACCATGACCTTGATCCTGATCCTGGACAGTATTGCTCATATAGGTTTTAATGTCTTTGTCGATAATTGAAAGGCAGAACGACATGGATTAATATAATTGATCATGAATAATTAGGCTGTTCTCACCGAGCAGGCTATGAGATCCTCACATGGTATCGACTGTTCTCACCAAGCGGGCCACTTAAGTACCGACCGTTTCGGGGGGAAAAAGGATCTGACTAGGTTGTACGTGTACTGAGCTGACCGATCGATCAATAGATAGATAGATAGATAGATAGATGGATAGATAGATAGATAGATAGATAGATAGATAGATAGATAGATAGATAGATAGATTATCCTGGGATTATATCTCACTAGCGCAGTGCATGCCCATTTAGGGCGTGGCGGTTTGGAGTGCATGACCCTTTGTGAAAGGCGCATATTGCTTGTCTCCAGGTTGCAGCACTCTGGAGAGAATAGCTCGGCCCATTGACCTTACACTCAACATCACGCTCCCTCAGGGCCTCAGCAATACACAGGTAACACCTGTGAAGTGTGAAGTCGATCGAATGAATGGTTCTCAAGATATTTTCAGGACTGACAGACAGAGATTCTGTGAACCCTTTGCATCTCTATTCTGGGGGGGAACACTTGGAGTAAATAACTGATCTCCAAGCTCACAACATGTAGATTGGCTATTTTTGAATGACGATATTTAGTGTGGAAATAAATCGGAGCCCTGCAGTATATATGGTTCAAGTCGTTATAACTTATGCAGTATATCATGAGGTAATCAAGACCCCCCGCTCGCGCGCGCACACACACACACACACACACACACACACACACACACACTGGCCTCCTCAATGGGCGATGTTGCTATACTAAATGAATGAATGGCCCTTCGGTGAATGAATGTTTGAGACAAGGATGACGTCAGATTTATGAAGCTATACCTCTCCCAAAGTTTAAGCTAAAAATACAGATGTGCACTTGTCACCTATTGCATTGTAGGTTCAAGGTTGTAGTGTTAATAATAACTAGGTGAAAGAGAGAAAGAGGCACATCATCAGCCCCCAAAAGCTGAGGTTTGACCAAATGCCCTACATTTGGTGCTATGTGGAGCTATTTATAGGAGCCGGGGGGGCAGGCAGGAAGCAGCTTCCAATGGGTTGGGGTGACAGGCTGACATCACTCATCGTAGCAGGTGGTGCGTGCGTGTATGTGTGAATCGCGTGCGTGCGTGCGTGCGTGCGTGCGTGCGTGCGTGCGTGCGTGCGTGCGTGCGTGCGTGCGTGCGTGACTGTGTGTGTGTGTGTGTGTGTGTGTGTGTGTGTGTGTGTGTGTGTGCGTGTGCGTGTCTGTGTGCGTGTGTGTGTGACTGTGTGTGTGTGTGTGTGTGTGTGGGTGGGGGATTAACCGACATCACTTATGTACACACATGAAGCTAATAATCAGCTGGAGCCTGTGGCAGACACACACAGGGTGAAATTGGGTTAACAACAGTGGCTATAGTGTGAGCTGCCATAGGTCCAACAAAGCCCCTGCACAGTGCACACGCCACAGGCATTTCAATTCCGTGTTGCAAACCATTGTTGCTTGCTGGTTTCATAAGATTATGGGAATGGATCAGAGATGGGGACTTTTCCAGTAGGCTGTATGCCTGTATGTTCTCACGTCCATGTCAAAAATAAGAAATGTTACACAAATGAATGAAATGTTTGCATTTTACACACAGGTGGAAACAATAATCGTGAATGTGCCGTAGTGCTATACTGCAGTAGTAGTAAGTAAGCATACTGCAGTGCTCCTCTTAATATTTGGACAGAGGCCTGTGTAAAAACAGGTCTCTCTATGTATTCTGTCCATATTGTGGCATATTGTGTACATTTGTGAATTTACAGTACTATAGGTTTAAGTGTACGGTACTGTACGATGTAATGGTGTTGAACTGAAACTGCACAAATTTCAATTGTGTAATTTGGTTGAAAATTGTGTACTTATCTCCTGTTTCCAATGTTCCATGTTAGCTTATTGTAATTGATTTTTACATCCTATTCCTACTTGTAGTAATGGCCCAATCTCCTGGTGGTTCTTATCGTATCTCAGCTCTCTATAATGTGCCCATATTCAGTTTAATGTCCCTGCTGAATGCAATACATTTGGTGGGGCCAGTGACAGTGTCCTACTACAAAACAGATCTTATACAATCTGACTTTACTATCATGTTAATGGGGCTTTTTTTCCTGACTATTTTTTTTGTTGTGAATGGAAATCCAATAAATGTATGTTTGTGCTACTCTTGTTCCCTTATGACCGCTGCTCACTGCATGCTCTCCATGAAGCCTCTGGTACTGACATTGGCTGACTCAAGACAAGTACTACATCTAATCTACATCTGCTATCTGCATCCAACCCTTCTGCATTCAGCTCATCATGATTTAAAAAACTGCCTTCCTTCACGTGCAAACTTACTGCATTTGCACCTTGCACGTTTTACCCTAGAGCGTGCGTGTGGGTTTGTGTGTGAACGAGAGAGAGAGAGAGAGAGAGAGAGAGAGAGAGAGAGAGAGAGAGAGAGAGGGAGAGAGAGGGAGCGAGAGAGAGAGAGAGAGAGAGAGGGAGAGAGAGAGAGAGAGAGAGAGAGGGAGAGAGAGAGAGAGGGAGAGAGAGAGAGAGAGAGAGAGAGAGAGAGAGAGAGAGGGAGAGAGAGAGAGAGAGAGCGCAGATTAGGTATTCCTCATGGGTGGGAGAGTGACACTCAGTCAGTGCGTGAGCAGTGAGAGTGGGTGAGTGGGAGACAGCAGCTGTAACAACTGGAAGAGCTGCCGTTTTTAGTGACCACTGACCGGTCATCGCCAATGCCGAATCAACCCCTCCGAGGGCGCTACACCAAATCAAAAGGCCCCAATGCCCCATGCATGCGCGCTTGCATGTGATTCGCGCACGTGCGTTCAACGCACCACCAGCACTGTCGCCGCCGAGTCTTGACGTAAATTCTCCTTTCATTGTCAATGGCCGGTATGACAAAAAGCTGTATATAGGAGGGGCTAGTGCCCCTCAAAAAGGGGGGGGTACATACGAAATTATCCGTCAAAAGGCGCACTTGGCGACGGGTGAGTTAAGCTCAACTAAGTGTTAATCCGGGCCTGGTCATCGTTGCTCCGAGTAGAGCAGTGAGACTATATACTCCCAACCTGAGTCTACGGTTCCTCATCCTGCTTCACATTCATCTAATTATGCTTCAATACAAATAATTAAACTTAAGTAGAGGTGAAAAATAGCTCGACCTAGTAGTACTTGTGGCTGCTATGCTTTCCCCTCTAAACGCATTAAATTCAGTATTATGCGTGTCTTAAGTACCAGGTCTTATGACCTAACTTAAGACCTGGAGGCGTGATCAATGCCATTTGGCTATTCTGAGTGGCCAAACAGCATTGACCACGCCTCCAGGTCTTAAGTTAGGTCATAAGACATGGTACTTAAGACACGCATAATACTGCCTTAAGAGTTTTTGTAATTATTTTGTTTGGTTTTCTGAGCTCAATAGATTTTCTGTGGTCTGGGGTTTTCTGGCTCAAACAAGTCTTCTGATTTGCCTGTGGACTGTGAGAGTCCACACATCCCATATATGACATAGGAATTTGCCAGCAGATGTCACTGCCTTTCTTCATTGCAGCTCAAAATGCTTCGGAACACACAGAGAAAAACCCCGGACCACAGAAAATCCACTGAATTTTCAAAGGTTCAGGTTGGATGGGTGTAATGAGGTCATAAAACCTAAAACAAAAACAAAAAATAAAAATAAATGAAAATGAATGTCATGAAACCTTTAAAACATAATAAGAGTGATGATTCTTATTTTCTACATTGTCTTATTGTTATAGTGGGATCTTGACTGGTTGTCTTTCTAACGACCTGTGTAGGGTGTCGTAAGATGTATTCATCATGCACATTAAAAGAATATGGGCAGTTTGGGCACAAAGAAAAACACAACAGCACACCATCCTCGATCTCTTTCTTGAAACAATGGAAGTAATGTACACTATAGTAACAACAACACAGCGTATACCGTAGTGTTGGGGCTACAGTGAACATTGATTTGAACCTGCAAAATTGAACATCATAAGCCCCGCGGTGACAATAGCAAACTAAAAATAAAGGAGCAGCTGTGAGTCTAGCTCTCAACCAGCTCTCATTACAGTAAACATGCCAGTAGTGCCACCGCCGCGAGTGGCGTAATGTTCGCGCAGCCACGGCAGACATTAAACATGTTATTGACTCGGCTCTCTATGAAAACAAACAGTGGCGCGGCGGTGGCTGATTGAGGACAGACAAACAGAGTTAAGGAGCCTGAACTCACCCAAACACGGTGAAATAACACAGATTGGCAATTTACAGACTTGACGGTGATTTACGTCATGGGCCATTAAACTGTTAATAGTTTAACTCCTGCTTCTCAACTGCCGTATTAAGAATCTCTGTTGTTTAAAGGGCGAGGTCGCTTCTCGCCCTTAGGCGTCTTACTGGTTTACACTGTTATACAACAGTGACGCATGCCGAGAACAGGTGATCTACTGTACAAGCTTTACAGCACATTGTGTGGATGCAGCACATTGTGAGCTGTGAGATGTTTTTTCTGTACATGATCATTATTGTCGGGCACCATGGTGCCTCATAAAACAGAAGATAGAGCCAGCAGAGAGAAAGATTCCATTGTAGTATGGTATTTTTGTTGCATGAATTTCCAACAAAGTGATGAGAAAGGCATTATGTGTGTATGCATAACAGTGGCTGCACGACCAGACAAGCAATTTCCATCTGTATGTAAATGCTGAGCATGTAAATAAGCCACACAGCACGCACGCTTTCAAAATGAGATTGCCGGTGGGCCCTCCGGACGGTGATTTTCACACGCTATTTGATCCAGTGACACATGGCTCTTATATCTTGTACAACACGGTGGGCGTCAAGATAGGCCATAGTCAAATAATGGGCTATATATATGCCTGTATTGTATATGTGTGATTCGCCGCAGCTCGGTCAGGGTTTTTCTGGGCTAATAGACTAGCTGGAAGTGGAGTAAGGCAGAGAAAATGCTCTCTAACAACAGTGGGATTGGCGTGAATGTGTTTTCTCACATAGGCCTAGCTGTATCTCCCTCACGTCCTTTCATTCAAACTAACTTTAATCTTGTTCCGGAGAATTCCATTAATCTCTGAGGTTGCATTGCTCAGAGTACAAAAGGGAAAATGGGAGGAAAATGCTGAGCAATGCTGAGGGGGAAAAAAACAACACAAATGCCATATTTTTATGTTCTCACTTCTTTATGCTAGCTGAGTCCAAGCAGAGGACATGCCAGTCTATTTCTCTGTCTGCTTTCTGTAATCCGTTCAATGCAGCACATTCCTAGTGAATTCATACCCTGCACCACCGCAAACCAAATCCCAGCTATACTCTCACTCCAACCCTCTCACCCAAATAGCACGGATTGGCATTTCAGTACATACACGCCTAGAAAACCCCATACAGCACAATGCATACATATGACACTGAAATCCTCCTCCATAGACCGTGACGGAGGGGTGCCTCTGACGCCTCCGTCGCGGTCAAAACTGTAGCAGTGCAATATGGATTTTGGGGTTTTCTAGGCGGGTATGTACGGAGTTGCCAATTGGCCTGCCCTGGCACGGTACTGGTATATTGCCTCGAAGACGGGCTGTCAAAGAAATCAAATCAAATGTGGAGGACAGACCCATTTGCCCTTTCCATATAGATTATTTATCAATCTGACCGCCCACATCAGATCATACCTGCTTTCACAGTTTTCTCACATGCTGAGACACGCACACAAGCACGCACGCACGCGCGCACGCACGCACGCGCGCACGCACGCACGCGCGCACGCACGCACGCGCGCACGCACGCACGCACGCACGCACGCACGCACGCACGCACGCACGCACGCACGCACGCACGCACGCACGCACGCACACACGCACGCACAGACACACACTCACACACTCACACAGACACACACACGCACAGTGGCCTCACGTCAGCCTAACAGCTGGCCACAATCTCTTTTTCAGCTCATGGTCTGGTGACCACAGATACATTTTCATTTTGAACATTATTATATTGTCACCAAAAAAATAAAAGGAAACTGCAAAACACAATACACTCACGCACACACGCACGCACGCACGCACGCACAGCAAACCCCTGCTCTCTCTCGTCCTCTATCCCTCCCTCTTGCATTAAAATTGTCCATTTCTGTCCATTAAAATGGACAGAAAGGAGTTAGCACAATGGCTCTCTGTGTGGCACTCTTCCCATTAAGCCACCTGACAGCGGGATCGTAATGCCACTCTCTCGACAGAATGAAACTCTTCACTACCAGCTCTCACAATGCAATAATGTAACGCACGCACGCACGCACACACGCACGCACGCACGCACGCACGCACGCACGCACGCACGCACGCACGCACGCACGCACGCACGCACGCACGCACGCACGCACGCACGCACGCACGCACACACACACACTGTAAATGCCACAGTCATCGGTTGGTGGGTTGGTGCCTTCGTGGGTTGGTGGGTGTATTATGATGTGATCATCATAATACACCCACCAACCCATAAAGACAATGATCTCCATAATATTCTACAATGATGCCCAAACACTGTAATGTATTCTACTGAACACAAGAAAATATTCCCGCATCTCCGTAAGAGGCCTTTGCTAAAGTATGTTTCACCAGTTTCAAACCAGGGCCTCCACCCTCAGGGGGGCCTCCAAGCTCTGACTGATCGTCAGGCGTCAGTCAACCCCCTGCCACCCTTGGCCTTCTCTCTCACTCACTCACTGTGTTGCTCTCTCCCATGATGTTAAGTTACACCTATTTCCTGTTAATTACCTGGATAAAATGTGCAGCATTGGGAGGTAAAGGGGAAACCCTTATTACGACAGGATGAGGAGAGGTGTTCTTGCTATACGTAATCGTTGAGAGTAATGGCTGTGCGCGATATTGAACAGTCAAAACAATTTGTCCCGCAATACGCCTGTATCAAGAATAATCATGTCATTATATACTGTATGGGGGCCTCATATTTGGTCTTGAAACGGGCCTCCAGATTCCTAAGACCACTGGCACATCTCAGTGCACAATCTCAGTGCGTGTGCCTCTTTAAACAAAACAACAAAACAACAAAATAAGTGGTAAAAGTTCGAATTCTATCTGCCTCGCCTTGCTGCCCGTGCCAAAGGACTGAGTAATTTATATTATCCAAGCCAATGAATAGTAGATGATCAAGAACACATTTGTTATCTCTCGGGAGCAGATACAGTATGGGCTGGGAAAAAAGGCCCTCCGGATCTTTTCTGTACATTTCAATTCCATCCGACATGCGTTGAAGAAGTCTTGGTTTGGACTTCAAACAACGGCTTTGCTTCGCTTTACTGCATCTCCAGCCATGAAGTCAACACAACAGTGGGTGGAGAGGAAATGAGTAGACACTGAAGTACAGTTTTGAGGTATTTCTACTTTAGTTGAGTCTTTCCAATTTCCAGTACTTTTACTTCTACTCCACCACATCTCAGAAGCATGAAATATTGTACTTTTACTCCACTACATTCATTTGAAAACTTTAGTTACTATTTACTTTCTAGATATTGATTATTATTACTAAACATACACTAACCACTTCAACCCTATATACATTTCGGCCATTTGAAAATAGCCGATCTACAAGCTACAATGCACCGCATCGCATTGTGAGCTTTTTTATACTATATATATTTGAAAACTTGAAATGGGCCATTCTGCATAATGAGTACTTTTACTTTTCATACTTCATACATAGTAGTTCTACATTGCAGTATTGATACTTTTACTGAAAGTCAAACATTTGAGTATACTTTTTCCACCAGCGATTACATCAGACATTGACGTTGAAGTCTTGGTTTTGGACTTCAAACGGCGGCTTTTCTTCACTTCCCATCTCCAGCAAGTCAAAGCTTTTAGCATGGGAAGGCTTTGATTAGCCCCATTGGGTTGTATAGTGCAGTGCAGTGTACCATAGTGATTAGCCCCATTGGGTTGTATAGTGCAGTGCAGTGTACCATAGTGATAAGCCTGATAATGATGGGCTACACTGCGTCGGTGGTTTATGGACCGCTACATTGACCCTGCATGTCTGTTAACCTTGACTTCTCCCTCTCATAAATCACGGCGAAAGGTTTACTATGGTCCTCAACTTCGCCAGGACGTCTTTCGAGTCGTATTCCGTGGGTGGCACTGACCAAAACAACAATACTGGTATTAATGGCAGTCATGGCAGATCAGTAATGAGAAATCATCACTCACATTTACAGCATTATGTGTCACTAATCGAAGGAGGGATGTCGGTGTAAGCGAGCTTTGGCAGAAAAGTATGTTGTAAAAAACTATAATAAACACTACAGCGTGTGCACACATTCGTGGATGGAATGCTATCGGCGTGCAACTTATAGTCTTATTCACTGTCATTGTTAACACCCTGAGCCCACAGGACGGAGTTCTCCGCCCTATCAATTAGTAACGCCCAGCGCTCAAGACGGAGGATGGAAGAAGAAGAGGATGGGTGACATGATGCACACCAGACTCCACGGTGAACCATTCGGATGGTTTTCCATCAACAAGGACACTGCACTCGAAGTGACGATAGAACAACCCATCAGTGAGACCATTTTGCAACCAAGCATAAAATGACTTGTCTTTTAGTTCTACTGGATCGCTTGTCGACTAGTGCCTTCCTAACATATTAGTCTAGTTTTTATTTGTTGATGAAATTGTCAACATATTTACGCAGAGGGGGCAACAAAATGTGCCAAAAAGTGCCAAGCCGACCCTCATAATAACAATTTTCTCTGCGGCTCCGCCGCATGTGCTTCCTCACAAACGGCGAAAGTATAGCCGATCTGCATAAGATAATGCAGCGCTGTCGTCAGGAGGGGGCAGTAGGGCAAACACATCGTCAGCGATGTCCCTGGGGACGAAGTCACTATGTCCTTGGATCCCGTTGGGGCTCTTCACTAGCAGGTGAGCCATGTACAGTAGAAGTCACTATGTCCTTGGATCCCGTTGGGGCTCTTCACTAGCAGGTGAGCCATGTACAGTAGAAGTCACTATGTCCTTGGATCCCGTTGGGGCTCTTCACTAGCAGGTGAGCCATGTACAGTAGAAGCAGCCGATCCCGTTGGGGCTCTTCACTAGCAGGTGAGCCATGTACAGTAGAAGCAGCAGATCCCGTTGGGGCTCTTCACTAGCAGGTGAGCTATGTACAGTAGAAGCAGCAGATCCCGTTGGGGCTCTTCACTAGCAGGTGAGCTATGTACAGTAGAAGCAGCAGATCCCGTTGGGGCTCTTCACTAGCAGGTGAGCTATGTACAGTAGAAGCAGCAGATCCCGTTGGGGCTCTTCACTAGCAGGTGAGCCATGTACAGTAGAAGCAGCAGATCCCGTTGGGGCTCTTCACTAGCAGGTGAGCTATGTACAGTAGAAGCAGCCGATCCCGTTGGGGCTCTTCACTAGCAGGTGAGCTATGTACAGTAGAAGCAGCAGATCCCGTTGGGGCTCTTCACTAGCAGGTGAGCTATGTACAGTAGAAGCAGCAGATCCCGTTGGGGCTCTTCACTAGCAGGTGAGCCATGTACAGTAGAAGCAGCCATGTACAGTAGAAGCAGCAGTGACAAGACTACACAGAAATGTGTGTGGAATGTGGGATATATTAGAATATTGTAGCGATCCTGCAAAAGACCCGGCCGTAACTCTCTTGGTGTGGCTTGTTGCTCGCTATAGTCTGTCGAGTTGGAGATCAGGGTTCGAATCCAGCTCGGGGTGCTGAAAACGTTACAATATTGAGTAAATTGGCTACCCTATATAAAATAGACTGGGTCTAAACAAGACACTTAACCCTTAACTCGGAATTATGGCTCAGATTGAGCTGGATTGAACAACGCGCCGATGTTAGCGGCTCAATACTAAATGGTTACTGCTCCTGAAGACTCTTAAATAGACAATGATCACATTTACTTTAGATGATTTTCTATTTCGATTTAGCGTCCACTCCACTGCTACTAATAGTTGGGATGGGCAAATGGACAAATTTCACATATGTATGTGTACAAATGTACAGTGACAAATAAATACCCCCCCAAAGGATGTGGTGTGTGTTTGCTTGTTTGTGTGTCTCCATGCCTCAATAACCCCTGTCCTCCCTTTACTCCCTCTTCCCCCGTGGGTTTCGCTTGACTTGCAGCGTTTTCACAGCTGCTTTGAACGGTGCACTCCATTACACCTTAAATCGCTTAAAGAGATCTGAAGCGGCCCCAAAAAACTCCCTCTGCCGCTAATTCTCCCTGACGCTGTGGATCATCTAAGACTCTCTAGGGGAGGTGAGAGGTAGCGAGTATAACACGTCGTGAGCTCCGACGCGAGGTGCACACAAAGGTCCAACGCTGTCATCGTCATCACGATCCTTATACCTTGAATGCGAGCAATGGAGCGTGTTAAATCGAGCCACAAAAGAAATACCTATGAACCCACGCTGCTGTCTTCAAAGATATCACACACACGACAGTATATACGGTAGCACGGACAGGGATTATATTTTTTTCTGTGCCTTCGCGCTGATGATGAGTATTTGGCAAGGATGTTTTGACATGAAGAGATTTCTTGAGCTTTTATTGGTCACCCGGAGAAGCCAACAGAGATTAGGCTCAATAAATGAGTATAGCGTGAGTACGGGGCCTCTTTCTTCTCCTGTGTTTTGGTGGTGGCCCGTCATCAGCCTGCAGCGAGCAGGAGACACACAGCTGCACGGCGCTATTGATTCTCCTCCCGTGGTCTCCAGGCACCACTCTCTCTCTCTCTCTCTCTCTCTCTCTCTCATTCAGGCCGCCTGCCAAGTGGCTCTGAACAGTGGCTCCTGCTCCCACAGTGTCTGCACGTCTGCTTAACACATCGAGACCTGAAGAGCGAGGACAAGATTCTACAAAATGTCTTTCTAAAATCATGACAGTTTTCTGAAAAACCTTATGTTTCTATGTGTCAGTGGTTCTCAAACTATTTCATGTCAAGGACCCCCGGAATTATCCGTATTTGGCCGCCGACCCCCCCATCTGAAGAAATGTTGTTCCAAGGAGTCAGGGACCCCCCCCCAGAAGCAAAGATTTGAGTTAAATAGAAGATATACAAGCTCGTAGCACGGCCCTCGGTGCCGTGCTATGAGCTTGTAGATCTGCTATTTTTCAACAGCTAAAAGTATAAAATAGCGGTTAAAAGCTATAAGGCAACACGGACGCGTTGCAGGTCTCAGTGGCTTAAACACGATCAATGGGCCATCAGCGGGGAAGAGAGGAGCCTTTACTTCCACACAGGGTGTGAGAGAGAGCGTGCACGCTGCTGGGGGGAAATTGAAAAGATATGTGGTGGAAAGGCGTCATGATGATGCTACACTGGGCAGCTATCATAAGGCAAATGGATTGTTTTCAAAGCCACACACACACACACACACACACACACACACACACACACACACACACACACACACACACACACACACACACACACACACATACACATTTAGATATTTCTCTAAACAGCCTATTTAAAATGGCAAATGGTGCATTTATATAGCACCTTTATCCAAGGCGCTGTACAGAGTTTGTGCATCACATTCAGCCCAATCATACATCGATGCCGGAGGAAGCCATGCAAGGCACCAACCTGCACATCGGGAGCAATTAGGGGTTCAGAGTCTTACTCAATTAGACACTTCGACACTAACTCAGCCCACAGGGATGGAACTGGAAACCTTGTGGTTTGCGGTGAAGACACAAGTGTATAAACACAAACATTGAGTAAACACAAACATTGAAGACAAAGGGGGGGGGGGGGGGGGGGGGGCACCACTGACATAGAAACATAGGGTTTTCAGAAAACTTATAGGATTTAGAAGACTACTAACAAGACGTTTGTTTAGAAAATCCTGAGGCAAGGTTGGAGAGTGTGTGAAGTGTGTATCAACAAGTAACTCGACTCCGTCCGATCTTCCATTTAGGCAAAGCTCAGCAAAATTCACCATATTGGACTGCCAAGACTGTGTATATACTGTACGATGAATAGAGTTATGGGAGGGATAAAAAATCACACCCGTGTGAACTGAGTGGTGCAACTACACATTTATTGTTACAGTGACGTCACATACTAACCATAGCAACCATGCTCGTTTTTTTGGTACGAACAAACACGGGTACACGGGTACAAAGCCAGTTGTTGGAGTGGTTTGCACCACTCAAAAAGCAAGTATTCTCATTTCAGACACAAAATAATCTATATTGATATGATGCATGATGCATTGTGCATACAAATCACACCCGGGTGAAGTGAGGGGCACTCTTATCAACTTTCAGTGATGTAATAATGATGTAAAACGGTGACAAAACAAATAGTAAATTCTCTTTATTGTCGTTTTTAAAACAAACATTGAACTAAAAACAAACATTAAACCTGTATGGGCTAGCGCCACTCAAAAATCAGACCTGTCTGAAGTGAGTGGTGCTGTACTGTACTGTACTGTACTGTACTGTACTGTACTGTACTGTACTGTACTGTACTGTACTGTACTGTACTGTACTGTACTGTATGGTTTTTGAGTGGTGCTAGTCACTCCTATGCGGAGCTATGTGTGTGACGCACGCACGCACGCACTCACTCACTCACTCACTCACTCACTCACTCACTCACTCACTCACTCACTCACTCACTCACTCACTCACTCACTCACTCTCTCTCTCTCTCTCTCTCTCTCTCTCTCTCTCTCTCTCTCTCTCTCTCTCTCTCTCTCTCTCTCTCACACACACACACACACACACACACACACACACACACACACACACACACACACACACACACACACACACACACACACACCACACAAATTGCTCACACATCACAGGCAGACAAGGCTATTTTCTGATGTCTCATTACCTCTGACTTTGATATAAAAAAGGCAACATTACATTATCTAGGCTGAAATGACTAGGCTCAATTCAAGTGCAGTGCAGCGGTATTTTTCAACACAGAATGTATTTGATCTTCCCTCGGTGTATAATTGACTTATGACTTCAGCAATTGAAAACTGCGGTGGTGTTATTTAGAGGTGCAGCAAATCAGCGTATAGAATAAAAGGCTGAGGGAACTGTTGACTGTGGGTGGTAAGTTTAATTAACCCATTTAGACCTGAGGACAATTCTACAAATGTCTTCTAAATCCTGACAGTTTTCTGAAAAACCCATGCATGTTTCTATGTCAGTCGTTCTCAAACATTTTCTCCAAAGGTATTGGAAATCTGAAGATAAAGTACAAATACCTCAAAATTGTAGCCTACTTAAGTACAGTACTTAAGTAAATGTGCGTAGCTACTTTACACCACTGCCAATCAATGGGTAAACAAGTTAGTATCCTGCTGCAATGAGAGAGAAAAAAACATTTCAGCACCTTGGACAGCGTCACCAAATAGACCAGGAATGCAGAGGGGAAAAAAACGTTTCAGCACCTTGGACAGCGTCACCGAACAGAGCAGGAATGCAGTGGGAAACAAATATTTCAGCACCTTGGACAGCGTCACCGAACAGAGCAGGAATGCAGTGGGAAACAAATATTTCAGCACCTTGGACAGCGTCACCGAACAGAGCAGGAATGCAGAGGAAAAACTATAGTGAACAAAATAACTCAAGCGAGCCACAGAGAGCTCGCTCCCTCGTCAATATACGTTAATTTAAAGATAATTGTCCTATAACCGTGATTAATTATTTTATGCTGCATCGGCACTTTTCAGCCCGTACGAGCATGAAATTAGCATTCAAATATTTATTACACCCTGCATGGAAAGACGTCACTCTGCAGGCAGCGGCGGTGGGGAGACACTGGAGAGTAGGGGTGTAACGATATAGTAACGAAATATTGATTTTAATTTAAAAAATCAAAGTATAGATGTCTTCATCAGAGAGTTCTATTCCATCTTTGACGTTGAGGCTAATTACATTGGACTGGCCAAGTCTATGCAATCAACCAAGCCACCTGAGGGATAATGAATAACTCTGAGAGCTGTATCACGCATGGCTCGTGCAAAAGTAAAAATAAAAATGTAATAGTATGCTATTGCTGTTTTTGAATGAAATATTATTACAGTCAAAAAAAAAATCAAAGTATATCGAATTGGAAACAGCAAATATCGTATCATATCGTTGGACTTTGTATCGTATCTTTTTGCAATGGAAATAATCGGTATCGAATCGTTTTGCAATGGAAATAATACAATTTTATCAGTATTTGTGCATTGTATTTGGCAATTTTAAGAAGAAAAAAATAAAAAGATGGGTTTAATTACTTTTCCATTCCATATCGCTACAATTAGTCTATCAAAAAATTTGTGTATTCCCTGTGTTCATGTCAAGGCGTGGGTTTGTCCATATGTGTTCAAGTACAATGTCCAGAATCGCTGTGTTTACTCATTTATATCCATAATAATAAATCTTTCCCTTAAAAAACCTACACTATCCACAAGTTTCACACATATTTAATGTATTACGGATAGCCGGTTGTCCAGAACCAGCACAAAAGCCTCTTCCCGGGCTCTGGGCCCTGATCACCCCTATATCTATATGTAGCTGGCCTGTTCTGACATAATGAATTTCATTTTTAATTAATTGCATTTTTATTGCGCTTTTACGTGCCTACTCAAAGCACATACAATGGTTCATTCATTCATACATTGGGAGGTGAAGCAGCGAACGCCAGCGTCCTCACTTCCCACATTCACACACCAATGGTGGCGAGCTCACACCGATTGTTCGGTGTGAGTCACAATGATTGTTCTGACATCACAATGATGCGCAACCTCGCCCTTTATTAGCCAATTGATCACACATGTTGCGTTCATACGGGCAAATGAAAGATGCAGTCTACCATTCATTGTCAATGGAAGCCAGCGACATGACGTTGCAAAGACGGAACGATGCATGTAGCTGCTCCAAATCAACTCACAACACGTCTTTGCATCATTTCATCTTCCCGCACGAATGCACCAACACCTGATCAGCCCCAAAAGGGAACTGATCACCCCTAGATCTACATGGAGATATGGAGCTGGCCTGTTCTGACATCACAATGATGTTCTGACAGTGCCCGGTGCCGAGGCCGTTGGATCACCGGTTGTCCAGAACCAGCACAAAGCCTCCGAACCAGCACAAAGGCTCCAGACAGGGCACAAACCCAGATCACCCCTACATCTCCATATATGGAGCTGGCCTGTTCTGACGTCACAATGATGTTCTGACATCACAATGATACGCGCCCTTTATTAGCCAATTGATCACACCTGATCACCGCCTGTGTACCAAATCTTATCCAACAAACGACAACTAAATATTCTTTAGTTTTGGGTCTGCGAGGATATACTGTAAATCTCATCAAACTGTGGTCCGTGCATGGCTCAAAATGCCGAATAAACTAGAAATGCACTCTGTCAACTAGAAATGCACTCTGCACAACCCTAGGCCTATATGGCCTACTTGAGCGCAAAAAGAGTGTGCAAGTACTGCTACTAACTAATGTCTATTACAACTGCTGTTCTAAATCCTTTAGACCCGTTATTGACCTTATACCAACCTTACATACATACATACATACATACATACATACATACATACATACATACATACATACATACATACATACATACACACACACACACACACACACACACACACACACACACACATACATACATACCCAGCCGATCACCAAACGTACCTATACGTCATCAAGAATAGTGGTCCCCTATTGGCCGGTGGACAACACCGACATACCCAGCCGATTACAGCATTTGCGTGCTCTGCTTGCGCTAGTATTAATGGACCTCGATATATGGAGAAAGGGTACACTGCTGCAACACATCAGCGGAGCAGCCTACAACAACAACCACATACAACCATTCACCTTACCCGAGCGTTGTCATGGTGACGATGGTGTACCAGAAGGCGGCGGGGATGGAGGTGAACTTGCTGGCGGTCGAGCCCTTCTCGGCGTAGAACATGACGGTGGCGAAGATGATGATGGCCATGGTGAGCGAGAAGAGCAGGAAGCCCAGCTCCGAGGCGCAGCTCTTCAGCGTGTAGCCCAGGATGCGCAGCCCCGCCGAGTGGCGCGAGAACTTGAAGATGCGGAAGACGCGGAAGACACGCAGCGTCACGAAGGCGCCGCTCACCTTGGTTGGGGAAAAAGGGGTAAAAATCATCAGCCCTCAACGGCTTCTGACAGAAATATGGGACGGGCATGGGGAGGGACCCCTCCCCTATATACTGGGCGGGGATATTCTTTCTTTTTTACATGAGGTGAGGTGCATGGGTGTTCTCATGTACTATAGAGCGTCAGTCTCGCCCCCTTTCAGAACGACGAGAGCACCAGGAAATAATTCCCCATTCATTTTTCCCATATGTTTCAAAAATAATTTATTTAAGCATGTAAGCCTCGGACAAAGCCAACAGCCGAGTTGACAAATCATGACAATTAATATATTTTTTTGGGCCGAACAAATCATTTGAAAGAAGAAAAAAAAATAGTTTTTCTTCTTTCCAATTATTTGTTCGGCCCAAACAAATGTGTTTTATTGTTATAGATTTGTCAACTCGGCTGTTCGAGGCTTACAGATCTTTAAAGAAATACCTTTTGAAACGTCTATGGGGAAAATTAATGGGGAATTATTTCCTGCATGGTGCCTCGTTGTTCTGAAAGGGGACGCTCTATTACGTGCTGAAAAGGGATTTTCAATCCACACCTCCTGGGTTTGAATCCTGCTTGCACCACTGTTTTTGTGCCAGTCGCAAACAATTATTATTTTTATTTTTCAGATAAAGTCAAGTTTTAGGCTCAAACCACACCAATGCAACTCCTTGCAACATGCCATTGGGAATAATGGTTGCAACTTGCAAGTAGTTGCAAGGAGTTGCATGTGGCCGTGTCCAGGCAGAAGAAGTTGCATGCAGGCGACCCTCTGGTGTGGTTAGGGCATTAGACCACAACGCAGTCTGTGAGGTTAGGGCTAATAGTGTTAGGGAACCCAGCTAACATTAACCCTGTCCCTAACCATAACTTATGGTTAGGGACAGGGTTAGTGTTAGCTGGGTTCAGAAATACATTTATCACAATGTATTTCTATCATAAATGCATTAATCAGATGGTAATTTCAACAGAAAGGCATGCAGTTTAATACCAGACGGCTATTTCTGTCAGAAATAACATTTATCACACTGTATTTCTATCAGAAATGTGTTAATAATCAGATGTTAGGCCTATACAGCATGTGGTTTTTAATGTCAAGGACCCCCAGAATCATATACTTATCAGCCTGCGGACCCCCCATTTGAAAATATATCCCAAGGACCCTCATAAGAGAAGATTTTTGAGGCTCTATAGCAGTCATTTCAACCATTTTCATTTGAAGGTCCTCCCGGTTTGACCTGAATTAGGGGCTAAGGTCCTTAATGGCGTTTCTATGTCTGGGATTTGTATTGTAAAATCAAAGTTAATTTAACTCTGAGAGAGTTACAGTCCCATAAGGGTCCATTTGGTTCCTATAATATAATTTAGCTGGGGACCCCCTGGAACTCCCTCAAGGGCCCCCGTGGTCGGACCCCAATTTGGAACCTGAATACACAGAAGCCGGTTGAGTTGAGGGCTGACTGATTCCACCCCGCGGCCCAGCCTGTTGCCTTAGCCCCGTCCAGCACCCCCCCTCCCCCCCGTGGCGCCGGGCCTGCCGCGGGCCGCCTTAATGTGCTCACCTGGTCGTTGTCGGACATGACCAGGCCGATGTAGTAGGGCATGATGGCCACCACGTCGATCACCGACATGACGCTCTTCATGAAGCGGTAGCGGCTGGGCGCGGCGATCAGCCGCAGGATGTACTCGCCCGTGAAGATTAGGACGCACGCCGTGTCCAGGCAGAAGAAGGCCAGCGAGTAGCGCTCGCCGCAGGACAGCTCCTTGCTGCCGGAGGAGGAGGGTCGGTACGCGCCGCACGGCACCGTCTCCACCACGTTGGCGCCCACCGACACGGCGATGAAAAATCCCGTGACGTAGTAGAAGACGAGCGCCATGGTGCTCGTGTGCGGGTTCTCGAACGCGCGCCACAGGTACTCCCGCTTCGACAGGTTGGTGGGCGGCGCGTCCTTGCTGGCGTCCATCTCCGCGTCGTCCTCCAGCCGCTCCACGTTCTCGCGCCGCCGGTCCTTGTACTCCTCGTAGCAGCAGTCGCCGATGATCTCGGGGATTATTCCGAAGAAGGCGAGCTCCTCGTCGTAGGCGGAGATGCACTCCGCGCGCGGGTAGTGCAGCTTGCCCGTGCGGTAGAAGTTGAGGATGTGCCTGAAGATGTCCGGGTCGCGGTCGAAGAAGTACTCGTTGGTCTCCTCGTGGAAGAAGAAGTCCCGCTCCGTGCTGCCCAGCAGCGTGTCCGGGTAGCGCTCCAGCGTGTTCCGCCACGTCTGGAAGCGGCTGCCCGACACGTTCAGGACGATCAGTCCGTCCTGGGCTCTCTTCCGCTCCTTCGGGGGGACGGGCATGGGCGCACTGGCCACGGGCATCCACCCGATGGCCGCGGCGCGGGCGAAGGGGAGCCATGCCGCTACGCCTGCCATGCTTCTTAATTGACCCCTATATACTGGCTATAAGATCCAGACACCCTGGTTCGGTTTGTCACAGTGCTACGGCCCGGAGGACATGGAATGCATCTGGGGGGGAAATAAGAGACAGAGAAAAGAACAGCAAACGAATACTGACTGTTTAATAGGCATCTCATCTGTAGCAGCGTGGTGGAAGGAGCGGGATACAGACAGCGGTTTAGCTTATATGATTGTGACAAATTAAGTCTACATGTTTGGTAAAAACGCGTTTAATATATAAACCAGATCCTGCGCATCATGGCATTGTTGCATGTAAGCATATATAGCAAGGCTACAATAGCCTATGCAGTCACTGTAGCCTATACTGTTCTGTCATACACTAGCCCTATACTTTGCGACAAAATGAAACCATAAATTAGACCTCGACAGCGTAACGCATCAATAAAACAAAGAATGGAATGTTCTTCGAAATCTATAAGTATAAACCCACCTTATAGCGCAGGCGACTCTTTAAACTGCAACGCAAGTTGAATGTACAGCCATAGTCTCACAAGACCATCCGCCACCCATCAATCTCCTTATTGCGGTGCTGGAGACAGAGAAAGACTAGTATAAAAAAGAGAGAGAAAAAAAGAAGAAGCAGAAAGAAAGGAAAAGAAAAGAAAGGAAAAAAACGCCGCATCAACAAGTTAAACGATTCAAGCCGTAGTTTCTTCAGTGAGTGGTCATTCGTCCAAGCAGTGTATTTCTCGCTGACCATCCGCATGGGAACGGACGGTGGTCACTGAGATATCGCATGCGTTTTTTTTTTCCTCTGCAGCTTCTCTCTCTCCTCAATAAACTCTGCTTCTCTCATCGACTGCAAGACCACCACCCACCCCCCTAGGAAGTGACTGAGAGAGAGAGAGAGAGAGAGAGAGAGAGGAGTGGTCCTCTGCACACAAACCATGGGCTTGCTTGCTCACTGTCTGCAGGGGGAAGTCATCAACGCGTAACGGTCATATCGCCGTTACGCGGTCATATGCAAGTATAGGAAGGTTTCTCCAAAACCTTTCCTGCGTTTTGGGTATAGTCGCGGCGAGTGGGTTTTGCTGTATAGCACATCACGTGACTTCGGCGTTCTTCGTCGACTTGCCCAATTTGCATAATTATGCATTATAAAAAACATATGCGTTTTATGCAGACGTTGTGATTGTAGTCTGTTGTTGCTGAACTGGCGCGTGTTGAAAAGTAAATTTAAAGTTGTCTTTTTTATAGAGGTTGTAACAGTCTTGCGTGCATTATTTAAATACATAGCCGATAATTCGTTATTCCTTGATACATATACATCCCTCGTGATTAATATTTTCACTTGAATAAGATCATGAATATAAGATGGACTCTGTCTTTCCTAAAGAAGTGTAATAATAGATGTTATTCATGGCATGTGTTGCAACCACGAGAGCTTTAAGCCGGTGGGAGTCTGAAGTATAGCTCTCTCCATGCAGCTCAGCGCGAGATTCAAGGCAGCTGTGTCCACTTGGGACGCATGTGTTGCATGCAGGCAGGCTGAGGCAGGCACACACGCACACACACACGCACGCACGCACGCTATCTCGCACGCGCGCGCGCACACACGCACACACACACACACACACACACACACACACACACTTGAATTATTTTATTTGGATCTGCACAAGAGGCGCAATACAATAGATTCAAACACTGATCAGAAGAATTAAGGTTTCATTATATGGTCCAACCAAGATATCTGACATGACCCGGACATCACCGGACATCTTCAGGCACGCCCCCCACTGCTGCACATGCTTAACACATCACAGAGGAAAAAAGATAGCACATTGATGACACAGCTATAAGCTGCTAACTATACTACTTGGCACTACTATAGACAGGATGTTTTTTTCTCCTTTAAGCCACCTAAGGATAAGATAGACAGACTGCCCATAATAGCTGAGACAGAACAGTATTTATTTATAGCCAACTTTTTTGCATTTGTCTTTTGCAATCCACCCAATTGCAGACCTCTGAGCACAAGTTTATGGACATGGCCCAGACTTCCCTTCACACACGCACCGAGACTCTCTCTCTCTCTTTCTCTCTCTCTCTCTCTCACACACTGGTGTTCAAATCAACCCAACTGTTTTCTTCTGAGTACGGAAATGAGGTATTAAAGGGATAGTTCATATTTTTTTTAACTTAAGCTATTATGAAATACTTGCCATTAATATAGTGGTTGCAACTGTATTGATATAGTCCCGTGGTGCATGGGAGTTCTGCTCTGGTTTTGGTGAAATATTTTTGTGGGGGGCACTGGGGCCCTGGGGGTCACGCATTAAAAATAGATTACAGTAACCCACAAAACTAACGTCATTTGCATTGTTGACCTATTTCTAAAATATTAGTGCAACTTTCATTCATTTTTGACCCCTCTATCACACAGAACTATGTTTTTTGTGTCCATATCCCCAATTTTAGCGACACTGCGGGCTGGCTCCCTGTAACCTTTAGAATTGTTTTTAAGAATGTATTGTTGACTTTTAAAGCCCTTAACGGCCTGGCATGTGCCGGTCCGCTGCTTGAGGTCCTCCAACTTAGCCCTTCTAGTGGTCCCTAAAACTAATCTGGTGACCATGCAGGCCAGGGCGACAGGGCTTTTGCAGCCAGGGCCCCTACTCTGACCTCAGGGTTGCTAGTTCCCTCACAATTTCTAAAACAAATTAAAGACACATTTATACAGAGAGCCAGGCCTTTTTTAACCCCCAGCACTTCATACCTTTCCCCCTCTGATAGTGTTGTTGTTTAATTGTGTCTGTAATTGCTGACTGTGATGCTTGTGATTGCTTGATTGTTTTATTTTCTTTGGAACATTGTTTAAAAAGGTTCTATATAAATAAAGTTGTAAATAAAAGTTGTGCTAATATTTTAGAAATGGGTCAACAATACAAATTACCTTAGTTTTGTGGCTTAATTTACTTTTAATGCGTGGCCCCAGTGCCCCCCACAAAATGACCAGAACTATACTTAATATTCTGCAAAACCAGAGCAGAACTCCCACCACGGGACTCGGGCAATCAATTCATACAGTTGCAACCACTATATTAATGGCAAGTATTTCATAAACTTAAGTTCAAAAATTGTGAACTATCCCTTTAAGAATGACCCAACACGACAGTCTTTATTTGGCTGTCGTGTCGGCTTTATTTACACTTTTGTTCTTAAGAAACTTTGGCCTATTCGTGCTGAGGTTTTCAGCACCATGGAGAGCACCACATGGAGATCACCTTTCCTTTCTCAGTCGGGGAAATGTCAATATATGTCACCATATGTAGCATATAATTAGGTGCACCGATTCCCGCTTTGATAAACGTGCCTTTGGGAAATTAATTAGATGTAAATCCCCCCAAAACACTCAAAGCCTCATTTGCATTATCATCACCGTGTGCACTTTTGCCCAAGAGTGGGGATTTATCTATCTACTAAATGACTGCCAAAAGAAAGGCCTATACCAGCAGCACACTGTATTAAAGAGCCAAGCAATTTTAATAGCACAACCATACCAGAGCACAATTCACTGCAGCAGTGCTCATGTTGTTGACTAAAGTTTTTGATATTTAGTCGACTATAAGACTAGACTAAGACTAAACCATTTCAGAAGACTGATGTGGTATTCAAAAGACTATATAAGACTAAGAGTAAACATTCCATTAAGACTAAAAGACTATGATTTTTATATTTAGTCAACTAAGACTATCAAATCAATCAAATCAAAATGTATTTGTATAGCACATTTCTAAAAGTGCTTCACATCACAGAACATAATAACATACAGTATAGCCTACATATAGAGGCAAAAAGAGAAGAAGAGGATAAGAAGACCAAGAAAAGCAAAAAGGAAGGAAAAGCATTAAAACACAGTGTCAAAACAGAGCAGCATATCAAAAAACAATGAGCAGTAAAGGTACATTGTCTACATTGGACTAAACAATCGGACTAAACAATTTCAGAAGACTAAATAGGACTAAGTAGTCTAGTAGCCAGCCCATAGAGCCCCATTGTGAACCCGGACATGTTGAGTACACCAAGGTTTTATGTTAGAAATGTTGAGTATGGGTCCCCAGCATGTAGAAACTGCCGGATGCTATCTTGCAAATGTTGAGCAATTTTCATAATTGGCATAATATGTGACCATACCAATTACAACCTATAGAAGGCAAAATATTAAAAATGTCATCATGCTTTGTGTAGCATGTGATGTGTCAAACTAGGGGGTTTTCATGATGCTGAATCCATTCCAAGCATTAGTTTAGCAAAAAACCACTCATTGCACTCACAAATTGATGATGTCAGCACATTTGGGCATTTGGACAAGTGGGCATGGCCGTTTTAAGCCCAATGAGTGTTTTTTTTGCAAAACTAATGCTTGGAATGGATTCAGCATCATGAAAACCTCCTAGTTTGACACATCACATGCTAGATAAAGCATGATAACATTTTGAATAATTTGCCTTCTATAGGTTGTTAATGGTATGGTCACATATTATGCCAATTATGAAAATTGCTCAACATATGCAAGTTAGCATCCGGCAGTTTCTACATGCTGGGGACCCATACTAAACATTTCTAACATAAAACGTTGGTGTACTCAACATGTCCGGGTTCACTTTTTGGCTACTAGGCTAAAGACTAAAATAGTGTGTCATTCAAAAAACATTACCACTCTCACAGCATTTATAAAGGACAGCCTCAATCCATGTCATATATTATATACCCATGCACGCATGATTAAAACTGAAATGGGGGGAGTGTGAGCCGTGGTGGAAAAAGTACTCAAACGTTTTTACTCAAGTAAAAGTATAAATACTGCAATATAGAAATACTTCATTACAAGTAAAAGTCCGGAATTGAAAAAAGTATTGGCATCAAAATGTACTTAAAGTACCAAAAGTATATATAGTCATTGTGCAGAATGTCCCATTTCATGTAATCAAATGTATACAAATATTTTGAAAATATCTGTCTGTCTGTCTGTCTGTCTGTCTGTCTGTCTGTCTGTCTGTCTGTCTGTCTGTCTGTCTGTCACATATATAAAACGAAAATCAGGACCAGCAGTGTATATTTATTTTTATATCAATACAAAATAATAAGCATAAAATCCCAAAGTGCAGTGCATTAAAACTGAGCAGCATATTCAAAATAAAAAAACAAAACAGCTAAAGTGCATTTTATTTTACTTAAGAGTTCAGTAGCCTGACAGTCCCTGGGTAGAAGCTGCATGCGTTTGAGCCTTTCAGTCCTGGCTTTGATGGAGCGCAGCCTCCTACCCGAGGGGAGCGGGGCAAACAGTTCATGGGCTGGGTGAGTGGGGTCCTCCATAATGCGAGCCGCAGTGCTCTTGCACCTGCTGGTGTAGATGTCCTCGATGGAAGGGAGATTGCTGCTGTGGGTGATCTTCTGGGCGTTTTTCATCACCCTCTGCAGCACCTTCTTGTCAGCAGCAGAGCAGTTCCCATACCAGGTGGTGATGGAGAATGTGAGAGTACTCTCCACCACACACCTGTAGAACGCCTCCCGCACTGAGGTATTGAGGCCAGCTTGTCTCAGCCTCCTGAGCAAGTAGAGGCGCTGGTGGGCCTTTTTTAAGATGTTTGAGGTGTTTGTGGTCCACTTCAAGTGCTCTGAAATGTGCACCCCGAGGGAAGCTAGGGACCCTTTCCACCATAGCTCCATTTATGAACAGGGGGAGGGGAGGGGCATGTTCTCTTCTTCTGAAGTCTACAACCATCTCCTTCGTTTTCCCTATACGTTGATACAGAGGCTATTCTCTGCACACCAGTCCACTAGGTCTGTCACCTCCTGCCGGTACGACGACTCATCATTGTGGGATATCTGTCCCACTCCAACCGTGTCGTCTGCACATTTCACAATATGACTCCCCGGTTGTTTTGCTGAGCAGTCATGCAACAGGGGGCTCAGGACACACCCTTGGGGGGAGCCGGTGTTGAGGATGATGGGAGATGACGAGGTGCCGTTTATCTTGACGGACTGCGGCCGGTGAGTCAGGAAGTCCAGGACCCCGTTGCAGAGATTTGGTGTTAATCCGAGCAGCAGCAGCTTGTTGGCAAGAGTCTGTGGAATGATGGTGTTAAATGCAGAACTGAAATACAGAAAGAGCAGCCTGACATACAAGTCCCCCCCCCCCCCCCCCCCTCCAAAAGGGTGAGAGCAGTATGTATGACAGGCGACACTGCATCTGAAGTAGAACGGCTCTTCCTGTATAGGCATACTGGTGCCACTGGTGGGCCATGACCAGCTATAGAGAGCTATAGAGATTGTTGTCCTAAACAGACATTAAATGCCATTGATACAATGAATGGAGAATTTACGTCATATGTGTCTGAGCAAATCGATATGTTATGGCATGATGATGTACGATGAAAAGAGCGAGTAAAATGGCTATTTTTGAGTGGTGTAAACCACTCCAACAACTGGCTTTGTACCCGTGTTCGTACAAAAAAAATGAGCATGGTTGCTATGGTTGCTATGGACATTACGTCAGACCACAGCTGAACAGGCTATATAAGACCTCGCACCACTCAGTTCACACGGGTGTGATTTTTTTAATCCTACACAAAGATCAAAGAACAAAGAACAAAGAACAGCGGACTGACCTCATGCTTCCTTCTATGCATGAGGAGTCCAAACTGCTTCTTTTTACCTGATGGGGGGAGTTTCCCCAGCCGGACGTATGGCGTGGAAGGAACACGTTATTCCGACCAGTTCCTTTCCCCTCCATCAGGCGCCCCGGCTGGCCAGGGGGAGGTAGTTTAGAGACCAGGATATCTTATCTTATCTTATCCCATTAACCCAAGAAGAAAAACAAAACAGAAAGTGTTGTACCCTGCCTTTATTTTCTTTTAATTTTGATCGGCCCAAAACATTGTGTTTATAGTTATGATTTGTCACAACTTGAGTTGGCTTTGTCTGCGGCGTAAACGTCTTGAATTAAATACTTTTTGAAAAGCCTATGGGGAATTATTTGCTAGGCCACTCGTCGCCATTCACTCCAAGTGTCTGTTCTTCCTCAGGAAGATGAGGAAGTTTCAGGTCCGACCATCGATCCTGCAGGCTTTCTACAAGTCTTTTGTAGAATTAATAATGACCTTCAACATCACATCATGGTTTGGTGTGATGCGTGCCATCAACCGGAACCCTCTCGACAGGGTGGTTAGGATCAGTGGCAAGATCATTGGGAGGGACCAGGAGTCACTCAGCAGCATCCATAAAAAACGGACAATAAAGAAGGCCTCTCAAATAATAAACACACACACACCCTCCATAACCACTACGAACTAATGCCCTCAGGCCGGCGATACAGAGCATCAAAACTCACTAAAAGGGGCTCAGCTAGCTTTGTGCCCACCTCCATCAGACTCTTGAACGCCTAGGCTGAAGAAGTTTCCGAAAGGAAAAATAAAGTTCTTTGAAGTTTGAAGTTGAAGTTGAAGTTCTGAAAGGGGGCGGGTCAAACTAAGGGTTTTCTAATGAGATTTAGAAAATGTTGCCTTACGTAGGTTGTTATTGGTGGCCATATGGATTTGGCCACTGTGGCGACCCTGAAGGTCGCTGGCTCGGGCGCCCTAGCTACATCATTATTGCATGCCCTGGGCTACATCTGTGCAAAATGTGGCGCTTTTAGACAAATTGGTGTGAAATATCACACCACTATTTCCCTCCATCAGTGTATCTACGGATCAATTAAAATGGAATCAAGTAATGAGGCTTTGTCCTTTAGTGATGAGGGTATAAGATTTAAAAAATAAAAATAAAAATAAAGGATGGTTCTGGGTGTTGTGATGTGTATGATTTTCATGACATCCACCTCATTTCTAAGAAAAAATCCCAGCAGTTGTTATAGAGTAAAGTGAACTCCAGTCACAGTGTGGTTTTCATACCTTCTATAATGATGATAATATCCTGACAGTGCATGCTGCCACCCCCGGCTGGCCCTGACATATTCCTGCTGGCACTTTGGTCGTGTACCACTTGAAGTGACTCCATCCCGTGGGATTAAACTGTGTAATAGGGATAAATTGTGTCAGATGGGCCTGAAGTCTGCTCCTGTGTGGTGTAAGAACATGCCCATATTTACACAGCGTTACAATGCTCAGACACCAGATAGATTCTAACACGCACACACGCACGCACGCACGCACGCACGCACGCACGCACTCACACCGACTGCTCGGTTTTTGTATTCTTTATTTTGTTTTACTGAGAATAAGGTTAATAGAAATAAATGTAGGGTTATAGGCATAGTTTTACTGGGGTTAAGTTTAGATATAAGGTTAGGTTTAACCGTTTAAGCATTATTTACTTAGGTTACTTTAGGAATACCAGGCCGCGCATCGCAGTTCCGCCAGCTGTATGCCTGGGCCCTGGGGCGAGTTGGTGAGTGTGTGGCCTGTTTTCTCTGCTCTATATGTAGTGGGTTCCAGTCCATAATCCAGTCCAGTGTTTTCTCTGCTCTAGAGTGGGGTCCAGACTCCAGTCCAGTGTTTTCTCTGCTCTATAGTGGGGTCCAGACTCCAGTCCAGTGTTTTCTCCATTAGTGGGGTCCAGACTCCAGTCCAGTGTTTTGTGACTCCAGTCCAGTGTTTTCTCTGGTTTATATAGTTAGTGGGTTCCAAAATCCAGTCCAGTGTTTTGTGACTCCAGTCCAGTGTTTTGTGACTCCAGTCCAGTGTTTTCTCTGGTCTATAGTTAAGGTGGCCTTACACTAGCCGATTTTTTTCAATCTGAAATCTGATAGCGCCACACACTACAGGATAATCGGAGCGGGGCAGAGCAAATATCAAACATTCTTGATGTTGATCGGGACGATCCCGATCGCGCTTTGAGCGGCCCCGAGCAGATCGATTGAATCGGGCACCCCCCGAGCGTCAAAAAATGCCCGATTATCGGCTAGTGTAAGGCCACCTTTAGTGGGGTCCAGACTCCAGTCCAGTGTTTTGTAACTCCAGTCCAGTGTTTTCTCTTGTCTATAGTTAGTAGGGTCCAGACTCCAGTCCAGTGTTTTGTGACTCCAGTCCAGTGTTTTGTGACTCCAGTCCAGTGTTTTGTGACTCCAGCCCAGTGTTTTGTGACTCCAGTCCAGTGTTTTGTGACTCCAGCCCAGTGTTTTGTGACTCCAGTCCAGTGACAGAGATGAGTGTAAACCGTCCAGTCTGCTCTACTACAGCAGACATGCCGCCACGTGTTGACAGGCAGTAATCTTACATTAGCAACAATTGCGCTGATTCTGTATTAGGGCTTTTGGAATCAATCTCACTTGATTATTAATGCTAGCAGCTGTAGCCTACTGTGTATTGCTGCTCATCTACACATTTGACACAACAGATGGAATGCAGGTAGGATACTGTACACATACAAAAAGAAAACCACTTCACCACTTTTCAAGGTACCTTCATATAATGGATCCTCACTCCTCAGTCTCACTAATGTTCATGATAAAATAGCAAAAGAAAATCCTATAACATATCAGTCTGTGTCTCATAGGAGGGTTGTGGGCAGTTCAGAAACCCGTCCACCATGCAGTGACATCATCGATGGGGAATCCAAGCTAATAGACGCCTTAACAGACAAGGTCACACTCATAGATATTAAAATAATAGATGCCTCATTGGTCGCTGCAGTTCGATGGAGCGATGTGTGTTGAAGGAGGGGTGGAAGAATTTACACTGGGGGAGGAAGTACGCTGGAAGTGTGGAAGGCACGTTACGTCACGCTGCCACTCAAGTGATTACTGGCCAATCACAGCGCATCTTTTCCGGGACTTATCAGACCCGAACATGCGCTCTGTGACGCACACTCATGCTTCCGCGGGGCTTCGCAAGGAATCTCGGGAACGTTTTGCCCTCCCTTTAGCACATATTTGCTCCAGAGCCGGAAAGGGCGTCTACGTTTATATGTCTATGGTCACACTGATAAGCAACAGGCATGCGCGCGCATACCGGCAGCGCAAGATCCCTGCCTCTCATAAGATGCAATGGAAAAGTTCTAACTGCACTCACGTGCACGTAAAAAATGCACCATCAAACTTTCAGATGCTGTTTTTCTCACAGTGTGGAGGAAGAATGATTAGGATTCTTATTGTGATCTCTCGCCCTTGAAATATATAATCCTTGGTGTCTGTTGTGTTTGAACAATAATAGCAATTCAAAGCAGTTGTCCTCAAAACCACACCTCCAGTCACAGTCATAAAAACAGGAGGTGCAGACCTGGTTTGTGCACGGCTTCACGCGCACCTGCAGCCCATCAAGTATAATTTATGCTTCGTCCCGCGATGGTGTCGAGCACGCGATGCGATGTGATTCTTTTTTTTTTTTTTTTTTTTACAAACATCTGCCTAACGATGATGGATTCTAAACTGCCCACAGCCCTCCTATGAGACACAGACTGGTATTTTATCATGAGCATTAGTGAGGAGAAATTATATGAAGATAGGTTGAAAAGTGGTGAAGTGGTCCTTTAAGTAGTAGAAGATTAGCTCAGCAGTAGGTGTGTGTGTGTGTGTGTGTGTGTGTGTGTGTGTGTGTGTGTGTGTGTGTGTGTGTGTGTGTGTGTGCGTGCGTGCGTGCGTGCGTGCGTGCGTGCGTGCGTGCGTGCGTGCGTGCGTGCGTGCGTGCGTGCGTGCGTGCGTGCCTTGTTAGTGCCTCGTCGAGGACACTGAACAACACAGCGTGCAGGAATCTAATTAAAATAAATAGCATGGAATCAGGTCAGGTATCAGTCAGGTCACCTGACACCTGACCTGATTCTGTGTATTGTGTCCAGATACATCTCAGGTTAACCCGTTTAGACCTGACAATAGATTCTACAAATGTCTTCTAAATTCTAATAAAGAATATATATGTTTGTGGTTCTCAAACTATTTCATGTCAAGGAGTCCCATAATTAGTTGTAATTGGCCGCCGACCCCCATCTGAAAATATGTTGTTCCAGGGACCCCCCCCCCCCCACCCCCCACCCCCACCCCCCAGAAGCAAATATTCGAGTTAAAAACGTTCACTGTGAAATAATATATATTCAAAGATTTGTGTCACATTTTCACGATTTAAAAAAATAGCAGATCTACAAGCACTGGGTGCCGCGCTACGAGCTTGTAGAT
>NC_136810.1:43070108-43095108 GCF_951216825.1 Electrona antarctica
GCATGGTGTATGGAGCAGTGTTGTCCATGCATGGTGTATGGAGCAGTGTTTTCCATGCATGGTGTATGGAGCAGTGTTCTCCATGCATGGTGTACGGAGCAGTGTTTTCCATGCATGGTGTATGGAGCAGTGTTTTCCATGCATGGTGTATGGAGCAGTGTTTTCCATGCATGGTGTATGGAGCAGTGTTTTCCATGCATGGTGTATGGAGCAGTGTTCTCCATGCATGGTGTATGGAGCAGTGTTTTCCATGCATGGTGTATGGAGCAGTGTTTTCCATGCATGGTGTATGGAGCAGTGTTTTCCATGCATGGTGTATGGAGCAGTGTTTTCCATGCATGGTGTATGGAGCAGTGTTCTCCATGCATGGTGTATGGAGCAGTGTTTTCCATGCATGGTGTATGGAGCAGTGTTTTCCATGCATGGTGTATGGAGCAGTGTTTTCCATGCATGGTGTATGGAGCAGTGTTCTCCATGCATGGTGTATGGAGCAGTGTTTTCCATGCATGGTGTATGGAGCAGTGTTTTCCATGCATGGTGTATGGAGCAGTGTTCTCCATGCATGGTGTAAGGAGCAGTGTTTTCCATGCATGGTGTATGGAGCAGTGTTTTCCATGCATGGTGTATGGAGCAGTGTTCTCCATGCATGGTGTATGGAGCAGTGTTCTCCATGCATGGTGTATGGAGCAGTGTTCTCCATGCATGGTGTATGGAGCAGTATTTTCCATGCATGGTGTATGGAGCAGTGTTCTCCATGCATGGTGTAACTATGGAGCAGGCAGCAAAATAGTTTACCACTATGTGTGAAACCTTGTTACTAGGGGTGTAACGATACATTTTAACAGTGATACGATACGTATCACGATACATGGTTGACGATACGATACATCGATGATATTGGGTTCATTATGGCGATATGATACGATTCAATGATTTGAAATCGATACAGTAACTATTTAGCTTTTGATTTGATTAGACGTCAAGCAAGAATGTTCATCTAAGAAGCGTCAAGGATAAAAAACACAATTACAATACATGTCTTCTGACTTATTTTCCTTGTGGTCCTTGGTCTGGGACAAACAACATTGCAACAAAATACATACAGGCAAACATTAAATCAATAAATGGAGTTGGAACAACAGATGTTCAGGAGGAGAAACGCGCATTGGCCCTGCCCTTCATGCCACTCTCCGCCCTCCATGTCAATCTACCTGTCCCCATTTATACCTGCCCAGTACCACCCAGAATCCTCCATGTTTCGCCCGCCTCGCTGCGTCGCACACTAGCCGCCTTCCTACAGGCTTCTCGCAACCCACCCCCACCCCCTCACCAGGCTCACCTCCTAGCAGCTCCTCTCCCCGCTCCCCCCAAAGGAGCTTTTCGGCACTAGAACTACTACATCCACCTCGCCAAAAGTGGATCAAACGATCAAAACAAAACTCTCTCCTTCTCAGGTTCCTGCGGGGGATATCGTCCATGCGCACCGTAAGACGAACGCCTTACGATGAACGCAACACGACGAGTGCCTTTCGACCTCCTCCCCAAAGACTCCAGGGTCCCTCCATTTCTTCACTGTCAATAAATCCCTTAAACCTCCCCAATGGCGTGTTTATTCCTACTAGTGAAATAACACAATCAATAGCTACACTGCCTATACATCATAAATGTGTATATATTCGTGTATGTGATCTCATTGCTAATATAGTTAAACATGGTACTATTCTGCAACATTTTCTAAAAGCTATGCTGCTGATGCTCATTATATTCAGGGATAGCGAGTTCTATCTTATTGATCCTCCAAATCTAAACAAACATTGTCCCATTTTTCAGTGGTGAACTTGGGCATGGTCAGGTCTGCTATGCTGACTCTGGTAGATGGGAACTTCACTGTGCTTCTGAAAAAGCAAAGACATGGACTCTGTGTGAACCATGGGGACATAGCAGGTTTTTTAAGGGAAACATTTGTTATTGTGTATATAAATAAGTAAACAGTGATTCTCTGGCAAATACATGGACATTATATTTTGAACACATATGGACAAACCTGCACCTTGACATGAGCACAGAATTCATACATTTATCGATGTGTGAATGTGTAGCGATATGGAATGGAAAACTAATTAAACTTTTTTTTCTTCTTAAAATTGCTAAATACAGCACACAAGTGCGTAGTATTGATACAGTCGATTATTTGCATTGCAAATGATTCAATACCGATTATTTGCATTTCAAAACGATACCATATGATACAAAGTCAAACGATACCATATGTTGAGTTTCCATTTTGATATGCTTCGATTCATGAATTTAAAATCGATGTTTCGATGCAGTTACTATACCGTTACATCCCTACTTGTTACCATCATAACTACTGTATATGGCATGAGACTGAATAAGAATACACAATCCCAAACAGAGCTGCCTCTACGCCTGCAGTTCACAGACACCAGGATTCAGATACCATACCCGCACTACTCTATCTCTCATTTGTGGTTGAAGCTGTTCTGAGGGTGCAGGGTAAGCCAAACAGAGTTGGAGTACAGTATCGTACACATAATAAATGTTTAAAATGTGTTTGAGAATAAAACGACTTAATAAATAATAAATAACACACACATCCCTGTCTATAGTATACAAGCATGTGAGTACTGTATATATTTAAGTCTAAATGTGTGCACATATACTGTACACACAAGGCTGAGTGCATAATCCTATAAGAGTATGTGCCACATACTGTGTGAGTATATGTGTGTGCAGTGCACATGTATGCATGTAGGCATACTGCATACTTGTATTACTGTATTACAAGTATAGTCAAATTTGAGAAATAGGCATTGTGAAGACCCCTGCCCTGACAATACAAATGGTTGTTTCATAGTTAGGGTTAGGATTATGGATGCACCGATGCATCGGCACACATATCGGTATCGGCTGATATTTGCCGTTATCGGTATCAGCAACTAAAACTAACATTAACCAATGGCAGTAGCTGATGTTTATCTGTTGTTGGTCCATCCATCCATCCATCTTCAACCGCTTATCCGTAGTTGGGTCGCGGGGGCAACATCCCCACCAGAGAGCTCCAGACTTACCTCTCAACATTACTGACTTCCTCCTGGGGGATCCTGAGACATTCCAAGGCCAGTGAGTCGATGTGTCAGTCGATGTGTCATAGCTCCAACTGCGCCTTGGTCTGCCCCGGGGTCTCCTCCAAGTGGGACGTGCCTCGAGGACCTCACTAGCGAGATGCCCGAGAGGCATGCTGGTGAGAGCTACAGTATGTTGGTGTGTTGGTTATCTGTAGACTACCAAGTTGTAGATTCTGAACATTTATTTCTTGTATTGAAGATGTATTTGTTTCCCTGGCATCAGTATCGGCTATCGGCTGAATTGTTATTTTAAACATTGGTATTGGTATTAGCCAATAATTTCCATATCGGTGCATCCCTAGTTAAGATTAGATATTTAGAGGTTATAGGTTTAAAGGTTGGGGTTATAGAGTTATGCCTGATTTATACTTTAGTTGCGTGCCAGTGTCATGCACCGAATATAGCTCACATCGGCTTGCGCTATTAATATGACTTATCCTTCTGTCTGTGTGTGTGTGCGCGCGTGCACGTGTGCGTGTGGGTGCAGCTGTAGTGTGTGGGATGCAGTGGTGATTCCGTCGACTAAAACTATGGCGAAAATTGTTCGTCAACTACCTTTTTTCACCGACAAAAACTAAATGGAAACTAAATGAAAACTAAGCTACGATGACTAAAATTAAGACTACATATAATTTCGTCAACAAATAAAAACTAGACTAAAATGTTAGGAAGGGACTAGTGGATAAGAGATCCAGTCGAACTAAAAGAACTAAAATTGTATGCTTGGTTGCATGCTGAAAATAGCAGATCTACAAGCTCACTGTGACGCATTGTGAGCTTGTAGATCCGCTAACGGCACCAAGGCCCGCCAAAATGCATTTTAGTCGACTAAATCAACAGTAGACATTCCAGGTGACTAAAATGTGACTAAAACTAAATTTTATTTTATTCAAAAGACCTGCATATTTGACTAAAACTAAAATCTAAAATTGCTGTCAAAATCATGTATCATGTCATGTGTGCGTGCGTGCGTGCGTGCCTTGGGGGGACAGTGTGTATGTGTCTATAGGTTGACCCCTGTCAGGTAGGGGGGATAATCTGTAATGTAACAACTAACAGTTGTCAGTTTGATTCACACTGGCCAAACTAGAACCCAGTGAAATATTGAGTTTTAATTTACCTCTGAGTGGACCAATTCAGCCAAATTGACCCGTGACGCGGTGTAGGTCAATTTTGTTCATCAAATTGTATCAAATGGAAAGTTGAAGATTTTACTGCATAGCCACTAACTCACTGGCAGTGGCAATGGTACAATATCAGTCTTTTTTTTCCTTTTTTTTTTTACACATCTCTTTATTGATTTTTTCAGACAATAAAACAAAACTTGCAACAGGAAGTGCAATGAAAAAGAGGTCTGTTTTTTAACAAACAAATGAAAACAATTAACAGAGAGCATAACCAAGTGGAAATCAGTGTCAGAAAAAAGCAAAGTTAAAAATAGACAATACCCGCTTACAACGGATTATTGTACATTCTCTAAATTATAACGGATGAAATTAAACTGTTACTCATTTTGTGGAACCCCCCCATGGACCCCTGCAAGGGTGTACAAGAATCAGTGCCATATATGCATTACAATTTGTCATGCGCTAATATATCATGTGCTAATATATCTTGGCAGTTACAATTTGTCTACCCACTACACAACTAAATTATTTAAGCTGTATTTGGTGTCCTTCTGATTGGTTGGACCTCAGCACACATACTTCATCTGCAACACTGTATAACAAGACAACATTAGTAGACTATATAGTCTACTATATTCACATTAAGGTATATACCTTAATGTGAATCCATTTTGTCCATAGTTCAATGCTGACGTAAAATTGCCACGGCATCCTGTGCCAAATCAATTTCCCAACCTCGCTCTTGGCATACAAGTGTCCCAAGGATTCTGGTACTAATGCTCTGAGTCTGAGTCACGGACATTACAAAAAAAAGCATGCAGGAGATTATACGTAGGTTGGAACTGTGAGATGGAGACAGTCCCCCTGCCAGCATCATGTCTGTTTTTATGCTTGTTTGTTTATTCCCCACCTGCAGTTTCCACCTGTACACCTATAGGGTCCCCTAGCTGTCACCTATTGGACAGGAGTCAGGACTGGAGGTGTCTTGCTGTTCTGAGTGCCTACACAGCAACAGGACATCCACACAAGAATCAGTCCACTTTCCCCCTGCAATCTGCAGTGTGTCTAGGGCTGTGATTGTGAATAGTAGGGGTGGGACGATATATTGATATCGCAATATAAATCGCAGCAACACCGCCGGGTAATCTCCACACTGACTTGAGACTTGACAAACAGAGCCAATCTCACCTCAGCCAAAATATCCCAAAACAATGTCTGGGGAACAGAACTGTTCCTTTTCCTCAGACAAATTTTACTTTAATTAAAAGGTAAGATGCATTGGCTGTAATTGGGTCAAGGATCTTGCTTTCGTGAGCAATGGTGTACGAGATTGGTAATAAATTGGTCAAATCATGACATTGTTCTGGTGGAAATAAATAAATAAATCTGCGTCGTCGTCGTCCCACGCAATTCTAGCCTACCTAAAGGTAAAATCCACCCGCCGCTTATGGCTGAAACAATTTAATTCTTTACTGTTGATCATTGATCATGCTGAAATGTTGAAACAAGATGCTGAAACAATTGAATGTGTTCGTTGTGAACTGAAAGCGCACCACTGTGTTTATTAGCAAACTGTAAATAAAGTACCAAAAACCCGGGGCGGGGGGGCACCCACTGCCGTTATAAGAACTTTCCACCACTGTCGTGAGGTACCCATATCGTCCCAGCCCTAGTGTATAGCCCTCCAATGTATCTCCATATAGATCAGACCAAGAGTCTCTCGCAATGATGCATGACCATGAAACTGGGGGGGATACAAAAAAAAACCTTCACCCTACAGCTCGCGAGGTCCCTTGGCCTCGCGAGCTGTACTGTGGGGGAAACATTGTAACGGTCCGAGCCTCTTTCACGTGCCGTGATTAAAAACCAACGGTGCCTGGGTGTGCCTCATTTGAAAGAACCTTCACTGAAATAGCTCTTCCTACACAAGGACACGTCGCTGTTTACCTCCCCTCGTGTCTTTAACACATTTAGACCTGAGGACGTGTCTGTGTCACCTTATAGCTTTTAACGACTTTGTCTTTAACCATTATTTTAAACTTTAGCTGTTGAAAAATAGCAGATCTGGGCACCGAGTGCCACACTACAAGCTTGTAGATCTGCTATTTTTGAAAAATTGTGAATGTGGCGCAAATCTTTAAATATATACGTTTATAACTCAAATATTGCTCCTTGGGGAGTCCCTGGAACAACATATTTTCATATTGGGGCCGGCGGTCAATTACATATCATTTTTGGGGATCCTTGACATGAAATAGTTTGAGAACAGGGTTTTTTAGAAAACTGTCATGATTTAGAAGACATTTTGTAGAATCTGTTCTCAGGTCTAGATGTCTTAACGGGGCCTCCTCCGCTGTCGAGGTGTTGAACAGATGCTGTCTAAACACTTCTTAACAGGTTCATAACTTCATACCATCTGTGCAACCAAACCAATGAATCAGAATGAAACCCTTTTTTCTTGGTAAAAAGCTTGACGGTGTGTAGTGGCAGGTTTCCAAAAGCTCTATCTTCCTTCCAGCTGCTTCTGTGAGTTCAAGCGACGTACGACTATAAGACAAGACAGAGATTAGTCACAGTTCCACTCAGGATCAGCACAGAGATTAGCCAGCATTTAAAATGAGTTCATTGGCCTATCGTTTGGCAGATAATACGATGCAACAAGTCATGCTTTGCTGTGCACGAGATTGTATCCAAAATGAAGTGAGGAGAAGTTTTCAACTCCGGCACACAGTCAGCGCAGGCAGTGGCACACTTTAGCGCCACGAAGATGCCAAAAGCCGCGAGCGGCAGGCGTCCCTTCCTGCCGCTCCACCCATGCACCCATGCGGCAGAATGCCATGGGGGCAAGCGTTTGAAGCTACACCCATGCAGCAGCGTGGGTGGATCTTCATTTCCATCCACCAGCTGTCTAAAAACCAGGAAGAGACGCCTGCCACTGAATGAAATTACTGCATCCATGGAATAGAAAGTTTGCTGAAAAGTTAAGTCCCCAAGACTGGAGTTCAGAACTAATGAACTAGCTGGTAGAATAGAACACTCAAGGCCTGCGGGGCTGGTGTTGAGAACCACTGATCAAATTCATAGGCATATAAAGCTTTTTTCCGGAATTTCACTGTTGTTTAACACATGTCACCAACTTTTAGCACTTCGCTTCGTTAATGCAGACATTTGGCAGCATTATCTGCAGCTTTATTGTCACGTCACTGCCCTTAATGAGGTGACATTTCAAACAGAAATCCTCAGGTTATTGTGAGCCTGGTTCTGGTTCCAGCCTGATTCGCTGTGATGTGTAATTGTCACTCGTGTAGCGAAGTGACAATTACAAATCCACGGAACGCAGCGAATCAGGCTGGAACCCAGGCTATACAGGTTATGGCCATCGGCCGGGGCATGTGCTTGCTTGTCCCTTTAGAAATAGTCCTTTTTGTGCCTGTTCATTTCCCCATACATGCTCCGTTTATGAGCGAACATAGGTACTGGTTATCTGATGGAAGGCGTGGCACCGGCCTGGCCTGGCCAGTGACATTTGCTTACCCACCATGTGGCCCCTAGCCCTAGTGTACCGAGGCCAGATGGCCATTGAATCTTCCAAAAACATATATCACGCAATGCACACATGCATGTGCTCACAGTCACACGCACACAAGCGGTCAAGCGCACAAGCACACTGCACACACTGCACGTGCACACACACACACACACACGCACATGCACACGCACACGCACACACACAAACACACGCACGCACACGCAAACGCACACGCACACACGCACACATACACACACATGCTTAATATCAACATATGCATCCTACGCGCACATTCTCAGACCAGCGTCACTCTAGTCTAGCGGGACAGAAAAAGAGTGAGATATAGCGACTGAACAAGGATCGATTTGTCACCCGAAATAATTTATAAAGCATCCTGATAGAACGCCAGAAAGTAAACTCGGGGGGAAGAAATGGCTGTAGGCTATTATGATTGGACTTTTGGGTAAATCAATGCTTTTGTCCCTCTCTCTCTCTCTCTCTCTCTCTCTCTCTGATGGTGCAGAGCTTGTTTGCTCTTGGTGAAATATCACCACAAAGTTCAATGTGCAGCCCTTCAAACTCCCTATATATTTCTTTCCCCTTCCACTCCCTGTCTCGTGTTCATTTCATTTTCCCTCATATTATGATCCCTCTTTCTTCGTCCTTCGTCCCAATGTTGACGTCAGCTGATTGATAGTCAAGTGAAAGGGCAGCGATCTGAGCATTTTCACTGAGGACCATGATGTTCTGTGATGATTGATGAGTGATAGCTAGCCAGCAAGAAAATAGATGACATAAGATCAGATAAGTTAAGATGCTTATATTAATTCCCAATGGGAAATTTGGTTAAACTCTGAAATCTCAGACATAAACTAAATAATAATCAAAATACAGCAGGTTTGTTTGGCCTACAACATCAGAATGCTGAATTATTTTCAGCAACAAATCATTATGCAAATATACTTAGATGGTATAGTTACAGCGCCGTGCATAAAATGAGAAGAGGGTGACCCAACAATTCCCAGAGTAGAGGCAAATTAATTACTCTCTTGAAATTTGAAGTTCTGTTCTGTTAATCACATATAGGAGCTGGTAGAAACCTGAAGCTCTTCTATGGCTATGCCTTGCATGAAGGTATGTAAGGTACAGTTGGAGGCCATCGATATTGTCCTTTTCTTTTTGCTGAGGTTTGCGTGATCTGCGCAAAAGGACAGTTAACCCATTTTGGGGCGGGAACCCCTTTTGGTGTTTTAAACATTATGTTATAATTTAGCTATTGAAAAATAGCAGATCTACAAGCTCGGTGGCGCGCTACGAGCTTGTAGGTCTGCTATTTTTTTTTAAATCGTGAAAATATTTATTTTAGAAAACTGGAGGATTTAGAAGGATTTTTTAAAATGTTGAGATCAGGCCTAAATGGGTCAAATGATAAGGGACAATATCGGTGGCACCCAACTGTATGTAAGGTAGCTGCAGCACGATAGCCTTTTCACCTTTTTACCAGGAACGCATGCGTGTGTCTCCTTATAGCTTTTAACCACTTTAACAATTATTTAAAACTTATACTGTAGCTGTTGAAAAATAGCAGATCTACAAGCTCACATGTAGATCGGCTATTGGCCGAAACGTATATAGAGCTGGAGTGGTTACTGTATGTTTTGTAATAATAATTTAAATCTACAAAGTAACGAAGTAGGAACTAAGGTTTTCAACAACAACAAAAGAAAAAAAAGTGTAGTAAAAGTACAATATTTGCCTCTGAGATGTAGTGGAGTAGAAGTAAAAGTACCAAAATCGTACTTTAGTAAATGTAATTACCGGTAGTCACTTTCCACCACTGTCAAGGGCACCTCTGTGCGAGTCGGCGACAGTTGAGTGAGGGGGGGGAGCACCTTTCATTCACTTATTCTCCTACTGCGGTTTTCGCAGGCAGTCTGGAGATTTGAACAAGTGACAAGCCCATTTCTCAAAAACCTCTCAATCCCTACATTTGAGCAAGAATCATGCAGCACTAGTTGGCTGTCCAATTAATTTTAATGTATGCTTTTATTATAAAGAGAGAGACTTTAAGAGAGGTTTAAGTCAAGCACTTTGATGTTGTCTGTTTAGAGCCACAGTAGTTATGGCTCCGGGTGACACATTTTGAATGTAGTAATGTTCAGCAACTTCAGGGCCTGAGGGCGAGGTCGCGTGCACTGGCCATATATGGAGTGTGTCTTGAGTGTACAGGGAGGGTGTGATTAGGTCAGATCAAGATATGGAATGTCAGAACAGGTCAGCTCCATATATGGAGATCTAAGGGTGGTAGTCGGGGCAGTGTCTTGAATGTACAGGGTTTGATGAGGGCCCAGGTAGGTCAGGGATCTTAATTTTCTAGCCTGTTGAGAACGGCTGCGAGGCGCGGCTGCACACATAACTTTTGGGCAGGCCCGCCATCTGACGGCGGCGCCTCTGGCGTTCCCTGGCATCATCGGCAGTCTCGTCGTACTGCTGGGGCAGATCGGCGTGTGCACGCATGTGACGGCAGACTGCTGGGCGAGTGCTGTCGCTTTGGCTTTTGATCAACTTTGACCAAGAAATGCACAATGAAAAACAGGTATGGATAAGGGTTCATGGCCATGGCCAGGGTTCATGGCCATATATAGCGTGTCTTGGAGACGTGACTAGACGTGATATCACAATGCATGACCATATGGGGACATTATATATATACAGTATATGGGGATTGTGAGTGACAGATTGAGTGAGTTAGATGTGACAAAAACGCAAGGTTTCATAGTTAACTGCGACCTTTGGTCGCAATAATATTTTCATGGAAACTTGAGAAATGTGAGAATCGTGATCTCAATTCTTGTGGAGGAGAATTAACATTTATTCAAGAATCGTGCAGCACTGTATACCATGCTGTTTTCTGCTTGCTGTGGCCTGATGTGTAGCTGATATCAACAAGAAGAGTTTTTATTTTTTCTCATGTCTTTCCACATTGGAAATGTAAATCAAAAGCATGACTACTGGCTTCCACAGCTTGGGTGCCAGCAGGATGGAGAAGAGTTGCTTGGGCCAAGTTGGGGGGCTAGCTGCCTTGGGGGTGTTGGCATGAAGGGTGTCATGATTTTGAAAGGCATCCTGTGCTCTGCTGGTCGCTGATCAAAGTTTGTAGTGGCTGGATCATAGCCTGCTCTTGGCTGGCTTGCACTGTAGGTCATCATCACTGGTGACTTTGGAGTGAGCCGGCGCATGCAAATGTTGAGAAGACCAGTAAGTAAGACCATGGCTATCAAGCCAAAAGAGTAGAAAATAGGTTGAGCCACAAATCTCTTACTTTTACTCTTACATGGGAGGTGCATGTTCAATATAATAATTAAATATATTCCAATGTACAGTACACAGTCTACACACACATAAAATATTGTGTGTGTGTGTGTGTGTGTGTGTGTGTGCGCGTGCGTGCGTGCGTGCGTGCGATGACATGAATCACCTGCCCTGTACAGTCAATCAAAATTATATATAGGAGGATTTGTAGTGATCCCCAAGGGGTAATTATACTTCTCTGCATTAACCCGGCAATGGCTTGCTCAGAGTCCGCACACAGGGGGCACAGGGGGCACCAGGCAACATGAAGCTCGGAGGGGCTGAGGATCGAACCAATAAAGGAACGTCTGCTTCCCAGATCTCCTGAGCTACCACCATCCATCCATCTTCAACCGCTTATCCGTAGTCGGATCACGGGGGCAACAGCTCCACCAGAGTGTTCCAGACTCCCATCTCCAGAGCAACATTAGTAACTTCCTCCTGGGGGATCCCGAGACGTTCCAAGGCCAGTGAGTCGATGTGTTTCCTCCAACTGGTCTGCCCCGGGGTCTCCTCCCAGTGTGACGTGCCTCGAGGACCTCCCTGGGGAGACGCCCGAGGCATCCTAACCAGATGCTCGAACCACCTAAGCTGGCTCCTTTCCAGGCAAAGAAGCAGCGACTCTACTCCGAGTCTCTCTCGCGTGACTGAACTTCTCACCTTATCTCTAAGGGAGATGCCAGCCACCCGTCGAAGAAAACTGATTTTGGCCGCTTGTTGACCTTATTCTTTCAGTCATGACCCACACTTCATGATACCGAAGATTACTCTGTAGACAGAAAGCTTTGCCTTCTGGCTCAGCTCTCTTTTCGTCACAACAGTACGATACAGCAACTGCAATAATACCGCCCCCGGCTGATCTCCTTCTCTGTCCTCCCCTCACTCCTGAACAAGACCCTGAGATACTTGAACTCCTTCACCTGGGGTAATGTCTCATTCCCTACCCGGACAGCACAATCCATCGGTTTCCTGCTGAGAACCATGGCCTCAGATTTGGAGATTTATCCCAAAGCGAGTGCTGTGTCCGTGTGCTTGGAAGTACGTGCGCATTGTCACCTATCCTGTTTGTGATTTTCATGGACAGGATCTCGAGGCGAAGTCGTGGTGGAGAGGGTACACGACGCTCGGTGAGCTTAGGGTTGCTTCACTGCTTTTTGCAGATGATGTGGTCCTGATGGCACCATCGGTCCAAGACCTTCAGCTCTCACTGGACCGGTTCGCAGCCGGTTCGAGTGTACGGCGGCTGGGATGAGGATCAGCATCTCCAAATCTGAGCTACCATGGGGAAATACACTATGCTGTGCAATAGTTATACTTCAGTCAGATATGAATCATGATTGAACAAATATTATTATAGAATGATAATATAAGTGTGCATATAATATTTTATCTTGGTGTTCGGCTATGCTACATTTTTCTCCATGTTCGGCACAATTATACAACCACCATTAACACATTTGATCCTGCTGACAGGTATACTCGTCCTGATTAATTAATTGCGTGCAATGCGTGGGGCACTCTTGACGAGTAGGCTCGTGTTGAGGCGTTTGATATCGCTATAAGATTGCCTTGCTATTTTCCTTTTTTTTTTTACCGCTTCGGTTGCTGTCTAACATTTTACAATTTAGGCATTTAGCAGAGGCTCTTAATCCAGAGCGATTTACATTAAGCAAGAAAAAAAAAACATGGCAATACATCACATACATAACAAGTAGTTATCATGAAACATGCGTAAGCTAAGAACGTAACAGTGGAATATCTATATAATGAAACTGAACATATATACTATAAAGTGCTACAGTATGTCTACATAAAATGCTATTCTAGTGCTGTCTACATAAAATGCTATAACGACACACTAAATGCCAGCAGCATCTGTTTCCTTGTACGATGTAGACCAGTGGTTCCCAAAGTGGGGTCCATGGACCCCTGGGGGTCCTTGAGGGAGTTCCAAGGGGTCCCCAGCTAAATGATAGTTATGAACCAAATGGACCCTTATGGGTCTGTAACCTTGAGAGTGTACTGTACACATGGAACCAAATGGACCCTTATGGGTCTGTAACTCTGAGAGTTTACAAATGGAACCAAATGACCTAACCGATTTGGTTCCATTTGTACACTCTCAGAGTTAAATTAACATTGTTTACACAATATAAATTGGGTCTCAGAGATATAGAAATGCCATTAAGTGGGGGTCCGTAGCCTCTTGCATATCAGAGGTCCTTGAAATGAAAATGATTGAAAATCACTGCTAGACTAGCTTTCTTTTCTTGTCTTATGGGGGTCCTTGGCATATATTTTCAAATGGGGGTCTGCAGGCTAATGAGTGTCATTCCGGAGGTCCTTGAAATGAAAAGGTTTGAGAACCACTGATGTAGACTATTCATACTATTATTAACGCTGCACGAATAGGGTTGATCAGTCTTCTCAGAAAGTGAATACATTAGAATGCAACATGAATGCAACAGAAATGCAATATTCTTTTAATTCAAAGCTTTTGATTTTGTTACACATCATGTGACTGGAAAGCCATCAAACACAATGTTGTAATGGATAGATGAGCTTTAATGCTGTGGCCTAACAGCCTGAATGTGCGCTCAAAAATGAGTCATCACAACAAAATGGAAGGAAGGAAAATGATTGATGGAAAAATATAGCATGAAGCATTTTTCTTTACCATGAGTGGAGTATAGCCTACATTGAAAATGACCAATTTTGACAGGATCAGTGTAAAAAAAGAAAAAAAAATCAAACTATATTTTGCCTTTAAATAAAATCTATTATAATATGGAGCATATTGATACAGACATAACGATGTATTTCAGCCTTGCAGAAAGAGCCATAGCAAATCAATGGATGTTCAAAGAATGAGAAGATAAGTTGCCTATTAAATATAAGAGGAAGGTGTCAGGGTACCCTGGCCTAACAGCCCGATGCGACTCCAATGGAGACGGGGCGGGTCGTCCGCTGAGAGTTTTATAATTAATTAATCAAAGTCCCCCTCTTTAAACTTGACTATTTCACGTTCAATTTTATCTGCTTCGTCTCTCGGGTGCAAAAGGCCTTCCAGTGTGATGCGAGCCCATATCTTAATTACTCTCAGATCATTGATATCTCCCCCCCTCTACATCTCACCGAGAGACAGGAAATCATTTTACAGCTGAGCAGATAAGTCCCCCTTCTCTCTTTCATGGCCCGCTGTAGCCCAAAGCAGATCTGACACCCGACTAATGACAGGCAGGCGGCCAAGGGCCTTGTTCCGATCATTCTGTGGGTGAATGCTAGTGAGCCCCCCTCACTAAAACACACACTGCACGCACGCACGCACGCACGCACGCACGCACGCACGCACGCACGCACGCACGCACGCACGCACGCACGCAGGCAGGCAGGCAGGCAGGCAGGCAGGCAGGCAGGCAGGCAGGCACGCACGCACGCACGCACACAAATTAGATTTGAAATTGCCCCTGCAAAAATATTGTAATTTCGTTTTGCATGCATATACTTGGTTAATATCTGTGATTAATGTGAGGCATGCATGCTGCTGTAATGTTCCTGCCACTATATAATGACCCACTGGCTATGAGTGGACAGTGTGTACAGTAAGTACACACGTGGTTGGGGCAGATCTTTTGTGTGCTTCAGTGTTGATTTTGTCGACTAATACTATGACAATAATTAGTGGACAAGAGATCCAGTATAAGTCATTTTACACTTGGTTGCATGCAAGTGTACAATCAGCCATTACGACGCCATCAAGGCCCGCCAAAATACATGTGAGTCGACTAAATCAAGTGTAGACTAAAATCTTATATTTAGTCGACTAAAACTAGACTAAAACATCCCAGGTGACTAGTAAAATATGAGTAAAACTAAATGAAAACTATTCAAGAGACTATGACAGAAACTAAAATCAAAATTTGCTGTCAAAATCAACACTGGTGTGCTTATTCTCTGTGGACAATTTCGTATGTTTTTTTATATTTCAGATTTTCTACTATTCTTTAAACTATATAGAAAAGCTCTGCATGCATTTTTAAACTGTATGTGTAGACTCTTGAAGGTAGAAGACAATATTATTAGCAACCCTAAGCAATGTTTTTGTAATAGGGTACGTCTTTATGCATCTCTTTCCTATAGTGTTGGTTGCAGTATCTCCCCTAAATGCACCAAGTCTCTGTGTGTGTGTGTGTGTGTGTGTGTGTGTGTGTGTGTGTGTGTGTGTGTGTGTGTGTGTGTGTGTGTGTGTGTGTGTGTGTGTGTGTGTGTGTGTGTGTGTGTGTGTGTGTGTGTGTGTGTGTGTGGGTACGTGTAGTCGTGTACGTGTGCACGTCTGTAATCCACGTAACTCGAGAACCGTTAGCCCCACCGACTTAAAATTCGACACACGCATTCCACACCTCCACAGGGAGTGCAGTGCCCGCAGCCTGGGACTGAGACAGACTCCATATTTGGGCATGACTAACAAAGAACTCCATATAATTATGGGCATAAAAGGGGACACAGCTGACATCAGTTCTAACACCACGGTTGTCCATAGCCGCCCCGAAAAGGCTTCTGCCCGGTCTCTGGACAGGGCCCCTGCCCGGGGGTACATATATGGAGCTGGCCTGTTCTGACATCATTCTGACGTCTGCATAGACTCCATATTTGGGCATGTCTGACAAAGAACTCCATATATGGGCATAAAAGGGACACAGACATAATATCTGGGTGAGGCATGCATTTCCAACTTGCATCGTTCCAAGTAGGCCAGTGCCCAACGGGCACCGCTGTAGAGGCTCCAACGGGCACCGCGCTAGTAATTAATAATTCCATATGTTACCGCTGTGAAATATTCAACCCCCATTAAAATGATCTGAGGCACAGCATTGTGGAAAGTCGTGGCATAAAAGTTAGAATTTATCTTTCATGAATAATTGAATGTTTGTCAGTCACTGGGGTATCTGTGGTGTGCGGCGAGTGGAAATTAATGCAAATGTATGTTTACTAAGTCATGATTCATGAATACCACACAAAAACATCCAAAAGGCACAAACAAACAAGATGCTAGTGTAGGCTACGTATTTTAGACTTTGTACTTTTTTCTCAGATAGCTGCTGCAATACTTTTGATGAACAGCTTCAGAAATATCGCTTGCAAAGATGCTCGCTAAAAAAGCAACTACAGTGAGTGCCCCAGTGTCTTTTGATACTAAAAATAAACTCCTTTAGTTCCATAAATAAAACTGCCACACTCAAAGTGCAATGCCGATGTTACACACATTGCTCTGCCTTATTTGCAATGTATGTATGTGTGTGTGTGGGGCTTGATGCTGCATGGAGGGGCTTATGGGAGGCTGTTGACTACACCAGTGTACGGTTAAATTCATCAGGAAACTAAAATAAACAGCGTTTATTTCCCAGTGAAGTCTATTTCTGGCTCTTTTGTCGGCATGAGGAGTCAGTCTGAGTCATCAGTACATTTTGCAGTTCCATTCCTTGCAGGGATCATCAACATGTCCGTACAAAGACTTGTCCTTGTCCGTGGCAAATATTACATTTTCTGTTTTACACACCATTATAATGTTCTTATTTTGATCATAAGACCCAATTACTGAATGTCAGTTTCCAGGTTTTCTTCACAATATTGATGACACTTATTTACTACGACACTATGACACATTAGGAGGCTACTAGTGCTCAAATGTTTTATTTGCAAGGACCCCCTACACTCTGAGAGTGTACAAATGGAACCAAATAGAAATAGACCCACACTCTCAGAGTTTCAGACCGGTTATGGTCATTCAGGGCTATCTCATTATGTGTTTCTGGTAATACTCATTTTGTGGTAAAATGGAATTGTGACAAAGATGTCCACCATAAGCAAACATGGAGATGACCCCTGCTTCCCTGCTGTGCTTTCTGTAACAGCATTACAGCATAGCACACTGAACTTAAAGGGATATTTCACTTTCAAAAAAACTTTTGGTCATTTTATCATCTACTCAGGCTTATGTGAACACCCCAGACAGTTTTTAAGTTACTTGATTCAGTATTTAGATATTTGATTAATTAATTTTAGCTGCCCCGCTCCCTTCCTATACACACATTGTAACTTTAAACTCCATTTTAACCATGATAGATTCATCGAAAACACACATCCTTTTTTTTCTGTTGACTGATATTGTCCTTGTAATACGTGGTTTTCATTTATTTTTAATAATTCTTTTGGAAAATAACCTTGATCCAGGAGGAGGCGAGACTAACATCAAAAGATAGTATTAAAGATAAATGAAAACAGAAAATGAACCATGGCAACCTCACGTATTAGAAGGACAATATCAGTCAACGGAACAAAGGATGGGTGTTTTTGATGAATCTATCATGGTTAAAATGGAGTTTGTAGTTATATTGGGTTTGTATAGAAAGGGCAGCTAAAATGAATATCAAATATCTAAATACTGAATCAAGCAACTTAAAAACTGCCTGGGGTGCACACGGTTGTAGTATAAACATCATTATGGCTTAAAAACTGTGGAAAAAGAAAAAAAAGCAACACAGATTTCCACCTGCTGCAGCAACACCGTCACACACCACAGGTGGGATGAATTACAGCACTCAGTAGTCTAATTATCTGCTCTCCCTCTTTCAGCCAGCTGCTAATGACGATAATTTGAAGGACTATTCGCATAATTGTGCCAGTCAAACAATCAAGCACTCCCCGTGCCTAACGGGTCAGTGTGCTTAGAGGCGCTCGCCCATTTATACGTTGACGTGTGAAGTTATGATGATAGCTATTAGACCAGCTGTAGTAGTAATACAACCCCGGGGAACAAACGCCAGCCCCTTTTCGTCAGGAAAATAAAGTGTTTGTTTAAAACGGAAACACAGGGCGCCGTGTATTATTATTATTATTATTATGTGTGCATAGTGCATACGCGCTTCAATTAGCATAAACAGCCATAACTCACTTATGGGTGTTTAAAAGCGGGGTACAATTTTCCAATCTAGGGCCTATTCAATGCATCTCAAAGGTCACTGATTATGGTAATGGGAAGTTTGAAGGAGCAATTACTTCGCAGCATACGGTCTAGTCTTGATGGAATCGTGACGGCCGCTGTGATGAGCGATCAGCTCAACCTATAATGGATTGGATTGCATTTTATAGTGCTTTTCCAAGTGCTCAAAGCGCTTCACAATGGTCCATTCATTCATTCATACATTGGGAGGTGAACCGGCAAACAGTCGCCGCCAGCGTCCTCACTTCCCACATTCACACACCAATGGTGGCGAGCTAGCACCGACCAACTCATTGGAGCCAATGTGGGGTTCAGTGTCTTGCCCTTGAAGGACACTTCGACATGTGGACAGGAGGAGCCGGGATTCAAACCACCGACCCACGGATCATTGGACGACCTGCTCTACCTCCTGAGCCACATCTTCTTTTCCTTTCGTCTTTTCCCTTCAGGGGTCGCCACAGCGAATCATCTTCCTCCAGCTCACCATGTCCTCCGCCTCCTCTTCTCTCACACCAACTAACTTCATGTCCTCTTTCACTACATCCATACATCTCCTCTTTGGTCTTCCTCTGAGTCTAGGCCTTCTGCCTGGCAGTTCTAACCTCAACATCCTTCTACCGATATATTCACTATCCCTCCTACGTGTCCAAACCATCTCAGTCTGGCCTCTCTGGCTTTATCTCCAAAACATCTGACATGCACTGTCCCTCTGATGTACTCGTTCCTGATCCTATCCATCCTTGGATCATCCAAAATATTAGTCTCTGCTACCTCCAGCTCTGCTTCCTGTCGTTTCCTCAGTGCGACTGTCTCTAAACCATACAACATAGCTGGTCTCACCACTGTCTTAATTGTACACCTTCCCTTTCATTCTTGCTGATACTTTCCTATCACACCTGACACTTTTCTCCACCCATTCCAGCCTGCTTGCTTTCTTCGCCTCTTTTCCACACTCTCCATTGCTCTGAAAGGTTGACCGTAAGTACTTAAAGTCCTCCATCTTCAGAGGTCGTCAGTGGGAGAGAGGGAGAGAGGTATGGAAAGTCACATCAAGGGAAGCGTTCTGCACTTATTTAGGATGCAGACCGCAGCAGCAGCAGGGATGTTGAGAGGATTAGCCGTGGCATTGCCACAGAGCACAGACCTCTCAAGTTCTCTCAGGACGTACATGCACCTCCGAATCGTTCTCTCTCTCTCCTCTCACTACACTCTAGCTGTCTCTTTCATCTTTCTCTCTCATTTTCTCCTTCACTCACTCACTCGCCACGCTCCCAGAAGGTGAGGAAAAAGAATAAGCCCTTAACCGATGGCCAAGAGAGAGAGAGAGAGAGAGAGAGAGAGAAGAGGGAGTACAGAGAACAGGCCGAACATGAAATGAATTACTATTTTTCACACAAGACACGTGTGTGTGTGTGTGTGTGTGTGTGTGTGTGTGTGTGTGTGCGTGCGTGCATGCGGGAAAATGCATCCGGTATATCAATTTGTGCGTGCGTGCGTGCGTGCGTGCGTGCGTGCTCACACAGACACACATGCATGCATGGGAAATAAATGTATGTGCATGTGAATAGCAGTCTCATCATGTAGTCTGAGATGTGTGTGTATGTCTGTGGCTATTTGCAGGGCGGTGGAACATAACTAAGTACATTTACTCAAATACTGTACTTGGGTACAATTTTTTAGGTATTTGTACTTTACTTGAGCATGTACAATTTCCAGTACTTTTACTTCTTTCTTTTCAAAATCTTTTTATTCAGGTTTTTCGACAATAGCCCAGGGGCAAGTATTAGACAGACACATAAAATATAAAAATAAAACTCAATCCCCTATCCCACCCTCCCCCCACCCACAATCCCAAGGATAGTCGGAACAGTCTGGAGGAAATAAAATAAATATATATATATACACATACACACATACACAAAATACATGCATACATAATTACAAAAAATAAAAATATAATAAAATAAAAAGGCAGATTTTTCATAGAGCAGATTTTGTTTCTGTTGTGGTTTGGCGTTGGCCGAGGCATAGGCACGGCACACTATGCAGTTTGTGTGTTGTGGTAGAATGTCATAAACGGGCCCCAGGTCTTGTAAAACTTTTTCTCAGAGCCGGCAATTGAAAACCTTAACATCTCCAACTCGAGACAGGACATTATATCACGAAGCCACTGACGGAGCACGGGCGGGGCAGCATCCTTCCATTTGAACAGAATCAGTACTTTTACTTCTACTCCACTACATTTCAAAGCCAAATATTGCACTTTTACTCCACTACATTTATTTTACTAGTAACTTGAGATTTTAATTTTGCTTAGAAAACATATACATTGACCACTTCAACCCTATTTACATTTCGGCCGTTTGAAAATAGCAGATCTACATGCTCACAATGCATTGCGATGCGATGCATTGTTGTGCATAGATCGTCTATTTTCAAAAGATTTTGTACACATTGTTCCCTCTGCAATAGTACTTTAAGTAGGCATTTTGATGGTGATACTTTTACGCGAGTACATTTTGAATAAGGGAGTTCTACTTGTAACGTAGTACATCTACATACAGTATTGATACTTTTACATCACTGCATTGGCTTCCGGTTGTTTTTAGGATTGATTTTAAAATTATTTTGCCTAAGCTCTCAATGGTCTCGCACCTTCTATACCTACATGACTGCCTGCCTAGATATGTCCCAAACCGCCCCCTCAGGTCCTCCACAGCTGGCCTGCTCAAAGTGCCTAAAAATGGCAACTAAAAAAAACACGGAGAAACCCTGCTTCTACGGGCCGACGTCGTGGAACAAACTCCCACTATACAGTACCTTCGACAGGCAGCTGTCACGATTTGCAGAAGATTGAACCCAAGTGCAGAGCCACAAGCAGAGAAGTTCAAATGTATGTATTAGAGCAGTTAAACATACAAGCAAACTGCAAAAGTAGTTTAAACTCCAAAACAGAAAAAGCAGGGAGTCAAAAATGCTAAACTATTCAAGGCAAAAACTCAGGAAGTCCAAAAAGCACTTCTAAAGCAAAGTGCTAAACTGTTCAAAAGTCACAATAACAAAAACAGTCAAAAGACAAACCTTTCAAAGAGCTCAAAGTAGTAATGTCCCAAATGCAGAACGTTTCATTGGCGTGAAACAAAGAACCAGAACCAGAACCAGAGTACTGGCAGTGTGTGTGTGTGGAATGAGTCCATTCTTATAGGGAGCAGGATGATTGGACAAGTGTCCTCAGGTGTGAAAGGGGCATGGCACTGTTGGGCTAATGAGGGAGTGTGAGCAGGTGTGTGGCAAGGACTGAGAGCTGGAATGGAATGTGGGAGTGGTTGACATGGTCTTTTTGGGGCGACAGACCATGATGACAGGCAGCCTCTGTAGAATTTTTTATAGCACAGCTCAAAACCTACTTCTACACTCTTGCTTTTAGTTGATCTTTTAAATTCTTTGTTGTTATTCATGTCTCACTGTATTGCATTACAGCTATTATTTTAAAGTTGTTTTATGCTTTGCTTTGCTTTTATTTTTTTTCCATTGATCTGTAAAGCACTTTGAGCTGAGACTTTGAGATGGATGACTCTGATGAAGACCGCATACTCGCATAGGTCGAAACCACTGCGCAAAAAACAAGGATTACGGGCAGATATACTACATGTAGAGGCCATGTAAATCCAGTAAATTTAGGGGTGATTACGGTTGTTTACCAGCCTGTAATCAGCGAATCTACCGGTATGTAGAGGTCCGAATTGTACCAACTTAAATATGCAAGGCCCCCTGCTGTGGCTGCTTCCTAGTCACACCTCTTGGGCAAGAATCCCCCCCACCCCCCACAACCCCCTCCCAATTCAATGGAGCTTTATTGGCATGAAGAAAACGTACATTTACATACTACCAAAGCACTTCTGGGCATGCTCAAAAAAACACGTCTGATTGGAAGTCTGTTTCATGCCACCACCCCACTGGGGGTGGTGGTTCATAGCTACTGATCCACCCCCACCCCCATACACTGAATCCCCCCCCCCCCCCCCATATACACACACTTCATGTAGAAAATGGGCAGATGTCATGAAATGAAGTTTATTGAACTAAAGCAGAAAACACTGAATACAACAGCCCTTGGGTGACAACTTATATATAACCTGAGCTTGTACAAGCACTTTAAAATGTTTTAAAAATACAAAAAAGCAACTTTATAAGTTGTACATAAATGGTAAAAAAAAAGCTGATCTACAAAAATGTAATGTGAATGTAATGCACAATCTCTGTAAAGCGCCTTGGATAAAGACACTCTATAAATGCACCATTTGTGTGTGAGTATGTGTGTGTGTGTGTGTGTGTGGGGGGGGTGGTCCAGGGTGGCCCCCAGACGGTCCAGACGATGGCTTCTTTTCAAAGACTCAGAAAGTCCTGCAAGCAGGCTAAAAAGGGAAAAAAAACAAAAAAAAAGGAAACACAATTAGGATTTATTTAGTTTATCTAAACAAACAAACACAATTCAATGTCTATTCAAAACCGCTCAATACTAAGTCTACGCTTATCACCGGAATGCCTTGATGAATTGAATACACAGCTAGAGCATTAATGGGGAAAAAACAAAAGTCTATATATATTTTCTTACCTGTTATAATGTTTATGTCGGCCGAAGCGATGCGTGACGACCTGCTCCTATGCTGTTGAGCAGAAGATAGAAGCATATTAGTTTGATTCCAGGAAAAGCATTTCCTGTGAAGGAATACACACAAACATTAGGATTTATTTAGTTGTTTAAACAAACACAATTCAAAAGTCTAATCTTATCACCGGAAATTCCCCTCCCCTCAATGCCTTTATGAATTAAATACACAGGACACTTATGGGGGGGAAAAAATAAACAAAAGTCTATATATTTTCTTACCGGTTATAATGACACCATCTATGTCGGGGAGAGAGTTGATACTAGGAGAAGTTAGAAGAGGAGTTAGAAGTAGCATTTCCTGGCATCCCATTGTCTCTTAACTCACATGAAAACCTCCCCCACTGACCTCCAACAGGTTGGTGCTGTGTGTGTGTGTGTGTGTGTGTGTGTGTGTGTGTGTGTGTGTGTGTGTGTGTGTGTGTGTGTGTGTGTGTGTGTGTGTGTGTGTGTGTGTGTGTGTGTGTGTGTGTGTGTGTGTTTGTTTTCCTTATCTGCTAACTTACCTGTTAAAACCTCTGGAACTCGTCATAAATGCAAAATGATGTGCATGGCTGGGTAGGGGGAGGGGGGGGGGCTCCCCCTGTCCTTCTTTAAACAAAGGGTCAATGTGCAAGGATCAGACCCCATGCTGTGTCTTTGTTGAGCATGGGGAGTAGATTCCATGTAGATGTCCACAAATGTCCACAAATCTTCAGTAAATTGTTTTCTCGGTAAATGTCCACAGATGTCCGTTAACATCCCGTAATCAGGGAATTAACCGGGAAAAAAACATTTGGCATTAATGCCCGTTTTTGCCTACTTTCACCCTGTGAACGTTAGTCGTTTTGTATACTAGCACCTAATAAAAATGATAATGATGATAATGAATTTATTTATACATCAAGAGAACAATAAAAGATCAATCCATGCAATAGCCGGCATAAAAATACAAAACATACATAATAATACAATAATGACAGTTAGGAAAAGGCTTTAAGATAAAGGTGGGTTTTCAGCAGAGTTTTAAATGTGGATATTGATTTTGCGCATCTTAGGTCAGTAGGTAGGGCATTCCAGAGTATGGGGGCCCTGGTTGCAAAGGCCCTGCCGCCCTTAGTGACAAGCTGAGCTGTAGGGGTCTCCAGGAGGGCCTTGTCTGAGGACGCTTAAAATGTCCGTGCTGCTCCAGTGTCCTCTCCTTCTTCTGCACTTTGAGCTGCATTTCATGTTATGAAAGATGCTATACAAAGTTTTTATTATTATTATTATTATTATTATTATTATTATTATTATTATTATTATTATTATTATTATTATTATTATTATTATTATTATTATTATTATTATTATTATTATTATTACTTAAGTAAAACATTTGAGTACTTATACCACCACTGGCTGTTTTGTCCATGTGTGCATGCACGCACGCATGGCACGTGTGTGTGTTTGTGGGTGTTTGGGTGGGCGTAGGCGTACAGTAGGCTCTACTGTACATCTGGGGAGCTAAGTATCCCTGCAGGCCATATTACAGAAGCATTAACAAAGCTAGCAGTGCGGCTCAGCAGCTGGACTCAACCAGTGTTATAGGGCTGCATCAAATCAGTGCTCTAATTAAGCAGGAGCAGCTCACACTGCAGTTATACTGCTGTTTACAAGACTGTCTACACTTCACTTTCTGTCTGAGGGCAGAACACAGCCATCAAACATTATAAGTGTTTGGTCAAACCATGCATGTGACTCCCATTGGAAAAGCATTGAGGCGGCCATCAAACACAGACAAGAACACAGAACATGCATTCTGTACGTGTGTATGGGGCCTATGAAGACGGTCTGCTCTATTATGAGAAAATGCTATTTCCCCCTCCACCCACTCACATGCGCACACGCACGCACGCACGCACGCACGCACGCACACACAATGGTCTTGGAGTACGGGAAGCCCAGGAGGTTCTGCATTATTCTGTTGTTTTGTTTTCCTTTTGAAAAACAGTGTGGCGGAAATGACAAATGTGTGCTATAGGGCTCCGTTGAGGAGGAGCCCTGCAGGGCAGTAATGTAAATAACAGGAATTAATCATCTTCTCCCTGCAGAGGAAAGAAACACGCCTCACAGTCACAACAAAAAGGTCACAAATCAGACCTGTGCCTTCATGTCCTCCAAACAATAAATGACAGGCTTCTGTAACTGACACAC
>NC_136810.1:43100108-43220108 GCF_951216825.1 Electrona antarctica
CGTCGGACCGTTCCTATAGGCTTTCCAAACAATTTCCCCTGCAAGGGACCACGATAACCTTGTTTATAGGCCATTGAACAACCATGGGTCCAGTTTATAGTGTGATAATGACCACGTTGTCACGCTTGCCCCTGCATTTTCACCAACGGTCGAGTCACGGACCGCTATATTTTGGCAGCCCCTCGTGCCCCATCGGTATGCCAAGGCAGTAATTGGACCAGCTTGTGCCTAGGCTAGGCTATAGCTCTCCAGGTGTGTGTGTTTTGACCTGGCCATGCAGTCTGCTGCACCCCAGAGCACATCAGTCACACTAACACACATCTGTCGTGCCATTCCAGCCCACTTCATCACAGACGTGGCTTGCCCTCCCTCCCTCCCCTCCTTCTCGAGCGTCCTTCCATTCAGAGAGGACAGACGAATCTTCTGATTTTCCTTCTAATCTGCAGTCTAGCCCATGCATGCATGCATGCGGGTCACCGGCCGCATTTGGCCTGTACTGGTACCTCAAGGACATCGCGCGCTACGTTGGGGGGCGGCTATCCATTAGCGCAGCGTCCCGCTGCTATACTGTGGTGCGACCGGCACGAAGCAGGAGGGATCCACTCTAATTAGAGGTGGAGGCGTGGGTGGGGTGGGGGGACGTCAACGTGTTTACGTGTCCCTGCTGCTGCTGTGGAGCATATCTCTGCTGTCGGGACGAAACCACCCAACTCCAAAATGTTTTCAGGAAATTAAAAATATATTTTTTTCAGGAGATTAAGAAAACCTTATATTTTGAAAACAATAAAGCAATACTTCCTCATCAAAGTTGGTGGTGTGACTTCATATATTGTCAATTACTGCTTGAGAGGGGGAGATGTGGTGGAGTTGGCTGCTTTAGGAGACAGTTTGAGTGTCCAATGGAGTTAAGAGGTTTTGTCCAAAGCATTTTTTACTACTTTTCATTGGTTCGATATTGTTTTAATCAACACACAGACGTAAAGGTTGTTCAATAGCACTGATTTATACAAAATAAAAATCCCAAACCTCGAAATTGGAGTTAAGTATGGTTTCCTCCCGACAGCAACGAATTAGGCAGAGCATCCTGGTGGATGGAAGGGAGAAAAGCCAGTGCCTCCCCCCGCAGAACAGAAGCTCCTGCAGGCCTCACTCACCCCACGGAGCCCCAAAACATTTATCTTCAAGCCATTTCTTTTCATTATGGAATGCTGTCAAGCTCCGCATGCGTTAGTGTATGTATGCTATAGTGTGTGTGTGTGTGTGTGTGTGTGTGTGTGTGTGTGTGTGTGTGTGTGTGTGTGTGTGTGTGTGTGTGTGTGTGTGTGTGTGTGTGTGTGTGTGTGTGTGTGCGTACGTACGTACGTGTGTGTGCGTGTGCGTGTGTGTGTGTGTGTGCACTGTGCGTGTGTGTTCTATATTGCGAAAAGCTCTCTATAGGGTGTTATTTGGCATGCACCTCTCGTCTGGAGCTCTCATCCACACAGCAACCCATCCCTCTCTGCATTGTCGCATGCTGAGTTCTGCCCGTATAGACACTCACTGGTGGAAAGTAACCAAGTACATTTACTTATAAGTACTGTATACTTAAGTATACAATTTTGAGGTATTTGCACTTTACTTGAGTGTTTCCAATTTCCAGTATGTTTTAGTTCTACTCATTTCAGAGGCAAATATTGTACTTTTACTCCACTACATTTATGTGAAAACTTTAGTTACTATAGTTACTTTGTAGATTTGGATTATTATTACAAAACATATATTACCCACTTCAGCCCTATATGCATTTCAACCATTTGAAAATAGCAGATCTACACAATGTGTCGTGATGCATTGTGAGCTTGTAGATCGGCTATTTTCAAAAGATGTGTTGTATACATTGGAAAACTTGAAATGGGACATTCTGCCTACTTTCTATTTTTGTACTTTACGTACATTTTGACGCCAATACCTTTAGTGCATTTTGAATTCCGGACTTTTACTTGTGACGGAGTATTTCTACATTGCAAGTTAAAACATTTGAGTATAGCTACTTTTCCCACCACTTCATGCTGGAGACTGTAGGGTCTCACGTTGCCAGACTGTTGCTTCTCTGTGTTCCTACTCTGTCCTGACTGATTTGCTGCATGTTGTGTTTTTATTTATTTTTTCTCTATGTTTTTATACTTTTATTTTGTTCTTTGCCATTGTTCTATCATTTTAACTACTTGACTGTGTTTTATTGTATTCTATTTTTGTGTCCTGCCCTGTGAAGCACTTTGAGCTGCATTTATGTATGAAAGGTGCTATATAAATAAAGTTTATTATTATTATTATTATTCTCGCAAATTCCAAATGCTTCCAGGAGATTGTGGAATAGTTGTCTGGCTACGCGAGACTATAGTATGGGGTTGGTCCATGCATGTTGGCTCCATGCTTCATGCATTTAGCATGCCGCATGAACACAATCTGCTGGGTAAAGCCGGTGGGACCTCACCTCCTCCATAGTATTTACACTGGGTTTTTTTTTATGTCCCCTTCTCGATGGGAGCTAATTTACAGCTCTATAAGTCTGCCTGGTTCTTGGATGTGTGCACACATCACACAAAGCACAGCAACAATCCACCAATATAAATATTTCATCTTCGTTCTGTATGAATAAAACACATATTCTTGATTGAACCTCAGCGCGGAATATACCTTTCACTGTTTGTACGTGCGTGCGTGCGTGCGTGCGTGCGTGCGTGCGTGTGCGCGCGAGTGTGTGTGTTTGTGTGTGTGCGTGTAGGCTACCAGCTCCTGAAGCAGCAGAGGGGGATGAGCACTCAGACAGGAGGAGCAAGCTTTTTCTCCATTAAAAAATGTCTCCTATATGGAATCTAAAGTCGAGAGAGCTGCTGCGACCTGCAAATATACAAGCGTTGCCGCCTGCCTGCCTCGCTCGTAGCCTGCTATATAAACCAACAGGGCGGTTGTATTTGGCTGCTGATGATTATGCAGTGTGTACTATCAAGTATGCATGAAGCAATTACATAGCAAGAGGAGGAAGAGGCCTAGGGGCTCGGACGAGCTGAGCTTCCTCTCTCTCCCCCTTCCCAACAGTCAGGCCGTTCATTAATCCATTCATGCGGACCGTTCATTTGAGCAAACGTTTGTTTAGTCGCTTTGCTCATCGCAGCCACTCAGCCTCGACACGTTTTTACCTGTTACGTTGACTTGGTCTATAATGGGAGGTTTAGATTTCTTCCTCTAATTTATGCTACGGTATACGGTACGTGTACCGTATGTCAATGACAATAATGGCAGTTCTACAGTAGATCTGAGGGCGGTGGTGGCTCTGTGGTAGAGTGGCTGGATGGTAACCGTAAGGTTGCCAGTTCAAACCCGGGCTCCCCCAGAGTTAGTGTCGAAGTGTCCTAATGGCAGATCTACAGTAGATCTGAGGGCGGTGGTGGCTCAGGGGTAGAGTGGCTGGATGGTAACCGTAAGGTTGCCAGTTCAAACCCGGGCTCCCCCAGAGTTAGTGTCGAAGTGTCCTAATGGCAGATCTACAGTAGATCTGAGGGCGGTGGTGGCTCAGGGGTAGAGTGGCTGGATGGTAACCGTAAGGTTGCCAGTTCAAACCCGGGCTCCCCCAGAGTTAGTGTCGAAGTGTCCTAATGGCAGTTCTACAGTAGATCTGAGGGCGGTGGTGGCTCAGGGGTAGAGTGGCTGGATGGTAACCGTAAGGTTGCCAGTTCAAACCCGGGCTGCAGAGTTAGTGTCGAAGTGTCCTAATGGCAGTTCTACAGTAGATCTGAGGGCGGTGGTGGCTCTGGGGTAGAGTGGCTGGATGGTAACCGTAAGGTTGCCAGTTCGAACCCGGGCTCCCCCAGAGTTAGTGTCGAAGTGTCCTAATGGCAGATCTACAGTAGATCTGAGGGCGGTGGTGGCTCAGGGGTAGAGTGGCTGGATGGTAACTGTAAGGTTGCCAGTTCGAACCCGGGCTCCCCCAGAGTTAGTGTCGAAGTGTCCTTGAGCAAGACACTGAACCCCTAATTGCTCCCGATGTGCTATTTGGTGCCTTGCATGGTTTCCTCTGCCATCGGTGTATGAATGTGTGTGTGAATGGGTGAATGTAATGCACAATCTCTGTAAAGCGCCTTGGATAAAGGTGCTATATAAATGCACCATTTACCATTTACAGTATATGAGCATGTTACAATTTAGGCATTTAGCAGGCGCTCTTAATCCATAGCGATTTACAGTAAGCAGGAACAAAATACATGCTTGGTAATACATCAAATACATAAAAAAGTCATGAATCATGTATGAATGCTATAAGATCCTAACAGTGGAATATCTAATGAACTATGCATATACTATATAGTGCTATGTCTACATAAAATTATATCTAAGTTAGCCTACATAAGTTTAGCCTTTGCGTACGCCTGTAAGGTCGTTGAGCCTAGGTCAAGTGGAGATGGAGTCTGAAGACTGGGTTTTCAGACTGTGGCGGAAGATTGGGAGTGAGTCAATGGGAAGTTCATTTTATAGTTTTGGATCCAGAATCAGTAAGCAAGAACATGGTAATACATCAATTACATAACAATAGTCAATAGTCATCATGAATCATATACCTAAACATCCGTCTAACAGTGGAATATCTATAATGAAACTATAAGTATACAGACAGAGTGCTAAAATGCTATCTAAATTACATACCGTATAAGTTGAGCCTTTGCATACACCTGAAGAGGTGGGTTTTCAGACGATAGTATATAGTAATATACTTAAAGTAGTATAGTAGTATAGTAATATACTTAAAGTAGTATAGTTAAATAGTATAGTAATATACTTAAAGTAGTATATAGTATAGTATAGTATAGTATAGTATAGTATAGTATAGTATAGTATAGTATAGTATAGTATAGTATAGTATAGTATAGTATAGTATAGTAATAATCCCTGCTATATAGAATGTTAGTTCATGTAGTCTCCAGCTAACAAAATAAAAGTCCAGGTTATAACAATTTAATTCAATCAGTAGGGAGAACCCATTACACAGGATACAGAATCAATAAAGTGAAATTGGAAGTGATGAAACAAACGATGAGCAGACAATTGATACTGGAACAGTGAACATTAACACTTAATCCACCAGCATTTATTAACAACCTTCACCCCAGCATTTCCCCCGTTCAACTCGTATTTTTTTTAAGCATTTAACATTTATTAATTGCCGTAGATCAACGACAATGGCATTTTAAAAAAAGATGTCCCATCTAAAAATATATTTTCTGTTTACTAAAATGTTGGAGACAGCCCTCTTACTGGAATTAACATTTACTTTGTTTTAAAGTAGCTATAAGCAATAATATGTCAAACTTGATTTGCCTGTCTACTTCCTGATTGGTTAGTAATTTGTGCAGGGAAATTTTCGACAAATGACAAAGCTTCTAGGAAAATCGTTGAATGCAGATTGTGGCCCCTATAGATGTGTCACAGACACTAATTCTTTTTGGGGAGCGTTTTACTCATTGCTGGCTGTCTGAATACCAAAAGAATAGATATAATAAATAAATATAAGGTCATTAAAATGTTGACATATTATTGCTTATAGCTACTTTAACTAAAGATAAATTACAGCGCCCTTCGAGTCACGAAGAGAAAGCTAGCCTGCAGGGTAAGATTGAGTGCTCTGATAGAGACAGGTCAAATGTAGAGGTCACAGGTTCGACGGTGGATGGATGACACAGGCGTGAGCAGACAGAGAATGAGATGAAGAATTATCTGTGGAGGATGTGAGTGATTCCAATTTAGAGAGCCGGGGAGAGGGAAATATGACAGTTGGGAGGGAGTATGGGGACAGAGAATGAGATTTATTGCCCTGAGAGCAGAACTTCAGAGGGTGTGGGGGGGCATGTCATTACACATTTTCACTGGGAAAATAATCCTGATTGTGCGTGTGTGCGTGCGTGCGTGCGTGCGTGCGTGCGTGCGTGCGTGCGTGCGTGCGTGCGTGTGTATGCGTGTGTGTGTGTGCATGCACACACATGTGTGAGCGTGCACGTGCCTATATGTCCATTTGTGTACGTCGGTATCTGTGCGTATGCGTGTGACAGAGAGCAAGAGAGAGAGGGCAGCGATGAGATATGAGAGAGGGAGAGAGAGAGGGAGAGAAGCATCTCCCTGGCAACTACACCTCCTATTGATTCGCTGTAGAGAACAGTATTAATAATCCGCCCACCTTTGACCACATCAAACATTTATGGCTGTTTTTGAATAACCAACTTCATGCTGTATATACGTTTGGCCATGCATGGCCGTGTTCGCGGCAGAACCACTTACTTATTTATTCACCTGTGAATAAAATTATATGTTCATTTTATTCATCATTAATCACAATGTGTTAGTTCATTGATGTTTCAAACGCCTCATAGATGGAAATGTGGCTTTCTGTGTTTCCTTGATTTTTAGTATAGTCGAGTATTCCTCCTGTTTTCAACGTTTCAAAATAATACTGACATTTTTAGAGACTTTTGGAAGGTTGCTGAGTGACCCCTGAGCCATATCCCTGCCCTACATAATGCTCAGGGGTCATCACCATGTCCGTACATGGACAAATGTGTCCGTGGCTAAAGACTAAAACTAGATTTTCTGTTTTACACGTCATTATGTTCGTATTTTGATCATGAGACCCAATTTCTGAATGTTTTCTTCACAATCCTTATGACACTTATATTACTACGACACTATGACACATTAGGAGTGCACTATAGTGGTCTACTAGTGGTGCTCAAAATGTTTTTTTTGGTAAATGGTGCATTTATATAGCACCTTTATCCAAGGCGCTTTACATCACCCATTCACACACATTTACATAGATTGTGTATTACATGCAAGGCACCATGCAAGGCACCAAGCTGCTCATCGGGAGCAATTAGGGGTTCGAACTGCCAACCTTATACGGTTCCTATCCGGCCACTCTACCCCTGAGCCCACCGCCGCTCATGTGTGTCTGTCCATTCTTCATTAATTTGCCTCTTCTAATCCAATTATTTTCACCCCCTTCTTTCTCTCTCTCTCTCTCTCTCTCTCTCTCTCTCTCTCTCTCTCCTTTTTCCTCAACCAATCAAGCCCACCTCCCTATCCCCTTGCTCTCTCATTCAATCTCTTCCCTTCATGCTCTTTCCTCCCTCCCTCCCCTCACCCACTCCCTCACATTCCCACTCTCCTCTCCAGATCCTCTCCATCTCGCTCTCGCTCTTTCATCCTGCCACATGCGCGCACACACGCACACGCGCACACGCACACGCACACGCACACGCACGCACGCGCACACAATCACACACACACACACACACACACACACACACACACACACACACACACACACACACACACACACACACACACACACACACACACACACACACACACACACACACACACACACACACACACACACACACACGCAGTCCCTCTCTCATCCCTCCCTATAGTTATGTAGTCTGAGAGAGAAAGGGGCTGCTGAATGTTTCCACGCGGCCATGAATCAGTTGGCAGGCGCCGGCGGTAAACATGTTGCAGTGAGACATGACGCTCTGCTCTGCTGCATGGGTCCCCCGGCCGTCTGGACCAACAGGAGGGGTGGACAGACTGACGTGGGTGGGCTCTGATTTTAGACCCTGCTCCTCCCCAGTACCAGTAAGCCTATACCAGCACCTGCACCTGCTTCCCATGCACCCAAACACACACACACACACACACACACACACACACACACACACACACACACACACACACACACACACGCACGTACGCACGTGCACACAGAGCCAGATGGTCCGAAGGAGTGCTCTTGCTGCCGTTGATGGAGCGTGGCCGCTCGGGCTTGTTATCTCTGACTGCATGTCATGTGCCCCCACCCACCCCAGCATCGTGACGACACAGGGTCGAGAAAATTAGCTCCTAATTATAGGCTCCTATCTGTGAAGAATGGTGCGCTCTGCGTGCGTGCGTGCGTGCGTGCTTGCGTGTGTGCGTGCGCGTGTCTGGGAGAGAGACAGACAGACAGACAGACAGACAGACCCCCAATTTCTTTTTTTCATTTTTCTACTGCTTCTCTTCTATGATCAGGCATTGATAATAATCTGTACAACTTTTCATCCCCTTTTTAGACAAGAATGCGATCCGCTTCATTCCACGGGAGAACGGCGTGCACTCCATAGACGTGAGGTTCAACGGCTGCCACATCCCAGGCAGTCCCTTCAAGGTGCGCGTGGGAGAGCCAGGGCAGGTGGGAGACCCCGGCATGGTGACGGCACATGGCCCTGGACTGCAGGGAGGAACCACACTATAGACACACAAACACACACACACACACACACACACACACACACACACACACACACACACACACACACACACACACTCACACACACACACACACACACACACACACACACACACACACACACACACACACACACACACATAGCACTCTTTGAGGCAGGTGGTTTGAGGCCATATAGCACTCTGTGAGGCAGGCGGTTTGAGGGCATCCTTCATGGCCCAGCCATCGTAGCTGGTGCTGCTGGGTGATTGTTGTTGCGTGTACGATCACGCCATGTATAATTCCCAGGTTGCGCTGAAGGCAGCGTATGTGTGGAACTGCTCTAGGGCTGTAAGTCACCCAGGCTCCGCATGCTGTAAAGGAGGGTACAGTACTAGTGATGCAGATGGCTTGTGGTAAACAGAGATCTTCGTGGAGAGATGGCGGTTCTTGTTTTGGAAGACTCTACACCGGAGTCTCCCAAAAGCAGCCGCTGCCTGCTTTGTTGTCAACACATGTTGTCTTCAGAGAGGATGCTCCCCAGGTATCTGGTGAACAACTGACAGTTGTTCTCCGTGAAACAGCAAAAGTACAGTAGGTGGTGTAGATGTTGGATGTTGGAGTTCCACTGACAAACTACTGTACTTCCGTCTTGGTGGTGTTGACGGTCAGTCCCATCCTGCTCTACGCTCTCTCAGCGCAGCAGCAGGAACAGACTGGAGGTCCTGTGTAGACTGTGAGCACAGTTGTCTGCATACTGCAGCTCAGTGGTTTTCAACCCTTTTTATATAAAGGCCCATTATGTATTGGGCATTTGAGCCACGGAACCACCATTTGATGACATTTAGCCTATCAGACCCAAAACTAAAGAATATGTTGTTGTTGTTGTTGTTGTTGTTGGACAAGATTTTGTCCACAATTCCATGCTTTATTGATGTGGTATCATATGAGAGATAACAGGCAAACGTTGAACAATTCTTCTACATTCTCTAATCGTGTAGACGTCTTGTAAATTAAGTCATGCAGATTTTTTACCAAAATGTAACTCTTGAGAGAAACTAAATGGACCTGTGAGGGTCCATTTGTTTTGGGTTAATTTGTTTTCATTTTCTCTTAAGAGTTAAAGATCTAATAAGGGTTCATTTGGTTACCACCTCTCCATCATTTAACTGGGGACCACCTGGGACCTCCTCGAGGACTAGGGATGGAGCTCGATAACCGATACCCGACAAATTCCGATAAGCAGCTTATTGAGTACCCGTTATCAATAAGCTTTTGGCTTATCAAGCTTGTTATTGAGCATAGCGGCATAGTGGCCCGGTCATGTTTAATCCATTGAGACCTGGAACGCATCCATGTCACGTTAGCGTTTAACCACATTAACCATTAACCAATTTTGGGCGGGAACCCCTTTTTGTGTTTTAAACATTATGTTATAATTTAGCTATTGAAAAATAGCAGATCTACAAGCTCATAGCGCGCCACTCGGTGGCGCGCTATGAACTTGTAGGTCTGCTATTTTTGAAAAATCGTTAAAATGTGCCTCAAATCTTTCTGAAAATTGTCATGATTTAGAAAACTTTTTTTTTTAAATTTCGACGTCAGGCCTGAATGGGTTAAACAATCAAGACAAGAGGCGATCAAGAAATAAATGCCAACCAGCACTGTCCGAGGAAACACAATTACGCTTTTAAAGTGGCGGTACATATATTATTAACCAGTTAACAGTTTCTTTAATATTATTTTATTGGTAAAAAGGTCAATTGCCTTCCGTCTGTTAGAAAAGTTCTGTATTTGAAGGCCTTAGTAAAAGATACTGGTTCTGTTCAGAATTTATTGTCTCCCGTCTTTCCACAAAATAATCGAAAATGCTCGATAGTGGGCTCGATAAGAACCCGGCTCGATAAGCCTGATCGATAAGGTGATCGTTATCAATAAAAATTAACGAGCTCCATCCCTATCAAGGACCACTGGTGGTTCCCGGACAATTGTTTGAAACCACTGCTGTAGCTCAATGACTCTCTGCCTCTGCAGTTTGGTGGTAGCCTGAAGCCTCCTTATATTGAAGAGGTTGCCATGCAGCATCTAGACGAAAGTCCACTGCTCCACCGCTGCTGTCCTCAGTCTCCTTGTGGACTGGGTGTGTGTGTGTGTGTGTGTGTGTGTGTGTGTGTGTGTGTGTGTGTGTGTGTGCACGCTTACGTGTTGGCGGCCGGTGGTCCAACTCGCCTGGGACACAATACACATGCAGTGCATGCAGAGCTGAACCAGCACACGCACGCACGCACGCACGCACGCACGCACGCACGCACGCACGCACGCACGCACGCACGCACGCACGCACGCACGCACGCACGCACGCACGCACGCACGCACGCACGCACGCACGCACAATACCAAGGAGAGGTCACACATGCAGTAATAAGGAGACACACGCATCGTTGCACACACACACATCCACATGGGAACACTGACACACATTCAGACAGACACACACGTAGACACAACCAAACATATATGCATGGGGAAAACGCACGCACGCACACACACACGCACGTACGCACGCACCTGGGAGACGCTGCCACAAATAGACATGCCATATATTCACAGGTAGCCTACATGTGGACACTCTCTCTCTCTCTCACACACACACACACACACACACACACACACACACACACACACACACACACACACACACACACACACACACACACACACACACACACACACACACACACACACACACACACACACACAGTGTTTTCAAACAGTAAATGCGGAGTAGAGTCAGAGTAGAGTCGCTGCTTCTTCGCCTGGAAATGAGCCAGTGTGGTGTATTATGAATCATAACATCTGCATAACTTCATGGTTAGTCACAATTGTACATATAACTCTAACTTCTGTAAGCCATTTCTCCAGTGTCTTATAAGGTTATAATCCACAGACCTGTTTAAGGAGAGATTCCACACCAGCTTAGGTGGTTCGGGCATCTGGTTAGGATGCCTCTCGGTCGTCTCCCTAGGGAGGTGCACGTCCCACGTCCCACTGGGAGGAGACCCCGGGGCAGACCAAGGCGCAGTTGGAGGAAATACATCAGTGGAAATACAAATCACTGGCCTTGGAACGTCTCATCCCCCAGGAGGAAGTCACTAATGTTGCTCTGGAGAGGGAGGTCTGCAGCACTCTGGTGGAGCTGTTGCCCCGCGACCTGACTAAGCGGTTGAAGATGGATGGATGGATGGATGGACAAAGATGCCACTGCTGCATCCACTTGTTGGAGTCTGTGTCCTATCATCACTCATGCAACAGGATTAATTACACCCACAACAGAACAGAACAGAGACGCCTGTGGTTTACTTCAATCCAGAGGCTCCCTCTCTAGTTAATCTTCACCAGGAACAATGGAGGGATTTGTCTTGTGTTATTTGCTGCAGTAGGCCTACAGTACAGTACGGCCACGGAGAGCCACGGGGGAGCTAGTGGGACTCTGCTGCCATCTTGTGACTGGATTTGGCACAAGTATAGGCACACTGGCACATGTATAATGAACATTGCTGGAGAAAGTACTGTTTTACTTAAGTAAAAGTATCAATAGTACTGCAATATCGAACTAGGCCTACTCCGTTTAAGAAGATGTTACTTGAGTAAAACTTAAAAAGTACAAAAGTGGCATCAAAATGTAGGCTACTTAAAGGAGCATTCAGTGATTTGGGTGATTTGGAAAACCACCCAGTCCGCCCCAGTAACAAAATGTGCACATGCACGCTCTACAGTGGGGGGAAGTGCAACAGGCCAACAGCATGTGCAAGGCCCGCCCCCACTCGATCATGATTGGAGGAAGGCCCCTCTCATCCTGATTGGATGAAGGTTTTGCCACCCGCCACCAAAACTGAAACTAGGGTTTTTTGACCCCAGGGGCTCACTGGGGACAGGGAGGAACTCCTTATATGGTCAGCACACTCTATAGTAGGGAGGATTATCCAGAAAAAAAGAAAAAATAAGTGATATTTGAATTAAGTCAAATCACTGAATATACCTTTAAAGTACCAAAGTAGAAAGTACTCATTATGCAGAATGTCTTGTTTCACAAGTTTTCTTAATGTGTAGCAGATCTACAAGCTCACAACGTGTGGCATCGTGACACATTGTGAGCTTGTAGATCGGCTATTTTCAAATGGCCAAAATTGTAGGGCTGAAGAGTTTGATGTATGTTTTGTAATAATAAACAAAATCTACAAAGTAACTACAGTAACTAATGTTTTCAAATAAATGTAGAAGTAAAAGTGCTGGAAATTGGAAATGGTCAAGTACAGTATTTAAGTAAATGTACTTTCCACCACTGATAATGAATGTCAATTTGTATCCCTAGGCTGAGCTCACACGGTTAATGCAGTGCGCTATGCTTGTTGGATGAATGTTGTGTTGTGTCATGGCCGCCCCAATGCATTTCCAATGGGAGTCACATGGTTTGACACAACATTGTGTTGTATGAGGGGGAGGGGCGCAGTCGAAACACAGCTGAAAGCCAAAATGTAGTCCAAAAACCATGTGACTCCCATTGGAAATGCATTGGGGCGGCCATGACACTACACAACATTCATCCAACAAGCATACAGCAATGCAGTAAAGGTCTGAGTGAGGCCTTATACCCTGAGGCCTCATTCACACGTACCAAACACCAATCAAGCAATGTTTGGTCTTTTTTTAGGGCCACCACAATGCTTTTCCAATGGGAGTCACATGGTTTGATCAAACATTTGTGTTTGATCGCTGATTGCTGATTGCTCCCCCCTCATCAAACAAAAATGTTTGGTCAAACCATGTGACTCCCATTGAAAATGAATTGGAGCAGCAATCAAAAAGCAATCAGGCATCACACACGGACCAAACATTGTGTACGTGTGAATGAGGCCGATGTTGTGAATTAGTGAAGTGTCTGACGAGGAGGTCAGGGCCTTCAAATTTAAGCCTACAGACTTTACGGATATTTTACTCAATTTGTGTGGTAGAATGGCTAAACGAACTAATCAAGGAGCAGTCGAATAAAATGGAGTTTACGACCCCAGACTAATTCTAAGGTGTATCTGCAGGAGCTGCAGTGGATGGCCCAGGCAGACACAGGTGTGCAGGGCCCTGCCTGATAAGGCCCCATACACACACATCTGTGTTCTGGGTTTAAATCATCGAAAGTCATGAAAAACAACATACTATAGTATAGGCCTATGTCGTTATTCATGATTTTCATTAAAAAAAAAAATCGTCGAAAACCCTGAGAAACTACTAGTCGTAACGACTAGTAGGTCGTTTTTCATGATTTTTTTTGTATCATTGAAAATCATGAAAACGACATATTACTGTATGTCGTGTCATACAGCGGAGACCTGTGTTCAGAGGAGCACTTTTTCTATAGTTCAAATCTGATTTGTAGAGATGCGACTCGATCTGGACAGAGATTTACTGACCATGACAGTCAGTCCTAAAGATCCTGATTTGCCTGCAGTCTGAACAATGAGACATAAACTCCAACATAGCCTGTAGAGTTAGCAATTTAATCTTTATTAGGTCTGCAGAGACTAACCAAAAAATAGGTTAATATAACAAAAGTCATCTTTTTCCTCATTCTTCAAGCATAGAAAAACATATAGGCCTAATATCACACTTTAATGCTGTTTAATACTTAAAGCATCTTTTTGAACATTCACACATTAAGCCGTTCATTTGCTACACAAACTGGAAGGGCAAAGGAGGGGGGGGACAATCAATTGGACCAATCAGAACACTCAACTCAAAGTGACTCAGAAGACATTCGGCCACGCCCCATCATCACCTGACAGTGACACCCAATCACCTCGCTCTCTCAATGTACATGTAGGATAAAATGTCTATGGTGTCTAAAATTTTTACAAGTTAATACAAAAGTTTGGCACATTTAAAAATCAAACTGGGGGAGGGCAGGAGGAACAAGTCTTTGCATGGTTTTAGTGCACAACGAGTAGACCATTGAAGAGTGTGGACGAGGAAGGTTGGTGTTGCATCTACGCGGGGGGTGGGGGTGGTTCCGGGGTGGAGGAGAGGGGGGATAGAAGGACTGGTTCTCAAACAATGGGGATCGACTCGGGACCCATTTGTTGTGGGTCACGGACACACTTTTTGTGCATGGGTCCCTTTCTTTTTTTTTGTTTCCCACATTTTGTTTTTAATTATTATTGTTTCAAAACATTAAAAAAAATACATTCTCGAAAAAGCTACCTTTTTCACGAATTAAAAACAAATTCTGATGTTTTCATGAAGATATCAAAGAAATGTGAGAAATTCCATACATTAGAAAACAAATGTTTTTAAAAAGTTGTGAAAATAGCTGAGCTAGTTTGTGTCCCGGGGGCCCTTGCGACCCGACTACGGATAAGCGGTTGAAGGTGGATGGATGGATGGATGGATGGGTCCCGGGGGTGAGACATCACATTTCTCTTCTCTTCTGGTCATGGGGCTAAAACCTTTTTGGGAACCAACTGGGATAGAAGGGTGTAGGTGTGTGCCGTCGTGCCACCATGGGTGCACTGACTCCTCCTCCGCTCAGGCCACCACCACTTTGTAGGGGCTCCCGGGCACGTTGTCGTCGCCCCACTTGACGATGACCGTGTAGCTGCCGGTGTCCTTGACCGTGTAGGTGACGTTGTACAGCTTGTTGCCCATGTGTTTGACGTACACCTCCTCGCAGGGAGACCGCGGCCCGTGCACGCCCACCATCAGCATGTTGGTACCTGCAGAACACACACACAGAGGAGACGAGTGTTTGTGAGTGTGTGTCGTGTGTTTCTTTATGTACATAGAGTATTATGATAGGTACGGCGCTGTAATGGAGCGTATAGAGCGTCGCAGATCCTGCCCCCTTTCATGACGACAAGAGGCCCGGAAGAGAATTACCCAGAAAAAAAAGAAAAGAAAAGTGTTGTACTCTGCCCTTTTTTTCTTCGTTCTATAATTATTTGATCGGCCCACAACATTTTGTTTATTGTCATGATTTGTCACAACAAGACTTGGCTTTGTCCAAGGCTTAAAAAGTCTTTAAATAAATGCGTTTTGAAATGTCTATGGGGAAAATGAATGGGGAATTCTCTTCCGGGCCTGTCATCGGGGGTGGGACGCTCTATAGCAGTGGTTCACAAACATTTTCATGTCAAGGACCCCCAAATTGACACTAATTAGCCCCGCGGACCCCCATTTGAAGAGATATGCCAGGGACCTCCATAAGAGAATATGTTAACTGCTCTAGCAGTGATTCTCAGCCCGTTGATTCTCATCCCGTTTAATTTCAAGGACCCTCAGTTTGACATGCATTAGTTATGCAGTAACTCCCCCAGTAACTCACCTGCTTTACTGCAGTCCACAGTGAAGTTGTTCTTCTGGCCCACCAGAGCCGTGATCAGGCCCTGGCCCCGACACACCACCTTGCTGGCGTCCGATGAGAGCTTCACGGCCGTGGAGGAGGACGAGGAGGACGAGGAGCTGAAGGCTCCACCAACCTTGGACGTTTTTGTGACCGTTTCTACGAGAACGGAGGACGTCTCGTGGAGGCTGTGGCCCCCTGATAGACGAACGCCTGTAGGAGAAGAGAAGAGAAGAGAAGAGAAGAGAAGAGAAGAGAAGAGAAGAGAAGAGAAGAGAAGAGAAGAGAAGAGAAGAGAAGAGAAGAGAAGAGAAGAGAAGAGAAGAGAAGAGAAGAGAAGAGACTCAATGTTGACAGACAACTTAAGTGAAACATAGAACCACTTCTTTCCTCTCCTCTCTAAGGAAAAGCACCACAACATGTACTAACACATCTGTTGAAGGTTCTACACCATGTCCACAGTAAAGTATTCCACATTCTCAAATCCCTTTGCAGCCTTAAAGATGGAGTGCTGTGATTGTTTCCATCCTAAAACAAAACCATTCCATTGATACATGATACGTCATACTGATGAAAGGTCTCTCTGACATTCTGATTTGTCTGTCAGTTTGTTTTGCAGTCACACATGCTTTCCATCAGAGACATGTCGATTAGAATGAGAGTCACGGCCAAAGCGAATCGTATAACACACCTGTGACTTTGGCTTTGAAGGGGCTGCCCACGATGTGCTGCGGGCCGCCGTATTTGATGGCAATGAGATAGCTGCCGGGTGCCATGGGGGTGTAGGTGACCTTGTAGCCCTCGGAACACTCCTGGCAGTTCATCTTGACCTTGGACGGCCCGTCGATGTTCACCGACAGAGCTCCTGAACCCGCATTGCAGGTCTTGACAATAAACTCGGAGGGCACGCCTGCAGAGATTGAGAAAGAGAGAGAGAGAGATGAGAGAGAGAGATGAGAGAGAGAGAGAGAGTGAGAGAGAGAGAGAGACAGAGAGAGAGAGAGAGAGAGAGAGGTTTATACAACATTTGTACAGATGATGTCAGGACAAAATTGCTATCAGCAGATGGTATATAATTGTAGGATTGGGGAAGGGGGTATGTGTACAATAATTATGACAGGAACAGCATGTGTGCGTGTGTGCATGTGTGTGTGTGTGTGTGTGTGTGTGCATGTGCGTGCGTGCGTGCGTGCGTGCGTGCGTGCGTGTCCATAGTGTACCTGTGGTTCCTCCCTGCAGTCCAGGGCCATGTGCCGTCACCATGCCGGGGTCTCCCACCTGCCCTGGCTCTCCCACGCGCACCTTGAAGGGACTGCCTGGGATGTGGCAGCCGTTGAACCTCACGTCTATGGAGTGCACGCCGTTCTCCCGTGGAATGAAGCGGATCGCATTCTTGTCTAAAAAGGGGATGAAAAGTTGTACAGATTATTATCAATGCCGGATCATAGAAGAGAAGCAGTAGAAAAAAGACTTGATGTTGTGTATGAATTAATGGTGAATTCTTGGGACAACACATTTTGTCTGTCTGTCTGTCGAGCCCGATCTCACCCAAACACGGTGAAATAGCACGGATTGGCAATTCCATACATACCCGCCTAGAAAACCCCCAAATCCATACATATTGCAGTTTTGAACGCAACGGAGGCGTGGCTTTCACTAGTATTGTACGTAACGTAAATACGGAACTTAGCAACGTTTGTCATGTCGCTTTGGCTCGCTCGGTGGTGTCGTGTCTCCCGTGGCTCAAGTTCGGTAGAGACGGCCCCCTCCGTCGCGGTCTATGGAGGAGGATTTCAGTGTCATACGTATGGATTTTGGGGTTTTCTATAGGCGTGTATGCGAAATGCCAATCCGTGCTATTTCACCGTGTTTGTCCGGGTTGTCTGTCTGTATGTCGATCTCTTGTTGACAAATATCACTTTGATCACGAGCCACATGCTGAGGTCTAAAAGTATTCTGTTGATGATCTGGTGACAGGCTAGGTGAGGTGTGCGTACCACTGTCCAGCTCGGTGACATAGCATTCCTCTGCCGCGCCAGAGGGCGTGTGGACCTTGGCATCGACCACACCTCGTGCCCCGTTACGCTGCACCATGAAGGACGCTTCCTGGTTCACTTTCAGGTCCTTCTCCTAAAAAAAACATACAAAAGAGTGAGTCAGAGTCACTTGTATTGCCTAAGAATGTGTGTACAGAATGTGACTAAAATTAAAACGAAATGAAAAGTATTCAAAAGACTATGACTAAAACTAAAAATCTAAATTTGCTGTCGAAAACAACACTGTACTGTTGCTAGTTACCTATGTGTGATCCATATTAATGATGGCACAGTTAATCCAAGTCACTCGATGCTGGCTAGGATAACACTATAATAATACACTGGCCCAACGTTGGCATGTGCTTTCATGTCAAGGGCAAAGCAGTAGTTTCCAATAACAACCTGTCACATTATACTGCATGCGATGTACTTTCCAACATGCATTAAAGGAGGGATATTTCGAGCGTTGTTTGTGATTATTTCAGGGTTATTATTAAGTTGAGCTGTTGATTTGTTTTCCTAAGGAGGGAAGGAGGATGTGTATGTGTGTGTGTGATCGTGTGCGTGTGCGTGTGCGTGTGCGACTGTGTGCGTGCATGTGTGCATGCGGGTAAGTGTATGTGTGTATGCGAGTTTGTCGTTGCTTGTGTGTATGTTTACTGTGCATGCATTCATGTCTCTGTGTGTATGCGTGCGTGCGTGCGTGTGGACGTGCACATGTGATCTCACCTGGAGGCTTGTGACGCTCAACCTGCTGGCCTCGTCTGACAGCGTTGCTATAGGAACGATGAACGGACTGTCTGGGATGTGCTCGTTGTTGAACTTGACTGACACTTCATAGTCACCTGGAGAAACGCACGCGCACGCACACATGCTAGAGTTGTATTACCAAAACATTGAAAGTCAATCTTTAAAGTATACCCAGAGTTATAGAGCCTGTAAGTGTAAGGGTCCATAATTTGGTTCCTAACTATACGTAATTTAGCCATGGGGACCCACTGCATGGAACCCCCTCAAGGACCCCTGGGCGTCCCCCCATGTTGAGAACCAGTGTGTAAGTTCTGTTGCGAATAGTGCTATTGGTTTGAATAAGTGGCCTTCCCCTCTTCAGCTTTTCTGAGAAAAATAATTATAACTTATAAATCAAGTCTGTTTGACATGACGTTGTCAAGTTGATCTCACCTGGCTCCTTCACGACATAGGAGACCCCACAGGAGCCGTCCTTCCTGTCCTCGAATGAGATCTCAGCCTTGCTGGGACCCTCCACAGCAATGGACAGACCACCAGCACCAGCCTCTCTGGTCCAGATACTGAACTCAGCTGCAGAGGCAAAGAGAGGCACAGGATGACAGGATTACTGACGTGGATTGAAAACTCAATTCTCAATTCACATTCTCAATTTGACCACAACCAATTTACTTGGAAAAACAAACAAAAAAAATCCTGACAGTTTTCATGAAAAACGTATCAGTGGTGCCACTGGTGCGCACACTTTTTCATGTCAAGGACCCCCAGAATTATCTGTATTTGGCCGCAGACCCCCATCCAGGCGCCCCCCAGAAGCAAATATTTGAGTTTTTTGCTGTGAAAGAATATATATTCAAAGATTTGCGCCACATTGTCACGATTTTTCAAAAACATCTGCTATTTTTCAACAGCTAAAGCATAAAAAATAATGGTTTTAAAAGTGGTTAAAAGCCATAAGGCGACAGGACTTTTTGAACCAACCAATAAATAACACAAACTTACTGGGAACCCCCGCCACGCCTCTCTCCAGGCCCGAGCCGCCGGCGCGGACCTTGTGCGCCCCGCCCTCGCCCATGGGCCCCACGGTGAACTGGAAGGGGCTCCCGGGGACGTGCTGGCCCCTGTACTTGACGTTGACCGTGTGGGGGCCCATCTCATGGGGGATGAAGCGCACGCTGTACGTGCTGTTCCCTCCGTCCATGATGTCGGCGTCCACCGTCTTGCCGCCGGGGCTGGTCACCTGAGCCGTCATGGCCGCCTGAGAGCCGCTCTCCACTGAAACCACTGAAACCACAATTTACAATTTAGGCATTTTAGCTAGACGCTCATTTCATAATTAACGTTCCAATTTTGGAGGTCTGGCTCAAGGACTAAAAACTGGTTCTGAACTGAACCGGTTCCCAACCGGTGGAAAAGGGGTCACATTGCAAGCAGCATGAAGACTGTGGTTGACAGGAAATTTAGATTTTAGTTTTTTGTCATAGTCTTTTGAATAGTTTTGATTTAGTTTTAGATTTAGATTTAGTGTTACTCTCCTTTTAGTCAACTAAATATCATAAGATTTTGGTCGACTGACTACAGTTGATTTAGTCGACTAAAATGTATTTTGGCGAGCCTTGATGCCGTTGTAATGGCTGATTTTACACTTGCTGAAAATAGCCGAGCTACAAGATCACAACACAAGCTTGTACTGTAGATCTGCTATTTTCAGCATGCAACCATGTGTAAAATGACTTGTGTCTTTTACTTATACTGGATCTCTTGTCCACTAGTCATTTAGTTTCCAATTGGTTTTCGTCAGTGGAAAAAGGTATAGTCAACGAACATTTTTCGTCACAGTTTCAGTCGACAAAATCAACACTGCGTGGTACCACAGATGCCCATCATTTATGTATGATGGATTCTCACCCTCAGGCCTAGCGGTGAGGCCGGCAAAGCTGCTGAGGCTCTCTCGGCCCAGGAAGTCTCCGAAGATGTCTCTGAATGGGCTCCCTCCTCCTCCTGCTCCGCCCATCTGGGAGCTCTCCTCCACCCGCACCTCCCTCTTGGTCTCTCCGCCGCGCACCTTGCTGACTTCCGTGCGCTCCGTGCGGGTGTAGGTGTGACTGCTGCGCGTGAACGTCCGGGTCAGTCTCTCCTGGGCGGACACCATCTGGAACCAGTTTCCTACGCAGACAACGACGTCATCACCCATTAGACACCATTTGGAATCGGTAAATGCTTTATATTACACTTGCAGTATAAAATATTTGTTGCTGTCGGGAGGAAACCCCCTAACTCAATTATTTTTTTTACATAAATATGTGCTATTGAACACCCTTTACACGTCAGTGTGTTGGTTAAAAAAAATATTGAACCAATGAAGAGCAGTAAAAAATGCTCCATTGGACCCTCCACCACCTCTCTCCCTCTCATGCAAGTAATTGACAATGTATAAAGTCACAACACCAACTTTAATGAGGCAGTATAATTCAAAATTAAAATTTGGAGTTAGGTGGTTTCTTCCAGACAGCAGAGATATACAGTAATAGTATACATAAACATGTATTTAATCAGTAAAAACATTGAGACCTAAGTCTCTTTGGCATGAATAGGTGTGTTGATACTTGTGCTAACTAGCTGCCAAACTAATCAACCCCCTTTGTGTGAGAGCAAAATGGTGCGAACATGGTCAATTAATGATGGCACTGACCTGGGATCTTGAGGTTGAGGCCACAGGCACTCCCTACGGAGGCAATGGAAGACGCCTGTCTCTTCCTCGTAATGCTCTCTTTGATTCTTCCTTCTCCCGTCATCTTTACGGTGAAAGGGCTTCCTGTGTCAGCGGAAAGGAAACCGTATCAAACCAATCAGTCGCATGATTGCACACATGAGTCTCAGGAGCACGGTCCAAATGTTCATCATGAAATGCTTTCATCGATGCTTTTCAAAAGCTTTTTTTTATGCTTTCATAGATGATTACAATTCAATGCTGTTCTTATAAGCGAATACGTGATTTGACCTATATGATGCTGATAAAGACCTTTCAATGGGCTATATGCACATATAATAACACAGAATAAGGTGTTACCGATGATACTATGCATTTAGTGTGCAGTGGTTCTCAAACTTCTTAATTCCAAGCACCCCCATAACTCTGAGGGTGTAGGCCTACACACCCGTACACACACCCGTACACACACCCGTACATACGGGGCCATTTAGAAGCCAGTCAAGGACACTTTGAGACCCACTGGTGTGTTTCCAGTGAGCCAACATGTATTAAATATCAGCACCCTGACTCTGTTTGACCAGAATGGAACAGCTAGAGCCTTCATTAGCATCATCAGACAGTAACATCGGAAGTAGGGAGCTGTAAGTAACTGTTCATTTGTTGTCTTACCTGGGATGTGCTTTTCAGCAAATTTGATGTTGACAGTGTAGTTGCCGGGCTCTGTGGGGCAGTAGGTGACCCTACATGTACCGTCCTCCATGTCCTCACAGTTGATATCCACTTTGCTCGGCCCCTCGACTGACAGCGCTAAACCTCCATAACCTTCAGGGAGTGAGAGGGATAATCGAGAGACAGTGAGAGGTGAATTGCTCGCTCTGTATTAAGACAAGACAGAAGAACTCTCTTGACTCCAGCGTGCTGTCACAGCTGCCGGTAAGATTACCGGCAGACACAGAGCTAAGGAAGAGGATTTTCTGTAGCAGAAAAAAAACCCACAACAACAACAATGCCTTCAAAAATGTTCTGAAAAGTGCAGCGTTGAGCGCAGTGTTAAAAAAATAAATCATAATAGCACACATAGAGATGCTTGCTTAGACACAAAGATATGACCAAAATAGTCAAACAAATACTGCACAGTATTTGCTGTCTCTGCTGCTAGAAGTTTCCAATGTTATCAGATGATTTAATCTCCATCATCAGCCCCTCAACACCATGCAATGCAGCCGGTACGGACATCACAACATACTGACGTTGTTGTCAGCCATTGTCCGACGTTTAGCCTTAGTCTTTTGAACACACCATTTAGCTTTAGGCCTGTTTAGGCAATTTAAACTATTTAGTCTAGTCTAAAAATCGAAAACGTTAGTCTTTTTTAGGGATGTCCCTATACACTTTTTTCATTCCCAATCCGATCCCGATACCACAATTACTGTGTTAGCCGATACCGATACCAGAGAATAATATTTATAATAATAACAAAAATAAAATTACTTATTTTTCTCTTATTTTAGACTCCTCACTCAAATATGCACTTGCAGTTTGGGAAACTCCAAAGCAAACTCCACATGCCCCAACATTTTATTTACCTGCCATAGTGTCAACCCCTTACCCCTGTGTGATCGGCGGTTAGACTGGCATATTCACAGATACCGATATTACCCGATATGTCCAAAAAGGGCAGATACCGATACTTTTCCGATACCGATACAGTATCGGGACATCTCTAGTCTTTTAGTCCCTAGTCTTAGCCAAAAAAGAAATAACACTGCTATAAAGAAACTAAAACATAATAGCCCTAGACTCTTCTTCAACAAAGATGGCGAAAGTTAACATTCTTTGTTCTGTACTTATACATTAACCTTTCTTAACCCAGAAACCTAACTCTAACCTCAGTCTTAACCGGCCACGTAAGTCAACCTCATATCACTCTTAACCGGCTACGTAAGTCCCCTAACCTCATATCAGTCTTAACCGGCCACGTAAATCCCCTAACCTCATATCAGTCTTAACCGGCCACGTAAGTCAGTTTCATGATGTTTAGGATTATTGGTTGAGAACATTCGAAACTGGTGGTCCATGCTGCATATTGTACCTGCATTCCTCGTATCCACAAAGAACTCGGTCATCTCGAAGGTGTGTGCCTCCACCAGGCCCTTCCCGAAGGCCTTGACCCTGCTGGCCTCGCCGATCTCAGACTGACCCACCATGATCTTGAAGGGGCTGTTGGCCACGTGCACGCCGCTCTTCCTCACACTCACCTCGTGCTCGCCCACCTCCTTGGGAGTAAAGGAGATACCTATAGGGGGAGGATCAGTTGAAGGAGTTTTGAGGATTTGCTAAGCATTTTGCACTATTGTTATGCATCCTATCCTTGCATCCTATGCACAGAAATCTGTACTACTTTTGTATATTTTGAACCAGTTTAGTTTTAGTTTTCTTCTGAATGACATTGAGAAGGTCATTGAGACAGCATTACATTTCATTTATGAAAAGGGGCATGCAAATAAAGTTTGAATTGATTTGATACATAGAACAAACAAAGCTTTACAGTTCTGTCTGACTGTTATTGTTCTCTTCCTACAAGCTGTGACACGGCACATGTTAGACACAAGAGTACAATTGTCAGTGTTCAATTTAACTCTGACAGTGTACATGTAACCAAATGGACCCGTAAGGGTTACAATTGAACGCTCTTTGAGTTACAAATGGATAAATGAACACTGAGGATGTTACTGTGGGCTGTAGCTCACCGATGTGTCTGTTAGGAAGCCTCTTGAGCAGGCAGGGCTCCTCGTTGCCAGACGGGGCTCTGATGCTGGCCGTCAGAGAGCTCAGGTCCGTCTCTGCGATCTTCAGGGACACGTCGGCCGACGAGCCCACGTTCAGCTGAGACGTCCTGCAGGTGATGGAGTCATCACCTAACCACACAAAGAAGAGGGACACTTATTAGTAGGGATGGAGCTTGATAACTGATACCCAAAAAGAAACAAGCTTATTGAGTACCCGTTATAAAGTTAAGCTTTGGGCTTATCAATCCTGTTACCGAGCATAGCGGCCCATGACGTCATGTTTAAACAATAAGACAAGAAGCGGTCAAGAAATAAATGTAATCATCCATGCTGGCACAAACATGTCGGTCTAAAAGTGTATTGATACCTGCCAACCAGCGCTGCCCGGGTAAACAAAATTACACTTGTGACGGTCCACATATTAACCGGTTAACAGTTTCTTTAATATCATTTTATTGGTAATAAGGTCAATTGCCTTCCGTCTGTTAGAAAAGTACAGAATTTGAAGGCCCTAGTGAAAAATACTGTTTCTGTTCAGAATGTATTGTCTCCCGTCTTTCCACAAAAGAATAGAAAATGCTCGATAGTGGGCTCGATAAAAATCCGGCTCAATAATCCTGATTGATAAGGTACTCGTTATCAATAAAAATGTACAAGCTCCATCCCTACTTATTAGTCCTGCAGGTGATGGAGTCATCGCCTGACCACAGAAAGAGTGACATATATTATAGGCTTGTATTCCTGTAAGTGGCTTGTACATAAGTGGCTTCCCTTTCTAATGTAAGCATTACATTGACATTTAAGACATTAGGGATAGCATTCGCTCTGTGGTGTGATATGAAATCACTATAACTAGTGGTGCACGATATAATCGTTAGCATATCGAAATCAGCCATATCGGCCATAAAAATGGCATATCAGTATCGGATCGGTCTCAAAATAATACAGATTATATTCAAAGATATTGATGACGCAATAATAATGTGACCGTCAATGACTCTTGACACTTTTGTTTTGTGAATTTCAAATGTTTGAAGGCAGGATAATCCGTATAATATCGGAATCGGTCAGAATCTGACCCTGCAAAAGATCGGATATCGGTCATAATTCCATAATCGTGCACCCCTACCTATAAACGCTAATTCTGTTGTCCGCTCTTTAGTTTGTACGGCATTTTGTACAGATTTCACAATTGTGAATTGCCATTTGTAATGTCATATGAAATGTGTATTATGAGCCATTATGTGACATTTCCAGCGCTATTTACAATACATCACTATTGACAATACATCACTATTGACAATACATCACTATTCACAACCCTAACTACAGTATAAAGCATAGAGCATAGTGTGAGAGAATGTCATGATGAATGTTATCTTACCTGTGATTTTGGCAGTGAAAGGGCTGCCAGCAATGTGCTTGTTGTCGAACTTGACAATAACGCTGTAGTCTCCGGGCGCAGAGGGCAGGTAGGACACAGTGCAGGTTCCATCTTTATTGTCCTTACACGTGATCTCTGCCTTGGAAGGACCCTCCACGGCTAGGGACAAACCCCCTGGGAGAGGACCACAGTTTATTATGAATACAGTCTATGTAAACAACATATTCACAACAATACCAGTAAGATGCCCTGAGGGCGAGAAGCGACCTTGCCCTGAAAGGCGAGGTCGCGTGTACGCATCCGCCTGGGTGACGGCAGACTGCTGGGCGAGCGCTGGCGCTTTGGCATAGGGGGGGTCAGATCAACATATGGAATGAATTCTGTACTGGCCATATATGGAGCCTGTCTTGAGTGTACAGGGTTTGATGAGGTCAGATCAACATATGGAATGTCAGAACAGGTCAGCTCCATATATGGAGATCTAAGGGTTTGAGGTTTGAGGTCAGATGTAGAGTTGCTGCCCAGCTACATATATGCAGATCTAGATGATGATCCAGTCATTGTTTATGTGCGTATCGAATCGAGGTAAAATGCTCAAATAAGACGGCGTACCTTCGCCAGCGTTCTTGGTGACCACGATGAAGGAGGCAGCCTTGTTGACCATGCCGTAACTCAGACCTGAACCATACGCCGTCACCACTCCACTGTTCATGGCATCCACGAAGAACTGGAGAGGACTTCCTGCAACCAGGATTGGAGAAGACAGTGACAAGAACTTGTGTTAAAAAAAAAATTAAAAGCTTTTCAGCATTTTCGATCATCAAAGCATTGCAGCGTGCATATCAGTTTTTTTTCTTTTTTTCCCAGATCATGTGGATTTGGTTTGGTGTGTGGTCTGACCTGACCTATTTCTACTCCACTACATCTCCAATACATGTATTTGAAAACTTTAGTTACTAGTATAGTATATAATAGTATATATCTGTATATTCTGATTATTATTACAAAACATAGAATAACCACTTCAGCACAATATACCTTTTGGCCATTTGAAACTAGCCGATCCACAGGCTCACAATGTGTCGCGGAGATGTGAGCTTGTAGATCTGCTAATTTTCAAAGTAGTTGAAATGAGACATTCTGCACAATGAGTACTTATACTTTTGGTACTTTAAGCACATTGTGCTGACAATACTTTGTACGTTTACTCAAGTACCAATATTGGAGAAGAGAGTGACAAGAACATGTGTTAAATATATATTTTAAAGCTTTTCATCATTTTCGATTATAAAAGCAATATTTTTAATTCAGATGATGTGGATTTGGTTTGGTGTGTGTGTGTGTGGTCGGACCTGGAATGTGGTTGCCTTCATATTTGATGTCCATCTCATGCAGGCCTCTCTCGGTGGGCTGGTACTTGACCGTAATGGTGCCGTCTTTGTTGTCGGTGATGTGAGGACGCATGGTCTTTCCTGAAGGCATACGCACCTCGCCTACACATGGTAACAACAACAGCACAAACAGAGGTCACAGCCTTGACATAGAGTGGATGTACAGTATGTATCTATACACATGCTTGTATGTATGTCGTACTGTATTTGTGCGTGTGTGCATGCGTGTGTGCGTGAGTGTGTGTGTGCACGCAGCCCACCTGTGATCTCTCCCTGCTGTGGAGTGAAGGGAACCACCAGGTTCAGAGGACGGAACATGGGGTCCACGCTGTCGCGAGGGACCACCGGCTCATTGGACGCCTGCAGGGGAACCAACAGCCACTCGTATTATCACAACTAATACAATGAAACCACACACCACATAGATCCTTGCCGCCTGCTTTCTAACCCTAACGCAAAAGCAAATGGAGGCAGCCCTACTACTAGTAGTAGTTGTAGCAATTTTCACCTTCTAATACAAACTGGGCACCAATTTTGCCAGCCATCTTGCTAGCATAATGGTCTAATCATTAGACTATGGATCCACACCTCCTGGGTTTGAATCCTTCTGCCGCCACTACTTTTTCCAACAACCGCCGACTAGTTGGTTTTTTGGGCTGATAAAGTATAGTTTAAGACCGCGACGGAGGGGCGCCCGGGCGCCATCTCTAGCGAACTTGAGCCATGGGAGACGTCAGGCCTGCCAAAATACATTTTAGTCGACTAAATCAACTGTAGATAAAATCTCATGATATTTAGTCGACACTAAAACATTTCAGGTGACTAAAATGTGACTAAAGGTAACTAAATGAAAACTATTCAAAAGACTATGACTACAACTAAAATCAAAATTTGCTGTCAAAATCAACACTGGTTAGAGGCACGCCTCCGTTTACTTTTGCGGTATAGGATTATAAAGGAGGCCACATCATTCACCAACTCTCTGAGGCCGTCTCTGCACCACCACTCTGCACTTACCACCACGTGGAAGGGGCTCTTGGGGATGTCCTGGCCTCCGAAGCGTATGGTGATGACGTACTTGCCCGGCGAGGGCGCCGTGTAGTAGATGTCGTAGGTACCGTCGCGGTTCTCCACCACATCCATGTCCAGCTCGCGGCCCTCGGGCGTCTGCACCTTGCACGTCACCTTGCCCTTTCCGGCCGCCTTGGCGTCCACCGTGATCACCGTGTCCACCGATGTCTGGAGCTTCTGGAGGGTCGCTGTTGGGGAGGGGGAGGAGAGAAGTGGTGAGATGGGTTTGAGGAAATGGGTGAGGTGTAGACCAAGAAATGGGTGAGGTGTAGGGTGGAGAAAAGGAATGGGTTTGAGGAGATGGGTGAGGTGTAGGGTGGAGAAAAGGAATATATACTCACACACTCCGTGTCCTCCGATAGACACTGGAAAGGAAGACATGACATGGAGATTAATATAGATTCACAAGCCGTACAGCTTAAAGGACTAACTATATAACGCTGTCATGTAGTCTACTTTGTTTTCATTCATTACTATGATTATTTACACTGTATATTATAGTATATAGAAGTAGACTGTATGTCGACTATTATTCAGAGCAAAACTAGATATCTCTGCTGTCGGGAAGAAACCACCTAACCTATGTTAATTTTTCAGGAAATTAAAAATATGCATTTATAAGGGAATTAAATATAAACCTTATATATTGAAAACAAAGCAATACTGCCTCTTCAAAGTTGGTGTTGTGACTTCAAATATTGTCAATTACTTCCATGAGAGGGGGAGAGGTGGTGCATGGAGTTAGTTGCTTTAGCAGACAGTCCGAGGGTCCAATGGAGTTAAGAGGTTTTGTCCCAAGCGCTTTTTACTACTTTTCATTGGTTCAATATTGTTTTAATCAACACACAGCTGTAAATGGTGTTCAATAGCACTGATTTATGCAACAACAACCACAAATCAAAAACATAAAAAATGGAGTTAGGTGGTTTCCTCCCGACAGCAACGATATGAAGTAGACTCAACTGTAGACTATTCTTCAGAAAAAAACATGACATACATTTGTATATCATGTATTGATCATCACCATCCATAAAGTGTCTTTGTTATACCTGTAAGAAGGCACTTGCTGGCGTCCCCGGTGGGCAGGGACTGGATGCGATACGGGGAATAAGGTATCTCGTCGCCTCCGTACTTTATGGTGATGGTGTAGGGACCGGTGGAGTCAGGCACGTAGGACACCGTGTATGTCCCGTCCCTGTTGTCCTGGATGGTGGCCTTCTTGGGCTTGCCCTCCGGGTCCTGCGTGAGAGAATAATGGTGTAATTTCAAGCAGTGGTTCCCAAACTATTTATAGCTCCGTGACCCAAAAGAGAGATTATTATAGGTTTGGGCCCGGGGCGCGGGCAAACTATAGTGAAAATAGCAGATCCACAAGCTTGTCGATCTTTTCACTATACTCCTGTTTCCTAATTTATGGAGTTCCTAATGTATGGATTTATGGAGTCATTCATTCATGATTATTATTATTTTTTTATTTATGTTTTTTGAAAATGTTTTGAAATAATAATAATTAAAAACAAAATGTAGGAAATGAAAAAAACAAAGGGACCCAATAAAAACTTTATGTAACCCACAGATGGGTCCTGACCGACCCAGTGTCTGGGAACCAGTGGTGTAAAGGACCGACTGACCACAACTGAAAAACGGCACAAAAGCTACAGTAGGTTGGAAGAAGAGGTTGAACTTATACCAGAATCTGCACAGTGAGCAGGCCCTCGCCAGCATCGCGGGCATCGATGGTGAACTCAACAGGCAGGCTGGCCGACACGCCGTTGGTGTCCAGGCCAGGGCCGCTGGCGCGCACTTTGCTGGCATCATGCCCTGGCTGGGACAAGACCTTGAATGGACTGTGAACACATCAGAGGGAAAGAGAATTTAATGGACTGTGAACACATCAGAGGGAAAGTACATTTAATCAAAACTAAACCACGACACTACATCACAAGTCCCACCACCACAATCAGAAACAGAACAGAAAACAAAAAAAATTATTTAAATGATTTTTCTTTAGTTAACCCATTAAGACCTGAGGACCCGATTCTACGAATGTTTCTACGTCACTGGTTTTCAAACGTTTTCATGTCAAGGACCCCAAAAATGTATTTGGCTACCAATATTTAAAAATAGTTTGTTCCAGCGACCCCCAGAAGCTAAGATTTGAGGTTCACTTTAAAACTATGTATATATTCAAAGATTTGCAAAAACAAATTCAATACCTAAAGTAAAAAAATAATGGTTAAAGTGGTTAATGAGTGACTACATGTATTTGTGGAACGCGTACCTGTGTGGGACCTGCTGCTCTGCGTATTTGACATCCACAGTGTAAGGACCGTCCTGAGCAGGGGTGTAGTGGACCGTGTGGGTCCTGTCTCCATTGTTCTTCACACCAATCGGCTCTGCTGTGCCTGGAAATAATACAGTATGGCATTGATGAAGACCAAATAATACAGTATGGCATTGATGAAGACCAAATAATACAGTATGTGATTGATGCAGACGCCGTCGGTGGGCGTCTTCATCAATCACATGAGCTGTCGGTGGGGCCTACTGGGGCGGCGCAGTAGCTATCAGATGTTCTGTCTGAAGCATTCTAAATAACAGTTGCTGATGGATTCACAAAATAATTAAATTACAGAGGTGACATTTGACAACATTAACGTATCCCCATTGTGCAAGTACATAGATGAAAATTTGATATACAGTATATTGTGGGTTAATAAATAGGCCTACATATTAAAAAGGTTATTTCAATCAGCGATCACTCACGAGTAGGGGTCATATCTGCCGATATCGATTCTGACCGATTCTGATATTATACAGAGGAACACAATGGAAACAAGCCTAGGCCCTATAGGGGCTTAGCCCAAAGCCTCTTAATAAAGCATTCAATCAATCAATAAATATACTCTTCCAATTGTTTTCACTACGGAATGACTACTAAATGAGTACACAAGTTTTATGTAGAATTTAGCCATTGATGGTCACATTATTATTTCATCATCATTCATCAATATCGGTATAACGAATCTGGAAAGAATCCACAGCCCATCCCTGTGAAGAAGACAAATGGAGTGGAGATTCCAGTCTCCTTTTGCACCAGTCTGTTATTGATACAGATATCTGCGAGGGCGGATGCACAGCAGAGAAGACAGGATAAACATTCAAAGTGATCACACTAACCCGAGGGGCCATAGAGCTTGACGTCCAGCGGGGCTTGTCCCGCCTGCTTGCAGTCCACGGAGAAGGTCTGGGGGACATGCGCCCTCACACCCGCGCCCAGCCCGGGGCCGGTGCACTTGACCTTGCTGGGGTCCACGGGGTCCCTGACGGGCACGCGGAATGGGCTGCCCGGGATGGGGTGGCCCCCGTAGTTGATGTTGATGTCGTAGTCTCCGGGAGTGAAGGGAACGTACTCGACGCTGCAGCTCCCGTCCTTGTTGTCCTTGCAGGCCATCTTGGACTCGGAGGCTCCCTCGATGGTCAGACCCAAGCCCCCTGTACCAGCACCCCTATAGCGGAGAAAAAAAACAGGTTAGCTTCAATATGTAGCCTATACATTTCCTATTTTCAATATGCCTCTTGTGAGAGCGGTTTCGGATCTCCTTAATTAATGTCTGTCATCAACCGTCATCAACTAAAACTAACCTAAAACTAACCCTAACTCCAACCCTGTTAACCAGCCACGTAACTCCCTTAACCTCATATCAGTCTTAACCGGCCATGTAAGTCAGTTTCACAATGTTTTCTCTTCAGTGGCAGTAATTTCACATCCGCATGTCCTAGTCGCCTACTCGCGTTACGCAGTATGTGGTAAATGAACATACTGGTGGTGAAATGTTGATAACATTGGAAGTGGGTGCTAGTGAGGTGGCACACGAGGAAGGAGCTGGTGGAACCAACAGGGTGTATTTGTGGTTCCACTTAGCCAGGCATAATATATTCTTATTGCATTCATAAGACATGAGACTCATGTGCAAAGCATTGTCTTTGCGTTTTCTTTTTCAATAGACACTGCTGGGATTGGGAATATCATTTTAATGAGCGTCCTCATTGTGTGTGTCATCCATTGTTACCTGGTCTCCACGGTGAAGCAGTTGGCCTGGTTGGTGGTTCCTCCCTCCAGGCCCGGACCGTAGGCCCGCACCCGCGTTGGGTCACAGCCCTCCACCACCGACACCTTGAACGGGCTCTTAGGCACGGGCGCCTCATCGAACAGCACCTCGATCAGATGGATACCTGCACACACACACACACACACACACACAAATGTTTTGGTGTTAGTCTAGTTTTAGTCAACGAAATAGCACAAGATTTTAGTCGACTCAATCTACAGTTGATTTAGTCGACTAAAATGTATTTTGGCAGATCAGATCAGTCTTAATGGCTGATTTTTAACCCTTAGAAGATGAAAGACGCCAATTGGCGTCTTCATCAGAATTCCGTAAATGATCAATGACGCCAATTGGCGTCTTCACAGTTTTTGATGAATCTAAACATATTAATATGCTCCGAAGCGCTGTTTAAATTCCTGAGCTTATATTCCAACTACATTACCCAGAAAACCCGTGTCACGTGACACACGTGTACGTGTTGCCATTGGAAGCTGGTCCCACCCCCTGTAAACAGTGGGGGCAGAGGGAGTCTTCATAGTTTTCATTGTTTTGCCTGTTTGCCGTCTCGCCCGAGCGATTTTCTAGCAGAAAAAGTTGAAAGCAGTACTATTTATTTGAGCGAGTTTTGTGGTAGTAGTATTGATCCATACGCGTCCCAGTCGCCTTCTCCAGGCGGAGTAGCCCTGGTCCAGTGCTTACAGCGAGACTCGCTGCTCCCTCCCTCCTTTTTTCATTGTCTCCCCATCGTCGTCCGATGAGCTATACCGGGAAACCATTGAAGAAGACGATCAACCCGGAATGTTTTGAGGTAATCTTATTGTAGAAAATGCCCTTCTATAGTGATCAGAAATCATAAGATGATCGCTACAAATAGATGCTTGGATAATTACTACTACTAGTCAGATCATGACGCCAGAATGACTCACCACGATGGCCCCCAGCCATTAGCCAGCACCGAAGGTGCTGGCTAATGGTGTTGGTCGGTGCATTGGTGCTGGCTAAGGGCTGGAGGGGGGGGGTTGGTGTCGATCGGTTGGTTTTTGCAGTACAAATGTATCGTAGCAGGCATGCACGCATGGCAGTACAAGTATTTTATATTGTAGCGTGCCTTATAGGCGATCTGATCTTTAGAGTAATGTTCGCTCCTTTTATTTACTGTCTACAAAGACGGAGAACAAACATGCATCGTTTACTGAAGCAACGCGTGGTTATGATGACGTTGCTACAAGGATCGGAGGGGGGACGGGGAGTGAAGCTAACAGTAGCGTATTATATAAGATCTGTATGACGTTTCATTGACGTCTGAGCTTGCATGATAATTGCATTCATTGTATATTGTATACAATCATGATTGTACATTGTTTAGTGTGTCTCCGTGTGATGATGATGATGACGATGATGTCAGATAGCCTACGTCCCCCCCCCCCCCCCCCCCCCCCCCCAACTGGCTATTGGCCGGGCTGACTACAGCTAAATGTTTATTTTTATATATTTAGAACTGGCATCGGAGGAGGAGGATGATGATGATGATGATGATGATGAAGACGAAGAGTCAAGACTGCGATGGAGTTCTCCGACACTGAACCGGATGCATTCATTCATTTCAGTTGTTGTTTTTTTTTAAATTTAGCCTACACACACACACACCGTCAAGAACAACTGGAATGCAGTGGTTTGGGGACACTGGGGAGTTTGGGGACAACTGTTTTGTATGTAGGCCTATTTATTTTCTGTAATATTTATTATAATTGTATTATGTTAGTAGTCATAAAAAATAAAAGACAAGCTTTTACAATGAGTTAGACCTGTCATGGCTATTTTGTTCACTAGTCTGAGGTTTATGGTTTGACTAAGCGAGTTTCAACTGTGATTTACTCTGTAACGGTAGATGGTAAGAACCCAATTTTTTTGTTATAATACAGTATACATTCAAGTCTATATTTTGATACATATCATGGGCACAAAGTCATATCAAAACAATGTCCTTGGATGAGTTTTTTATCAAAACTGTTTCTTCACAACAGGTTTTTGAGATACATGCATGAATAGACACGGTACTGGTAAGACTATGTAAACATGGTATATATCAAAATGTGCGTTAGAATGTCTAATTTTACCCCAAAAAAGAATTGAGTTTATATGATGTTCCATTTCAGAGCTAGGGGGACTTTTAGCTGGATAGGTCAGATTGATCATGACTGACCATGCTATTTATAGATGGCAAAATATCTACAGTGGTACATGTGAGAAACTTTTTATTTTATTTTAATTGAACTAGACAACTCACCCTTTAAAATGAGATATTGCATGGCTATGTACGCCCAGCAGAAAAAAAGTTATTTAGAAAATAAAACTTCAACCGGTCATAACTTTTTTTGTTGTCCTAGAAACACTACCCAGTGTAAATGCAGGCTCTTTTAAATGGCTTCCAACACCACAACTAAACATTTTATCAACTCAGTTCATTTTTTTCCTGGAAGCAGACAAGCCAAGCTTTCTCTGAAGGTCTTTCGTTGTCACACATTCACAACAGAGAATTTTCAATAAATCATTCAAAAACGCCATTCTGCCATAGAGAAGTCTAAAAACTATATAGAAATCCATGAAACTCTCAAAGAGTTAAAAACCTGAAAATAGCTGATCTACAAGCGCACAACGCATCGCGCTGTGATTTTCAGCATGCAACCAAACATAAAATGACTCGTCTTTTAGTTCTACATGATCTCTTTTCCACCACTCTCTGCCCGAACATTTTAGTCCAGTTTTTACTTGTTAACGAAATTGTCCAGTCTTAGTTTAAGTCATCATAGCATGGTTTTTATTTCGTTTTCATCAGTGAAAAACGTTACGTCGACAAACATTTTTCGTCATGGTTTCAGGCGACGAAATCAACACTACTCAAAAAGCGAGCACATTTTGTATTATAGCTGTGCTCGGTTTGAATAATGCTGTGCTGTGGCCATGACTCCCTTTTTGGGGGGGAAGGAAGGAACATCTGCTTATAATTCATAAAATATGTCTATCTGTCTGTCTCCTGCTCAGAGGCTCAGGCTGGCGTATAACGAGTACAAGATGCTACATTATGTTTTCGACGCGATTATCTGTCCTGCGGCCATTTTCTGACAGCTAGTTCTTATAACGATATAGGGAGACAGGCAGCTGGTTCCCACTGCCAGCCATGCCAACGTTAAGATTAGAACGTGTCGGGCTGGTAGAGTATATAGAGCTGCACCCTGTGATCTTTTCACTTAGAGGTGTCTATTAATAAACGTTCACGTCTCCCCGCCATGTCGCAGCCCCCTCCCTGTCATTTTGCTGTTTTGCTGGCAGCCCCGCATGGCAGCATGCATACCTGCCTGGCTAAGAGCCTCTGTTCCACAACACACTCTATTTATAAAATACAGCCTCTATGTGTTCCTCTCTCTCTCTCTCCCTCTCCCTCTCCCTCTCCCTCCCTCTCTCCCTCTCCCTCTCCCTCTCCCTCTCCCTCTCTCTCTCTCTCTCTCTCTCTCTCTCTCTCTCCACATGCTCTTTGCCCTTCACATCATTGTTCAAATGTATCATTTTGTATTTATACCCTCGCTTCCCTGTCTCTTTATAGTGCCTGACACAACAACAGATATAAACTTGTCCGTCTGCGATGTGTCAGTCGATCTAAAAAGCCGTCTTTGTCTAATAAGGTTCATGAATATGTCTCTGCTGTCGGGAAGAAACCACTTAACTCCAAAATGTTCATCTTTTCAGCAAAAGAAAAATAAACATTATTCAGTAAATGAAGAAAACTGTATAAAACAAAGCAATACTGCCTCATCAAAGTTAGTGTTGTAACTGTACGTATATATTGTCAATTACTTCCATGAGAGGGGGAGAGGTGGTGGAGTTAGCTGTTTTAGCAGACAGTTTGAGGGTCCAATGGAGTTACAAGGTTTTTGTCCCAAGCGCTTTTTAATACTTTTCATTGGTTCAATATTTTCGAAACAACACACAGACGTAAAGGCTGTTCAATAGCACTGATATATGGTTTCCTCCTGACAGCAACAATATCCTATTTTTGAGGGCGCTAGCCCCTCCTATATTCAGCTATTAGTGTAGATTTTCGTCTTACACAAACATTAAATTCCCATTGACAACGAATGGGGAATTTAAATATCACATCACTAAATATACAGTCACACTCGCTGGATTCTGCTATACAATTTCTGATGCACAAATATTTTTTTTGATTATGAATTTAGATCACTGGTGCAGCGCCCGTGAAGCCATTGCTTGTGGTTTGCATTCTTTCCTGAGAAAACCAATCGATTTCACACTCAACACTACTCTCTCTCTCTCTCTCTTTCTCTCTCTCTCTTGGGACCTCAGCAATACACCCACGCATGAAATTGATCAGATGAACGTTGCCCAGGATATGCAAATAGAAAATAATGGTAATGGTGATGGTAATGTGAGTACTTTGCCCACCATTTATTTAAATCTGTGCTACCTTTTTGGATTTTTTCTTTTTTGGTCTAGCACTCCACTGAAAACCATTGCTGATGCTCAACCTCTTTTTCTCATTCAATGAAAAGAAGAAGGTGTGTTCCTACCATCTTCGAAGGCGGTGTACTCCACTCGGTAGGTGCCGTCTCCCTTGTCGGTGACATAGGTGTCCGTGTTGGTGCCTGACGGGTTAATGATGCGCACCGTGACGTGACTGCCGCCGCTCACGTTGACCGCACGGGCATCCACGATGAAATGGGTCGTGACCTCTCGGAGGACCCCTGCAAATTGGACCACGTAAACAATTGGAAAGCGTAATATATAATTGACTCATGAGATGATTATAAAGAATACAACTAATGTCCAGATCACGTTTTTTTGCTCCCAGTCCCCCCCCCAAACCACCTGGGGGTCCCGACCCACAGGTTGAGAACCCCTGTCTAGGCACAGTTAATATTATTGATGTCATCAGTTGTTGTGCCACCCTCAACTTACCTCTGGGCTCCACTCCTGGGCCGTAGACCTGTACTCCTCTGGTGTCCACGGCCGGCTCCACCTGCACCACCTTGGGGCACTGGGGGATGACGTGGCCGCCGTACTTGATGGTGATGGTGTGCGTTCCGTGGAACGGCGGGATGTAGGTGACCGAGAAGGTGCCCTCCGCCGTCTTCTGGATGTGCACCTCCGCCTTGCAATTTACAATTTACAATTTAGGCATTTAGCAGACGCTCTTAATCCAGAGCGATTTACAGTAAGCATGAACAACACATGGTAATACATCAAATACATAGAAACAGTCATCAAGAACATCCATCTAACAGTGGAATATCTATATAATGAAACTATGCGCATACACTATAGAGTGCTATGTCTACATATAATGCTATCTAAATGTCATAAATTGAGCCTTTGCGTACGTCTGTAAGGTCATCGAGGCTGGGTTAAGTGCTACGGCAAGTGCTACAGGCTAAGATGGAGTCTGAAGAGGTTGGGTTTTCAGACTACGCCGGTGGAGGAAGATTTGGGAGTGCTCACCTTGGCGCCGGTCTCGGACACGATCTCGATGGTCAGCTCGGCCTCGCCCGCGCTGGCGCAGTCCACGGTGAAGGTGGCCGGCTCGCCCGCCTTGGCCCTCTCCAGGCCGGGCCCGCTGGCCGTCACCTTCAAGGAAATTAGAATTAAATAAAACAAACAAAAAAACTAATACTAAAATGTACATTTCTATGAAAAGGAAAAGAAAAACGATAACTACTATTTTGTGTTTACAAAACTAACTAAAACGAACTAAAATTATAGATAAAATGCCTATAGTTTTCGTTTTCATCAATTTATTTATAAGCTTAATCTGTAACTGAATATTCTTTTTAAAAATGCTATCTTTTCTTGAGTTTTTATTACACAATACTTACTCTGGCCCTTTTTCAATCCTGCACCTGACTTATTCGTCAGGTGCAGGATTGAAAAGGGCCGAAAAATAAATAAAACTAACACTGAAACTAATCGTTGTCACAGAAATAAAAACCAAATTAAAACTAGCAAACCACGCTCCAAAAACTAACTAAAACTAACTGAATTAGAAAAAAAATCAAGTCAAAACTATAATGAAATATCCCCAAACTATTATAATAACCTTGCTCACCTTGGCGGGGTCGACGCCCGGGCGCACTGTGGCCTTGAAGGGCGAGCCGGGGATGTGCTGCTCGGCGAACAGGATGTTGATGGCGTACTCGCCGGCCTCCGTGGGCAGGTAAGCCACGGTGCACGTGCCATCGCCGTTGTCCAGGCACTCCATCTTGGCCTCGCACGGCCCCTCCACCGTCAGGCCCAGGCCGCCCGCGCCCGCTCCCTTCGTATCGATGGAGAACGGAGCCAGTTTGCCCACGATGCCACCCTTCAGGCCTGGTCCGTACGCTCGCACCTGTAAATAAATAACAAATAACAAACGAATAACAAACGACAATACGTTCTTTAACAGGAAAACTCATAGTACTCAAAGCTCTGTGGCTGGTAAAAAAATACAAATAAAATCAATCAAATAAAGTATATTGAAGAGGCCATCAAGACCCAAAAATTATACAGTGAGCTACCTTGAAGAGAGAATAATGTAATAATGTGGTGGTTCTTTTCTATAATTTTCACGGAATGGTGTTTGTAACCATTATTACCTGCCCTGTTTTCTGTAACAGGTCAGGTCGCCCCAATTCCATCTCGCCCCAGATTAAGCTTATACATTTATAGCTTGACAGTGTGTGATGGGTTCGAGTCCCGATCCCTGATGACCTTTGCTGCGTGTCACCAATTCACCCCCTATCTCTCTCCCTGTTTCCTGTCAACCTACTGCGATCTATCAAATAAAGGCAAAATATCTCCCAAAAAGATCTTAACACTTTCCGGATCACAACATTCCTGACTTTTTTCCTGTTGCCTTTCCCTGCTTTAATCCCGCAGTCTAATTGTTAAAATAATAAAACTTGCAACCTTGAAGAGAGAGCGTACCTTTGAGGGGTCGGCGGGCATCACTCCCTCCACGCTGAAGGGGCTTCCCATGACGGGGTTTCCATCATAGCTGACGTCCACCTTGTACTGGCCCTCTTCGGGGGGGATATACTTCACACTGTGGACACATCTGTCTTTGTCCGATTCCAGCTTGCACGGGATGGGACGACCAGAGGGCGAGGTCATCTTCACTGCCACGTTGCCCTGCCCACCGGCGCCCAGCGAGTTGATGGTGAACTCCTGATCCTTTCCAACCTCCACTTCTGCACGACACAAAGTCAGATACTATGACAGTGACTCTTTTTGATACAGAGACAGTCATAGCGGCAAGTTTAGGAGAGGAGAAAAACTGACTTTTATAAAAGAATATATATCCAAAATGAGTTAATAGCACAGGGAGACTATTCGCATACATAAATGTCTGAGCTGAAATCGACTGAAATAATTGCTTAAACATGTAGCCTGGTGTAATGTTAGAGTCCACATAGGACGGTGAACCTTTCAAGCCTGTTTTCTCAACTCGTGTGTGTGTGTGTGTGTGTGTGTGTGCGCGTGTGTGTGTGTGACTTACTGGTGTCCAATCCGTCCACTTGAACCTTGCCCAGGTCCAGTGGAGGGGCCACAGTAATGTGGAAGGGACTCTTAGGAATGGGATCTCCTCCATATGTCACTGAGATGGTCATATTACCCTGCAAGGAAAGAAAAATATATTTATAAAAACATACAATACAATGTTATTGAAACTTTCTTTTGTACACATGTGTGTTGTTGTACAATCCCCACTTGATTCCAGATTCAGAGAGAGAGAGAGAGAGAGAGAGAGAGACATTTACCTGTAGCAGAGCGGTGTATTTGACCGTGTACGAGTAGTCGTGATTGTCGATGATCTCAAAGTCACGCACAGCCTCTCCCCCTGGGCTGGGCGCTGTGAAATGCACTTCTGGCTTGGCCTTGCCTGCTCCCTTGGTGTAGATGGTGAAATGTGTCGGGGCGCCCACCTCCACTCCTGGAACACACACAAGCTTCATGTCAGGGCTATACCCGTCCGTCCCAAATGAATACAAAAATGTTATGACGTACTGTAGGTGCCAAGTACTATGCTAGTCTTACCATTTCCTTGGCAATTTAAAAGAATAAACATTTTGACTATCGTCTACGAATCGCGAGCAAACAATAGTTCTCTAAACTGCTTTTCTAGTTTAAATTCTGATTCTGGTTCTGAATGTAGCTGTGATTCGGACATGGTTCTCACCTGTCTTGTTGAGCCCAGGGCCTTCAGCCCTCACCTTGCCCGCATCGTGTGAGGGATCCACTTTGACCTTGAACGGACTGACGGGAATTTCCTGAACATAACATATTCACAGGAGTCATTCACCAGATTGACGAGAAGGTATTAAGAAGGTCATATGCAGTGGTGTAAAGTCATCTTGGATCCAAATATTGTACTCCACTACATTTATTTGATATATACAGTTACTTTGTAGATTTCGATTATTATTACAAAACATACAGTAACAACTTCAGCCTATAAACATTTCGGCCAGTTGAAAGTAGCCGATCTACAAGCTCGCAATGTGTCACGTTGCGACGCATTGCAAGCTTGTAGATCGGCTATTTTCAAATGATTTTTAGACATTTGAAATTTTTTAATGAGACATTCGGCACAATGAGTACTTTTACTTTTGGTACTTTAAGTACATTTTTATGCCAATACTTTTGTACTTTTTACTCAAGTACATTTTGAATTCCGGACTTTAACTTGTAACAGAGTAGTTCTATATTGCAGTATTGATACTTTTACTTAGGCCTAAGTAAAAACTTTGAATATGACTTTTTCCACTACTGGTCCATCCATCCCTCCATCGTTCTACAATAGAAAATGGCTACGTTTACCTGGTCAGCAAACAGCACCATGATGGTGTATCGTCCAGCGCCGGGAGGCGTGTATTTGACGGTGAACGTGTCATTTTCGTTCTTGATGATGTCAAATTCGATGTCCGCCTCGGCGGGGCCAACCACTCCCGGGGCACACTTGATTCCAATGCTGATGTCCCCTAAACGACACGCAGAAATATACTCCCAGCATTAATGCAACATGTTGCATCTATCCTAACAATTTACTCATTGGGAGATCTAAAGGTCAGAGGTCTTTTGATGAATGGGTGTGAGCTTCAGTTCCTGAGGGATTCTCACGGCCCTCGACCATATTGCCGAAATTTGTGAAGAACGATACCACAGAACTGCCAAAACTGCTAAAATGGCAGTCAAACATTTCAGTAGTTTTTCCATCACTGAACAAATGCACATAGAGCGTCTCCTCCTATTACCTTGTCCTGCTTCACCGCAGTCCACCGTGAAGTAGGTCGGCTCGCTGGCCTTCAGGCCGCTCTTCTCCACTCCCGGCCCGTACACCTTGACCTTGTCTGGGTGGCAGCCTTCCCCAACCAGCACCTAAATAATGAAATACACACAGTATACTGTATGTCTGGGTGGCAGCCTTCCTCAAGGTGTGTGTGTGTGTGTGTGTGTGTGTGTGTGTGTGTGTGTGTGTGCGTGCGTGCGTGCGTGCGTGCGTGCGTGCGTGCGTGCGTGCGTGCGTACGTGCGTGCGTGTGTCTTACCCTGAACGGGCTGCTGGGGACATTGACCTCTCCCCAGGTGATGATGATGGTGTGTTTGATGGACTTGGTGGGCGTGTACACACACAGGAAGGTTCCTTCTCCCTTTTCAGTGACGGTGATGTCAATGGTGCAACCCTCTGCGTCCTGAGTGAATACCAACGCATGTCAGGTGGTCCAGCCCCCATGCCAGTGTTCATTTTGTTGACTAAGACTAATTATTTTAAGATAAGATTAAGGCTAAAAGACTAAATTACCATGGGGCTCTATTTTCGTCCATGCTAAACCCCTTATCCCTAAACTACTTTGCCTTTTTTTTACTATTTTGAAAATAATTTTTGAATAGTTCAACTAGCCGATCTACATCGACACGTTGCAAGCTTGTAGATTGGCTATTTTAACTATTTAACTATTTTAGGAATAAGAGGTTTAGCATGGATGAAAATAGATTCATATTTTGATATTTAGTCGACTAAGACTAGACTAAGACTAAAAGACTAAATAAAAATCAGCTGAAAAAAATGAATATGGTTTGTGGGAAAGTAGAGAAGCTCCATGATGGAATGACTCATACCTGGGCGTATATCTTGAAGTGACCCTTTCCAGCCATACTGGCGTCGATGGTGAACTCAGTTTGCTTGTTGACGATGACACCGCTAGGCGCCAGGCCTGGACCAAAGGCTTTCACCTGCAAAAAAATGACAGTATATTATTCAATGTACTTTCTTTTTCCCCCTATATGTACTATCTATGGCTATGGCCTTTGCAATGCGACATGATCCTTCTATGATGAATGGAGCCTATACAATGTCAGATCAACATATTCTGTTCATGACAAGGTCAGCAGCATTGTGGTGAACTGCAGTTTCCTTTTAATATATTAACACATTAAGACCTGAGCACGCATCTGTGTGACCTTTTAACCAGTTTAACCATTATTTTAAACGTTAGCTGTTGAAAAGTAGCTGATCTATAAGCTCATAGCGCGACACAGAGTGTCGCGCTACGAGTTTGTAGATGTGCTATTTTTTTTAAATCGTGAAAATGCGTGCAAAATTATTTCACGGTGAACGTTTTTAACTCAAATCTATGCTTCTGGGGGGTCTCTGGAACAACAAATTTTGAGATGGGGGGTGTCTACGGCCAAATATTTATCATTCTGGTGATGAAATAGTGTGAGCACCACTGATAAAGAAACATTTTCAGAAAACTGAAATCTAAAATGGGTTACCTTCTCTGGGAAAACGTCATTGGCTGCCAGGAGGATGTGGGCCATGAACGGGCTGTCCTTAATGTCCTCATCGTCGCAGACCACGTGCACGGCATAGTCTCCGGGCTCGGTGGGCCAGTAGCGCACGTCACACGAGCCGTCGCCCTTATCGTCACACTCGATCTTCGCCTGGGACGGACCCTCGATGGAGAAGCCTGCATGTGGGAACATTCGAGGCATTGATAGTGCGTTTAGATTCAAGAGTTGTTTTCATCCTGCCTTCGCATTCGACCTGGTGTCCCTGCTGGAATAGCAAGGACATCAGATGGAGACAGGGTTCCCAGGATGAAGGCACTTGTGGTACTCAATAAACATCACACTCGTTTATACATCATCATACATCACATTCCGTGCTCAGCCAATCAAATCATCTCAAATTTGGTACAAATCATCTCAAATTTGGTACAAATCATCTCAAATTTGGTACAAATCATCTCAAATTTGGTACACACAGACGCACAAAGCAGCATCTGCTCAGCCAATCAAATCTTCTCAAATGTGGTACACACAGACGCACACAGCTGGACATAGGATGGGCTGGCGCCCCTCAAAAATCACACCTGTGTGAATTGAGCGGTACGGGCTGCTCAACAACACCGCTGGCTGGCTGCAGTTATAGTATAGTTATAGTGCTCAGGGTGAACGGCCCTTTTAGGCTGCTCCACAGTGCCACATTAGGTCACCCAGCGCGGTATAGAGCGTATGCGCATGACATCATCATCAACCCCGAAAGTTATGCAGGAAGGTCTACTGAGTGACAAAAAATACTTTCTGGCCTTGACAGCCCATACATCCAAACAGAAAAGTCCTTTCTGACTGCATTAAACATCGTTAAACAATGTTAAACTCACTTTGCCTCTCACTTTTCCACTCGATTTGCCACTCGATTTGCCATTCACTTTATGCATGCGCATACCCTCTATTGCAGCTGTGCTCGTACTCAGACATACAGACAGACAGACAGACATACACACTCAAAAACACGTCAAACTCACCCAGAGTTCCCACTTCTGTGCCGATGGCCTCCACCACAAAGTCAGCTGATTTCCCCACCATGCCGGTCACCAGACCTGGACCCCAGGCCCTCACCTTCTGGAAGCCTGCCTCCAAACCCACCTCCACCTCGAAGGGGCTGCAAGCACACAAACAAACATAACATAACACAATAAACACAAGTAATAAATGCACTTGTGCCTGCATGGCTTTGAAATAGTAGGAGCTTTTGAGATGTTATTGTGTGTTCAGATTTTTTTTTTGTTCATGATAATCATAAAAGGAATTCATTTGTATTGCGCTTTTCCAAAAAAAGGTTACAAAGTGCTTTACAGAACAAGGTAAAAGAGCAGCATGATAAATAAAATGGATAGATAATCAAATAAAACAATGTTATATTGTCTCTGTTGTCTTTTCTGCAATCATCTTCCAATCTAAATATTTCTATTGCAGTGTGTCATCTACAGCCTTATATTTGGTGTGGTGAAATCTTGGGCATTAATAAACATGTATTTAGCTCAAGGCGGTATTAATTCAATCTTAGTTGTTGGTGGGGGACTGGGAGTTGAATCCTACCTGCGAGGGATAGGCTGTCCTCCCCAGGAGATGGTGACAGTGTATTTACCAGGCGTAAGGGGGTAATATTCACATGCGTAGACCCCGTCCCCTGCATCGGTCACTTTCACCTTCTCCTCGGCTCCACCTGGGGATGTTAACGGTTGACAAAATAACTTTGATGCATCTTGTCAAGAGTCAAAGATCTATTAAGGGTCCATTTGGTTACACCAACTCTCCATAATTTAGCTGGGGACCACCTGGAACCCCCTCAAGGACCACCGGTGGTCCCCGGACCACTGGTTGAGAAGAAGACGGGACAGCAGAAAGACTCACTTGGCCCTTTCACAGAGACTTGGAGCTCTCCACTGCCGGCTCCCTTGGTGTCCACTTTGAAGTCGGCCACCTCTTTCACTCTCACCCCTTTGGGCTGCAGACCTCTGCCCGTGGCTCGGCACGCGTTGTTGTTGGTGGCTGTAAAAGTAATGAATATTAATTAATTAAATGGAGAAACGTTGTATTAGAGAGATAACAGGCCAACAGTAGCCATTGGTTGATGATGGCGGCATTAGCAGCGTCGATGTGATGTTTCGTTCAAACGGGAGTCTACATTGACCCAAGAGACTGAAAATCACAATCAAGCATCATCATCTGCAAACGAGAGACTGTAGAGTGAGTCGACTGGCATTAAAGGGATTGTGACATTTAAAAAAAGGTTTTTGTAGTTCTTATTTTTTTAGGTTTTCTGAGCTCAATTGCACCCAAAAACGTTTAACATTCAGTAGATTTTCTGTGCTCTGGGGTTTTCTGGCTCAAACAAGTGTTCTGATTTGCCTGTGGACTGTGAGATAAGAGTCCACAAATCCCATTTATTATGGCACAGGAATCTGCTAGCAGATGTCACTGTTTTCACTGTTGTTTTGCCTGTTTTCATGGGAGGCATTACTTTGGTTAGACATAGCATTGGTTAGACATAGCATTGGTCCGACTGGATTAAGGTTGGTGAGGGGTGCATTAAGGGTTGGGAGAGAGTTAAGGTTAGGTTTAGGCATGCTGCCCCGTGGGAGGTTAGGGTTAGGGTGAGGGTTTGAGATATCGGAGCAATGGTATGTCTAACCGCTTCACAGACACCGAGAAAATCCACTGAATGTTCAAAGTTCATGTTTTTGGAGTGTAATTGAGGTCATAAAACCTAGAAGAAAAATTAAAAATAAATGAAAAATAATGTCATGAAACCTTTAAAGCTGTATGCGGTGTAGCCCATGAAACTGCTCAAAACAAAAAAAGAAATGCAGATATAGCAGGCATTGCAGTACATGGAATGCATTCATACTCGGAAATCAACGCCAAAGAATAAAAGAGCACAACAGCACAATCATATCAGACTGGTCACAAATGCAAACTCTGACAAACTCCAACTGTTCCCAACTCTGGTCCTTGCACTGCTGGTTTATAGTGAGTGAATGAAATCTGTACCAAGTAGACTGCTAGACCTACAGCACATGTAAACAGAGCTGCTATACACATCTTAAATCTGAGGGTTTTTTGTATACTATTTGTCCCAAAGTGACTGTAAAAAACATTGACAAATTAATAAATGAATGATGCAATGTGACATAGCTCCAACTGTATATATACTTTCCCCATTTCCAACAGTTTTTTATTATATTTTGACACTTGCTTTGGCAATGTAAACAAATGTTTTCTCATGCCAATAAAGCTCCTTTGAATTGAATCGAATACATTTAACACACTTAAAATCTGCAACTATCCAGCAGTAATACAACTAGCAAGCACCAGTGTTGGGAATCTGCACACTACACATCACCTCACCCCACCTTTCTCTGAAGTCATCACCTGAAACTAACATCAAGCTATACATGATGCACGGGAGCAGACGACCATAAGCACAGCATAGCACCACAGAACTGAGACGATGCATGGGAGCGACCTCATTTGGAGGAAGCATACTAGATGCAGGGCATAGCATAGAGAGAGTGGTTGAGGCTGGGGCCCGGCGGCGGCTAGCATGTCCGCATGAGCAAAAAGGCACGGGCTCCATCCCAGCAGACCATACTAACTTGGTCGGCCACGTTTGGGAGCAGCGCCCTTGACTCCGGGAGGGGTGCGCACTGTCTGAGGGACTATCTGCACAGGGGGGGCTCCGGGCGGAGGAGCGACAGGTGGAGCTAGAAATGGACAAATGGGTGGTGAGTGGGGGAGTGGGGTTAAATGCTAGCTCACGTGTGTTGTCCCCAGTACCGACTGACAGTCATCTAAAGCATAGAACTGGTGGCCGGGGGCCACATGCCCGAGGACCCCCACCTTCATTTAATCAGGTTAATATCGGAATACTGATATATTATACATTTATACAATTCCAAACATGCAATCATAACCCACTTTAATTACTTCAGTCTACATTAGTAGCTTAATGACTAGTATTAAAATGTTATTGTTTTTTTTATGTACAATGTATTTGTATTTAAGTTAATAAGGTTAACATAAATATAACTAACTTTTCAGGATTCCAATTAAAAATAGCAAATTGAGGATTGCAATAAAAAAGAGGTTCCGGGCCTCTGGAGTGAGTGTGGAAATATAGTGGCCCCTCTCCATCATCAAAGTTGTCCACCCCTGGACACTCTAAAGGGGGGCTCACCTTCGGCGATGTTTACGCTGTGCGGGCTCCGGGGGATCTCCTGCCCGGCAAACAGCACATGGACGGTGTGGGGGCCCTCCATCGTGGGACGGTACGTGCATCGGAAAACGCTGTCCCCCTTGTCCTCCAGGATGAGCTCCACCGTGTCCTTCTTGCCCTGAGGGTCCACGATCACAACGCTCACGTCACCGTTACCGGCACCTGAGCAAAGAAATGACCGGATCAGCTATCACACAAACACAGAATTAAACGCCAGCGTTAATTCATTCATTCACCCGTACCAGCCAGTATTTTTCCCATGCGGATTGGATATACGTCTATCGCCTGGAGGCCACAAAGGATTACCGCGACCATGGGCTATTGGCTATGGGCCATCGAATAAATCTTGTTTTGACCAGAAATGCGTTTGAAAGGAACAGAAACAGTGCGCGTGGACGCACGCGCCGATCAGGTTGGACGCTTTTTTTATGCTTACACCATCACCTAGCAACCCAATGCTAAAGCATTACTACTCGATCGATCATAAACACTATAAAATATAATTTGCCGTAGATCTGATTGATTGATTGATTGATTGATTGATCGAACACTTTATTGAAATAAATTCAAAAGGATACAGTCACAAGAAAGCCGGCAGGCTTTTTTCCATTGTGTTACGCCAATGGCGGGGCGCCAGACTATTTGTGATGACGTAGATCTACGTCAAAAGCGGGGAATGGGATATACCACCATGTCACCACGGTTATATGATTCTTTAACATCTCTGAGTCCCTGTGTGTGTTGATTGTACTGTATTGCCTACTCACCGGCTGTATAGATGTCAAAGTAAGTGGGCTTGTTGGCCAGATTTCCTGTGGCATCCAGGCCTGGTCCTCTGGCGTGGACCTTGCTTGGATCCCCTACGTCCTTCGACACGTTCACCGTGTAGGGGCTCTTGTCAATGTCCTGGCCAGCGAACAACACTTTCACCTATATGGGGAGGAGGACGCATCATGCAAAAGAGCTTTGACATTGCGTTCAAATCCAAGAGCTGCTTGTCATTATTGGGAGGCGATTTTTCCTTGTGTAGCTGTAGAAATGAATTGGTGGCAGCGGTTTCTTACCCTGTGAACCCCCTCCACCTTGGGCACATAGGTAACGGTGTATGTTCCACTTTTATCTTTGTTGGGCTTCACTTTAGCCTGTATGGAGAACAAGGAAAGTCAGATCAAAAGTAATTTACATACCGCTGAACTTAGGCCCCATTTAGACTGCAGTCACATCCAGTCAAATCTGATTCAAATCTGATTTATTTCTCAAATCTGATCTTTTGGCCGCGACCGTTCACACTGCATTTGCAAGTGACCAGATCGGATCTGTCACATTTATACTGGCAGCCACATCTAGCCCGAATATAGCCTTGAATCAGATCTGTGCCACATCCAGATTGGAATTCCATTTGTTTAAATAAGTCTAAACACAAACAAGTCACATACAAGTCACATGGAATCTGATTTAGATCAGATGCATTCAGACTGAGACGGATCTCCTGAAATCAGATTTGAAACCACCTCTGAATGTGGCTCAAGTCACATTGGAAAAAATCTGGTTCCATGTGACTTGTATGTGACCTGTTTAGACTTATTTAAACAAATCAGATTCCAATCTGGATGTGGCTCTGGATGCATATCTGATTCAGGCTAGATTTGGCTGCCAGTGTAAATGGGGCCTTAGAGCTTAGTCAGTTAAAGCAAAAATAAAATCTCAAGACTGAAAATGTAATGATGATGTTTTAGGCCGAGCCAGCGGAAGAAATTTGATTTGAGGCATTAAGGTTGCTTTTATGACATTTCTGAGACTATTCATGTTTCTGGAAGATGCTTCTAAACTTGTATTCTATTGCTCTTTCAAATACTCTTTCATCTTAAAATAACTGATGACCGAAAATAGCCAATCTACAAGTTCACGACACGTCGCAGCATTTCCGATGTGCAGTAATGCTTTCACAGAAGACACACTGGTGGCTTCTATGGAATCCAAATGACTGAAATCAGTCGTGGCGACTGAGAACTGCGTCATTTAGCATATCGCTGGACGAGTGCTTTTTCATCCGTATCGGCCGGGCAGAACAGCCTAGTACCTCCTCTTTGTATCCCTCTGGGTCCTCCACATACACCAGCACCTCGCCACTCCCTGCCTCCACAGTCTCCACGGTGAACACAGCTGGTTTCAGCACCTTGTTACCCTCAGGTTCAATACCTATGGTAGGAAATACAAAGCCATAAGAGTGGTGGTGCTAGTGCTACACAAACTATTATGTGCAAAGGCAGTTCTCCTTTAGGGAATGGGGAGATGGGAATGGGGAGAGACGAGAGAGAGAGAGAGAGAGAGAGAGAGAGAGAGAGAGAGAGAGAGAGAAGAGAGAGAGAGAGAGAGAGAGAGAGAGAGAGAGAGAAAAGAAAGGGGTCGAGACTTTCAGTGGAATTTACACTGAAAGCAGGAACATTGCAGCTATAAAGGGACTAAAGGAGAGAGGAGCTGGCCAAAAGGTTATCCTGTGTATCCCACTTAAACCTTAAACCTTGTATTATTATCGACAAACTGTACTTGTGCAACGATTGAGTACAATAACCTGTGTGTTTACCGCAATGTTTTGAGCACTTACCGGGTCCATATGCCTTGACCTTGTTGGGGAAGAGCTGTTTGTTTTTGAGGGGAGCGCCAGGCTTCAGCTTGGCCTTAGGGAACTGGGACAGATACGTCATGACTGAATGGTCGTCTACATCTGGATCCACTATTTCTTCGGGGGCAATCACCTGGAATATGAGTAAAAAATATGTATAATTAAAGGGATCATCACATAAAAAAATACGTTTTTGTATTTTCTAATTTTCTGAGCTCAATTGCATCCAAGAAACCTGAACTTTTAACATTCAGTCGATTTTCTGTGGGGTTTTCTGGCTCAAACAAGTGCTCTGATCCGACAGCGATATCACCGATATGGAGCGTCGGTCATTGCGTTGCGATGTAGCCTGAACCAATCAAATAACCAATACATAGTAGCATGTAGATCTCAACCAATAAGTGTTTGGGAGTGCCGCGAAACCTCGCTCAAATAGAGACTCCGCGAGCGAATATAGGAGGGGTGGACGACGTCGCTGCACGCTCGCGGTACATCAGGCCAGTCTCATTGAAAAACATGTATTCTACTTAGATTTCATCGTTTGCTCGCTCGCATCGCTGGCAGGTGTAAGGGTTTTATCGGTGCATTATTGTTATAGTTACTGTACTGTGCTCTGTACTGTATTGTAGTGTACCGTGCGGGGGTCCCCGGAACATCCAGACCCCCAGGAACGCGCCCAGGGTGCCGGGCCAGTTCCGGCGAGCCGCCCGCGTCCGAAACAGTTCATTCCCTTTTAAATGATTCTCCTCACAGGCTGTATAGCACGGCTAAGTTTAGCAAGAGGAGGTGAGGGATGGAGGCTCCGGTGGGAGTCAGTCAGGACAATGAGGCAAGCATCTCTAGCGTGAAATGTGGTCCTCTCTAAACATGTAAGCTTGGTTGACTCTGTGTACAAATTTCTCCTGTCAAGCATTGCAGAATGGCATTTAGCATGGATTAAACCGTCTTATTTCCCACTCGCTCATCTCTCTCTCTCTCTCTCTCTCTCTCTCTCGCGTGCACTCTCTCTCTCGCTCTCTCTGCCTGTTCTGGGCTAGTTTCCCTCTCTGTCACACAGCAGGGTATAAAGCCACGCTGCTCTCTGTCTATATTTAACGACACAACGGCGTGGGTTAAGGGGCCGCTGCCCTCGGTAAGCCAGCCAGCAGGGATTTAGTCTGAGCCATGCAGACCTCTCTCCACATCCCCTTTCACCGACCCCTTGGAATCCAGCCCGCCCCCCGAGTCAACACAGCAATGACACACACCTCTCAGCTATGTCACCAATGTAATGCCTCACAGAGGATAGCTATATGAACCCCCCGTGTTAGGGTAAACACCCTCGCAATGGTAACATGCGGTGGGTTTGTTCTGTTTGTTATTCAGGTGAGCACAAGCATATTATTACACATGTGTAGTGCCTCTGAAGGTGTTATGAAATAATGACATCTTACACCTACAGTACACATCCTAGTGATGTGGAAAATACTACATGCAAATGATGGGGACCTTTGGGACAGCAAAGTAAATATGGATATGAATAAATGTCATTTGATTTCTTTAAGTCTCCTGTATACAGTATGCATAAAAAGACACTGATACAGGAAGAAGAACACTTTAGCTCCGGTGAAAGGTTGTACATATAAACGCTGACCGGCACCTATAGAACAAGGTGAGCGTTTACATTACTCTTAAAAGAGACTGACGGCCAGCAAGGCAGTGCAGTGCTGGGATGACCACTGTTATGAACAGTGTTTCACTGTGTTTAGGTATACATCTTCATCTGATGAAGAGCCGAGAGGCTTGAAACGTGATGTCCACTATATGGTGTAAGGAACTTAAACACTTAAACACTTAAACACTTAATCAATCAATTTGGAGCATTACCCAGTGTGCAGACCTTACGTTTGTTCTATAGGTATCCATCTTACCTGTGGCACACCAAGCCAGTCGTCCGCCTGCTGCATGGCCTCTCTGGCATTCGCCACAGGCTGGTTAGGATCCCATTCCGCCCAGTCAGGACACAACCCTATCAGCAAGAAAGAAAGAAAGACAGCAAATTCAGCCAATGACAAACAGGCCGGGCTCACAAAACAATTCCACGCAGGCTGATGAAACCTATTGCTGTAGCTATTAATAAGACACCCCTGAGCCTGTCACCACTATCTCCGTAACACCTTGAGCTACAACATTGCATGACCTGCCGTCTGTCTACCCACAATGCTCTCTGTTCCAGGGTGGATGACTATAACAATCTTTCTTCTCCGACTCTCCCTCTCACGCAATAACAGCAATGACAACTGTCTGCATGCATGGGCCAAAAACCCACGGCTAAACCCCTTCACGCTGCTAATACCTAAATTGGATTAGCGTTAGCAATGGAGAGAGTTCACTCACTCAAAAGGCCCCATAGCACAACACTGGACACCATTATCCAATTAATACTGACATGATACTAGTGGCTACTGTAGTAGAGCGCAAACAGTGGATTTGAGACGGCGCTTACATATTTCTGCAGAAAGAGAATTGGACTATAATGTACTGTATGTCATGTTACTTTATCAATAGACAGCAGAGGACTTTTGTGATACTTAAAGCCGTCCAAAAGGGATGGGTTATGGTGGACTTTTGAAATGATTTATTCCCACCACAAGGGATTATCGCTTTTCAATTAGTTGTGATGTCAAGTTTAGAGGAAAGCCCTAGTCTATTTTACTCTTCATGTAATATTAACCCATTTAGGTGTCACTTTGGCTTTTAACCACTTAAACCAGTAGTTTAAACTTTAGCTGTTGGAAAAATAGTGAAAATGTGGGAAAATCGTTGAATATATATTTCACAGTGAACGCTTTTAACTCAAATATTAGCCTCTGGGGGGTCCCTGAAACAATATATTTTCAGATGGGAGTCCACGGCCAAATACAGATAATTCTGGGGGTCCTTGACATGAAATAGTTTGAGAACTACTGACATAGCAACAGGTTTTTCAGAAAACTGTCTAATTAGATTTAGACAGATTTAGACATTTGTAGAATCTGGTCTCAGGTCTCAATGGATTAATGGGTTATCTTATCAGGAGACAGTAAATGGCTATAGCTGGATATGTATATGTTATAATAGATATATTGTGCAAGCGGTGAACTACTAGACAGCAGTAGAATTACTGTGTCAACACGGCTTGGCTGGAGGTAGAATATGGCTCCACAGTCATACTCCTCATTCTACAGACAATTTGCAGCTTTATAAGCTTTATTTCCCCCTAATGGTGTCTACTAGACCACATGAAGAAATCACAACCTTGTATGGTGCAGCACACACACTGAGCACAGTGTTTGAACGATGTTTCAGCTCAGATCATTGGCTCGTATAAACACAGTGCTCATTAGTCTGTATCTGCACCTTTGTCTCTGAGAGGCAAAGCCAAGAGACGTCTCTCGCTAAAAAAACAAAACGAAAAAAGGAATTGCGTCATCAGTGTGTGTGTGTGTGTGTGTGTGTGTGTGTGTGTGTGTGTGTGTGTGTGTGTGTGTGTGTGTGTGTGTGTGTGTCACAGGCACGTTGACGTGCATCCCTATACGCTCTGTGTGACAGATCGCTCTACTTCGTGAGACAGTGCCAAACAAGCATCCCTCCCATCCCTCCCTGGACACGAAGAGGAGGAATGGTGCCCAAATTTGGGGGTGTTGTTGTGTGGTGCTGACTGAGGCTATAAACGTTAAAGCCACATGGCTTGGGCCTCCGGGGCCGGGCCGGAGAGACAGAGAGGGAGTGAGCACTTCAGTCATTGTCGGACAGCTGACAGAGAGAGACATCCCCGCCTGGGGCAGCCTCATGCCGCCCCCCCTAAGTAATACATAGTGTATACGCATACTGACACTACCTGCTCTCCAGAGATGGATTAGTCTGGCTGACATCCAAACCTGGGCCGGTTTATATGCGTTATGTACATGTGCGTGCGGCGTGCGTGCGTGCGTGCGTGCGGCGTGCGTGCGTGCGTGCGTGCGGCGTGCGTGCGTGCGTGCGTGCGTGCGTGCGTGCGTGCGTGCGTGCGTGCGTGCGTGCGTACGGCATATCTCTCATCTTGTAGACAGCTAGAGAAGGAGAGAAATTCTCCGGAGAGATCCGGTATCAGATTCGTCGGCTGGCACATGCCTGACCCTGGACTCCATGGCGACCAATTGTAAACGACGGTATACAGTAATTCCTCTTAACGAGCCGCAGAACCTGATCCTTGAGTCAGCATTTATAACCTCTCGTCCTTAGAGAGACCTAAGCTCGCTCCTCCCTTTTGGTTACCAACTCTCCATCATTTAGCTGGGGACAACCTGGGACCCCTCCTCAAGGACCGGTGGTCCTCGGACCACTGGTTGAGAACCACTGCTCTGTGAGGTGCGTAAGCCTGTCACAATTAAGGTGGCCTTACACTAGCCGATTTGTTTCAATCTGAAATCTGATAGCACCACACACTACAGGATAATCGGAGCGGGGCAGAGCAAATATCAAACATTCTTGATGTTGATTGGGCCGATCCCGATCGCGCTTTGAGCGGCCCCGAGCAGATCGATTGAGTCGGGCACCCCCCGAGCGTCAAAAAATGCCCGATTATCGGCTAGTGTAAGGCCACCTTTAGGGTATTACATACTGTAACTGCCTTTTTTCCCCTGATCACAATTATTTTTGGCATAATGGTTAGAATTGTTCCCTTCCTTTCATCTGTATAAAAACACCTGGATGACATTAACAGAAATGCCATAAAACACCTGGATGACATTAACAGAAATGCCATATTTCCATAAATAATTCCACGTCGTTGTTCATGCTCTTCTAAGCCTCAACCTGGTGTCCCTATTTTGGGGCAAAGATCTCTCATGAATTGTGAACATAGCAGATCTACAAGCTCACAAAAACGTTGCATCGTGTATTAAAGGAAATAAAACGCAATTTGATTTAAAACAACACGATCAAATCGTTAATTATTTCGCAATGACAATTAATCGTCAACTTTAATGTCATGATGGTGATGGCCCCAGGCATGGACGGATTAAAGTGAAAATCGCAAAGGCACCCCCCTTTTTAAGGGGTCGGCACGGGTTTATCAACTGCCCCTAACAGCCTAACGGTAATTGAAGTGAAGGTGTTGGATGCAGCTCAAAGTGAACTTTACTCAGGTATCTGGTTTGTCGCTGTCAGACCTTCCTATAGCCTGCGTGATTTACTAAGGCTAAAGTGGTCCTTTTCACAACGTTGTGGCTATTATCTCTGGAAAGGAGTCCAATCTGCTCAGTCCAAAGCTTGTAGGAAGCGTGACTTTGAGGACATATTGAATCCCATGCTGGGCCCCTACCTGTGCACGTGCACACTTGGCACAGGCTATAACTCGTCCATGGCCCAGGGGGGGGTTGGGGGGGGGGTTCTTACCGGGGGCACAGTTGTCCACGAGGGCTCCCAGGGCCTTGCCGTCCCTCCAGTCCTTGTTGAAGTTTTTGATGGGCAGCTGGGGCACCTTGTTCTGGATCCATCCCAGAAGACGCTGCTTGGGCGTCAGCTTCTTGGCCTCCTCGTCATCCTCGTCGTCCCACATGGGCATGGAGATGGAGTAGTGGAGGATGAGAGTCCAGATCAGACCCAGGATCAGCTTCAGGTTCCCGTCCACGATGGCTTTGCTGTCTGTGGAAGTATCGTCGACACAGAGATGGGATTTAAATTAAATTGGTTCTGCGCAGGCAGGAGTTGGAACTTTTTTGAGGGGTGTCACTCAGAGCAATATGAGTAATCGTATACAAATTATCAAGTTGACTTTAAAAAAAGCCTACATTTTGTTAATTGCATTGGCTCTTGGCTGTAATAATAATAATAACAATAATAATGTATTTTCTGTGCAAATTGAATGAGGAGGATGACGAGTCACTGAAATGATGTGATCCAACCTGACATCGTGTCATTCAGTCACAATGTAACACTGGAGGCAGAAACAGCTGAGGCTGTGTGTGTGTGTGTGTGTGTGTGTGTGTGTGTGTGTGTGTGTGTGTGTGTGTGTGTGTGTGTGTGTGTGTGTGTGTGTGTGTGTGTGTGTGTGTGTGTGTGTGTGTGTGTGCGCGCGTGTGTGTGTGCGTGTGCGTGTGCGTGTGCGCGTGTGCGCATGTGTATGTGTGTCAAAGTGAAATCCCTGAGTCTCTGCATAAACACCAGTTGGATTTCAAATTCTTTCAAACCCCCATACAATATATATATCTCACATTTCAAAATATACAAAACCCATCCCCAACCACACTTATAAAATATGTGCCAACGGACTTCGTGTCGTATAATTTGTCGTATAATTTGATATCTCCCTGAGAGCAATAATAACATTGGCTGGTTATAGAGTTACCAATTCAACTTATGCCATACATTCCTATGAATACAGGGTGTAAAACATTTCTATTTCTCTCTGCCTGGATGTTTGCGCTGTTTGATGTGTCACGGTTTGACTGGCACAGGCAGGTGGGCGGCCAGCATGGCACAGTGTGGGTTTTTGATCCATCCATCTCTGTCTTTTAGGACGTGTGGTCTAACAAACATCCAATAAACAGTCTCTGGTTACACTTTGTGACACCATTTTTTGAAAACAGGCCAGTGAGTCAAGGCCGAAACTGTGTTGTGGTGACTCACAAAACATGCCTGTTAGGAAAAGCAAACTCTTTAGGATATATTATTGTATATATTTCTCTTTTATGTTTCAAAATACACACTTTTGTACCTGTACAACTTTAACTGTAACACCTCGAATTCCTCCCCTCTGGGGATTAATATGTTATCTATCTATAGTATGGCCTATGTTTCCTATATGGAGAATGTCAATGCCTATATGGTGTACTGTTTCCATCAGCTGTGCGGTTGTGAATGCAGATACATTTGGCCAGATGCCCCTCCCTCTGCCAGACATATCCCCTCCTCTAAGACATGTGGTTCCCAAACCTTTTTCATGTCAAGGACCCCCAAAATGACACTAATTAGCCCGCGGACCCCCATTTAAAGAGATATGCCAGGGACCCTGCATAAGAGAAGATTTTTACGGCTCTAGCAGTGATTCTCAACCCGTTTAATTTCAAGGACCCCCAGTTTGACATGGATTAGTCTACGGACCCCCATTCAATGGCATTTCGTTCTCTGGGAGCCCAATTTTTTATGTCAAATCAATGTTAATTTAACTCTGAGAGTGTATAAATGCAAATACAAATTTGTACACTCTTAGAGTTACAGACCCATAAGGGTCCATTTGGTTCCAAACTATCATTTAGCTGGGGATCCCCTGGAACTCCCTCAAGGACCCCTGGGGGTCCCCGGACCCCACATTGAGAACCACTGCTCTAAAAATAAAAACAAGTTAATACTCAAGAGAGTGCGGATATTCCTTGTTCTATGTATCTTCAAGAATCTGCACCCATGCTATTGAGACTATAAAGACTCCCCCCTGAGTAGAGCACGCCTTCTCCTATACGTTTCTCTCTTCTTTTTTTTGCTTTTCTGCCTTAATTGATAGGATATAGTGAAGATAGACAGGAAACAGGGAGAGAGAGAGAGACTGGGAATGACACGCAGCAAAGGTTGCCGGGATTTGGACTCGAACCCGCGACACACTGTCAGGCATACAGGCCTATATACTGTATGTGGTATATGCGCCCAGACCACTAGGCTAGCGGGGAGCCCCTCCTAACGGTGGGAGATTTGTCCTGAACAGTTAGCAACTGCCCACCTTTGGGGGAACACCACGCAGCAGCAGGACACTCCCGATCGAGGGGCTGGTTGAGCACAGAGGAGACATGTTCCGATGGCACGCAGTCAGACGCTCTGCACTGCACGTGATGCATGGGACACACCGTGTCGCCTTCACAGGGCTCTGCTCAAAGCCTCGGCCACACCGGGAATTTCACCCGAGTGTGTGGGTGGATCATCAGTCACTGGGACCGCAGGCTTCACTGTCAGAATTTTAATAACTATTCCCCTTGCATGAAATATGGGGCAGAGGTCTATCTGTCTGCGGCTGGCTGATTAGCAGTCATAACTCTTCAGTTATCCACCATGTCGCCGTGCAATTCGGATCTCCTCAGAGATATGGGAGGTATACAAAGGACACACGCTATGTATGCACCTACTACCAGTATACCCAGTATATGATATATTCCCAGTAATATGCACTACAGCAGCCCCTAGTGCTGACATACAGTAACTGTTCTCTCTATTGCACACTAATACAGACATACACCAATACAGAAATACACCAATGCAGTGTATTGACACTGCAGTGCAGATGATAGCAGTGCAAACTTGATCGATAGCAAAACCTCAGTCATTCAGTGAAAATGAAACCTTGGAATAGAGGGTATGCGCGTGATATCATCATCATACTCAGAAGTTATGTGGGAACGCCTGAGTGGCAAAAAACTATACTTTCTGGCCTTGACAGCTCATACATCCAGACAGAAAATCTGACATTAAAGTATAATTTGCCACTTATTGACTTGCCACTCACTTGATGCATGCGCATACCCTACTTATACAACAGCTGACCAACATTCTAATGCTCTTTAATAAGCAGAAAATACATTTTCAAGTGGGTGACTACTTTTCAGCCAATCAGGGGAGAGTTAAAAATGTGTCTTATTTCTTTGTCAACACTTCCAATTACACTTGTTTAATGTCTACCCTGATCCTGACTGAGTTCTCTATCCTGATTGATATATACTGTATCCTGACCTGAAAACACATGTTCTGTTATTACTGCACTGTGTAGCCTTCTAATGTTGGCACTTTAACCACTTGAACCCTAGAACCCACATTCTGTGTGGAACAATAGCCAAAAAATAACAGAACTGCAAGATCACAACGTATTGTGAGCTTGTAGATCGGATAACCGTGGCAAAGATAATTGGTGTAGAGGGAAAAATCAGTCCAACTATACAGAGCCAACTCAGGTCCATTTTTCTAAGTCTCTAGTCTAGACGGTTTCAGTGGAAGAGACTAGAGACTGGAAGACTGTGTTTTGGCTGGTTCTTCCTCCTAATGTGGGATTATGGGAATTGTAGGCAGCAGGAAGGGCATTTTATACTCTTGTGTTAAGTGACATTAACGTGCCATCCAGGATGCTCAGGTTACACTACTATGTCTGGAGAGCTTTAGTGAAGTGAGAGTGGCTGTCAACTACAGTATACGGCATGCAGCTCCTGGATCTGTGGCCTGACACCACTGACCTTCACTGAGGTGTGATTGCGAGCTGCGGTGTGTGTGTGTGTGTGTGTGTGTGTGCGTGCACACTCGCACACATATGGATGTATAGATGAGTCGAGTGCTTGTCTTGCATACATGTGCGCGATTCTAATTAGCACTGCCCTAGGGAATTTCCACTTTCCAGTGTAAAGTTTATCACCCAACCACAGCAGTCACAGAGTAAAATCATGTATTTTGATATATGCCCAACTAGGCCTTGTAAACCTGGCACTGACTGTCTGAAATTAACCAGTGATCTAAATGGCACTCTGGTGTCATTGTTTCCTGTTTCCATATCTGACTCAGCTCATGCAGCCATGCAGACACACTGTGAAAGACAGGGGCAGCAGTGGCTCAGGGGTAGAGTGGCCGGATGGCAACTGCAAGGTTGCCAGTTCGAACCCGGGCTCCCCCAGAGTTAGTGTCGAAGTGTCCTTGAGCTAGACTCTGAACACCTCCTGATGTGCTGGATGGTGCCTTGCATGTTTCCGCCGCCTTCGGTGTGTGAATGTGTGTGAATGGGTGAATGTAATGCACAATCTATGTAAAGCGCATTGGATAAAGGCGCTACGTTACGTAAATGCACCATTTACAGAGTCAGAGATGCTGACCAGTGCATGGCCTGACCACTATAGTGACCACAACTTGCTTTGCTTTGTATGATGAAATGAAAATGGTGGACCGTATTGTAAACAAGTGTAATGCTTTATGGTGTCGTCCACAGTTGTGCTTGAAATGTACTGTACCTAATTCTGCAAACTGTTAAAAATACTGCTGTTGTATAGTTTGAATTTGAGGACAAATGGATGTAGGCCTACTCTGTGTATGTGGTATACTGAGAATGGCCTACTTAGTATGTATTCATAAACTGTTTGATTTATTTTAGAAGGTCTACAATTAGTCAATTACCAATGAGGCTACAGCTGGTTAGTTAGTCCCATACTCCAGTGGTTTTCAACCAGTGGTCCGGGGACCACCAGTGGTCCTTGAGGGGGTTCAAGATGGTCCCCAGCTAAATGATGGAGAGTTTGTAACCAAATGGACCTTTATTAGTTGAGAGTGTTCAAAAGTCTCAAGAGTTACATTATTGTTACACATATCTGCATTAGCCTACTTAATTTACAAGAAGTCTACACAATTAGAGAACGGAATTGTGGACAAAATCCTATCCAACAATAACCCAATTATTTTAGTTTTAACTTTATTAAGTCTAAATCTCATCAAATGGTACCCAAAATAATGGGCCTTGATATGAAAAGGGTTGAAATGAAAACCACTGCCATACTCCCATTACTACTATAATATCCTTATTTAATAGCCTATATAAAAATAAAAATAAAATAAAAATAAAACATACCTATGGATACCAGCTTGATGTGCTCCCTGTCCAGGAACTCCAGGGCCACGGACACGTTCTCCAGCTTCATCTGTCTGAAGTTGGGCCTGGTGTGATACTTCCTGTACATCTTCTTCTGACTCAGGACCTCCAGCAGAGCGACGAGCTTCAGGCCGTCACCGAAGTCCCTCTGCAGGTCCTGGATGGTCTTGTTGGCGCACTTGAGGTGCTCGTTGCACCAGCGCGTGAACGTGTTCTGCTGGATCTTCTTCCACGGCGCGTCCTCGGCCAGGTCCTTCTCCGTGGCGGGCATCTCGTCGTCCTCGTCCTGATCCCCGAAGTCCGTCTCCTGGTAGTACTGTGGAGGAAGCTGGTCCTCGTCGTTGTAGTTGTTGCTCATCATGGTGGCGTTTTCCGTGTCCACTTTTATACCGCAGTTAAGACCAAGGTGTGAAAAATGTGCCGCAAGAACTTTAGCGGGTCGTTGCCACTTATTGCCAAGCGAGCGCACTCGGTGGTGAAAGTTCAAAAAAACTCTCCGGGAGTTTAAAACGATCGAGGCTTCTTTTCGGATGTACTTGCGAAGGAGCAAGTTTAGAACTGTCAGGAGCAGGCAGTGATGAATTCAATTATCCGATTTACAGTGTGCTGTGCAAGTGCAAGGCTGGTCCGCTGTTTCTTCTAATTTGCAGTGTCTTGGCAAATATAGTCGCTGCTTGAGTTGAGTTGGAGCAGTTGTATTTTGTAGTTTGTAGCTTGTGTTTAAAACTTTGAGTAGTGAGAGAGGAGCAGGCGAAGGGCTTTATATAAAAGACCCCCCGCCCGGGCCATGGCACACCCACCCAGCCATATCATCGTGTGTCATAACTACAATCATAGACTATTTTCTAATCCTAAGGATAGCGGTAAGAGTTGCGATTGGTGCTGGTAAAGGATGGGGCAGGGATTGGTCAGATCCCATGATGAAGCAACACTTGTGGCAGTGCCTGATATTTTTAGTCGCTCCTATTTGGGTGACAGGTGGGCTGTGACTTCACTTCTCGCTTGTTGTGAATGCGCGGGGCGGCGGGGTCCAAGTGGCTGAACAATTGCACTAATAAAAGAAAGTGAGAGCAGTAGTGTGTTCAGTTCGTCCAACTTAAGTCTCAATGATTATTTTTAATATAAGCCTACTGGACAAAAAGATTATTAATATGAATTTGGCTACTATTTGTTGTGTGGCTATAGTATAGGCTCCTGCTCTTGAAAAATCACACCCAGGTGAAGTGAGTGGTGCAACTCCGTGTGGGGGTCCCCAGTGGGTTCCAGACCACAGGAACGCGCCCAGGGTGCCGGCCCGGTTCCGGCGAGCCGCCCTGTGTCCGAAACGGTCAAGAAATGACAGTTACTGCGTGGGGGTCCCCAGGGGGTCCCTCTACTGTACTGTACTGTCACTGTGCTGTACTGTCACACCCAAAATCATCATATATACAGGTAATATGTGTGTGTATTAGGCTGCACAACAGTGACACTTGGTGATGAAAACCAACCAAACACTATTTTCCTGCTCAGACACAGCCAGGGACAAAGCCAGGGACGGGAACATTTTTGGATTTTTCATTTAAAGGGATCGTGACATAAAAAAATGTTTTTGTAATTTTCTTCTTTTTTTTTAGGTTTTCTGAGCTCAATTGCACCCAAAAAACCTGAACTTTTAACATTCAGTAGATGTTCTGTGGTCTGGGGTTTTCTGGCTCAAACAAGTGCTCTGATTTGCCTGTGGATTGTGAGGTAAGAGCCCACAGATCCCATACTGTATATGACCTAGGAATCTGCCAGCAGATGTCACTGTTTTCACTGTTTTGCCTGTTTTCATTGCAGCTCAAAAGGCTTCAGAACACAAAGAAAATTCCAGCCCACAGAAAATCCACTCAATGTTCAAAGCTCAGGTTGTGTGGGTGTAATTGAGGTCATAAAACCTAAAAGAAAAATAATAAAACATGAAAATGTGTGCCATGAAACCTTTAAACTCACAGCAAAGTCACACATGCGTGTGTGTGTGTGTGTGTGTGTGTGTGTGTGTGTGTGTGTCAACATTATTTCCATGGCGAAGATTCAGGTAGGATTAGACAATTAGGGGTTCTGAGGTTGGGGGGGTTAGAATATAAAATGAAGGTGACACTTGGTTGCTTACATTGACACACAACTTTAAAAAATACAAGGAATGAGGTTATGTAGGCCTGCAGGTTAAGAGACTTCAGAGGACATATAGCCTGTACATCACATGGGTTAGTATAGATTGAGTATATGATATAATTAAAAACTAATAGAACTATCTATGATTAAAAACAATATGTCAGCGTATAACAGAGTAGTTACTCAGCAGTCAGTAAACATGGCAGTGACACCAAACATGACTGGTAGTGTCCTTTGCAGGGGGGCAGGAGGTAAGAATAACTGTGACACATGCGGACATGCTTAGGATACTCACTGTCAGGCTAGCTGGACACAGACAGGATGGACCTCTCCAGGGTAATCATAAATCATGCTTACAAGAAAAACACCTTTTTAGTTTGTAGTCGCTTTAGAACGGGTGCTCTCAAAGTGGGGTCGAGGGGTCCTTCAGGGGACCCCATCAAAAGGAGGAGTAGTTTAATTTCAATTTTATTTCTCTCTTCTTTCTGTTAGTCCAGTGAGAGAATATCTAATAACACATACAGTAGACAGTTTTAGAATTCTGTAGGCCAAATCTAGAAACAGTCTTCTCTTATGGGGGTCAAATGGGACTCCACAGCCTAATAGAGGGTATGCCGCTGCGCATTTATAAAGTGAATGGCATATCGAGTAGCAAAGTGAATTTAATGTCGTTTAACATCATTTAATACAATCAGATAGGACCTTTCTGTTTGGATGTATGGGCTGTCAAGGACAGAAAGTCGTTTTTTGCCACTCAGTAGGCGTTCCTGCATAACTTCCAGGTATTATGATGATGTCACGTGCATACCCTCTATTATGTATTTAGACCTTAGAAGTTCTTATGATTTTTGGATAGCCAAAGCATTCCTAATTTACCAATATATAGGCAAAATATATGCAATTATTAGCAAAATAAACTTTTCTTCTTTCTGAAAGTAACAAAAACAATGGAGCTTGCACAAAAACAGATTTCAACCACTGTGTTTATACCTGTAAACTGATGCTACAATAAAGTTGATAAATGTGTACTTGACTGACGTGTCAGTTTATATAAGCCAGTGTTTTTTGGCCAGTGCCCCCTCCAATATCCTCTGGCCCCTTACCCTGGTGGATTGCATTGTTGCTTTACAATTTAGAAAACATCTAATTGATTTCCAAATCAGATTTTACATTAAACTGTTAGTTAGTAGTAGTAGTAGTAAGTGAAAAGAAAAAGCCTATATCATCATGTCAATATCAAGATCAGTGGTCAGGATCATTCTTATTACCATGGTCAGTACCATGGTCAAAATCATGTCAGTATCATGGTCAGTATCATTGTCATTACCATGGTCAGTATCATGGTCAAAATAATCAGTATCATGGTCAGTATCATTGTCATTACCATGGTCAGTTACATGGTCAAAATCATGTCAGTATCGTTGTCATTACCATGGTCAGTATGGTCAAAATCATGACAGTATCATGGTCAGTATCATTGTCATTACCATGGTCAGTATCATTGTCATTACCATGGTCAGTATCATTGTCATTACCATGGTCAGTATCATTGTCATTACCATGGTCAGTATCATGACAGTATCATGGTCAGTATCATTGTCATTACCATGGTCAAAATCATGACAGTATCATGTCAGACTCAGTATCATGTCGATCAATTCGATTCGATTCGATCAATTTGCTCATGGTGGAAAAAACTCCCCCAAAGCTTGAAGCCACGGAAGAACAAATGCTTTGAATATGCAGTGGTTTCTATGAAGAAGACCAATGCATTTTAAACATACTTACTTGTATTTAAAATGAAATGAAATTGCTGATGCCTGTGATTATGTGTTATAAGCCGATGCTTTGTAAATATGTTTACAATGTATTATATACATTATAGACATGGGCTTCGTAGAAAGTGTTAGCGAAGTTATTCAGTTTTCGCTACCTTTTCCATTTCACAGTCAAGCAAGGATGACATATATAGTGCATAAGTATGTTAATTAACTAAAGTTGCCTTTGAAACAGACAAGGAAGTTAGTATAAGGCAGCTAAGGCCACTTTTAGACACCTTACATCATTTAAACTCACTAAACCATGACTGTTGGCAACAGGGTAAGGACTAGTCTGGAAATATAGAAGGCTTCGTCATATGTGTTGACGAGCAGATCTTTGGCCTCTGTAAAACATAATGTGTTGGAAAGTTCATAACATGACTCTGGAGAAGAACGTTTATTAATAACCATACAACCTGCGTTGTAACGGGACACTAGCGAAGAGCTGCTCATCAGTCAAGACAACTTCCTGAATGGCATTCCTTCCTCGACACCTTAGAAGTCTGCTGGTGACGGCACTTCATAGGGTGAGGTCAGCCCCCATGAAAAGAACCAACTCATCAGACATTCAAAAGAACCAACTCATCAGACATGATGTTCAGTGCATACGTAACGTAAGTATATATATTTATTCTCTCAAGTCATTTACAGTACAAAATAGACCTCCAGGTAACAAAATAGCCACGACTATAATATATATATAACCAACTCCATTAATGAGAAAAGCAGCAAAGCGAAGAAACACTGTGGTGTCACAGAGCAGTGGTTCTCAACCTGCAGGTCATCGGGACCCCCAGATTTCGGGGGGAGCCCCAGATGACAGTGAAGGGACAATTTAAGGACCTTTTAATACTGTGTACATCAGTGGTTTTCAACCATTTTCATATCAAGGCCCATTATTTATTCTGCATTTGAGCCACGGACCACCATTTGATGAGATTTAGCCTCTCTAAAAGAATAAAGAATATGTACACATGCTGTATTGATGTTGGAGGGATAACAGGCAAACGTTGATCAAAATAACAATTATTCTACATTCTCTAATTGTGTAGACTTCTTGTAAATTAACTTAAGTAATGCAGCTGTTTAACAATAGTTTATCTCTTGAGAGTGTAAAATGAAACCATATGGACCTATAAGGGTCCATTTGCTTTCATTTTACACTCTACAAGAGTTAAAGATCTATAAGGGTCCATTTGGTTACCAACTCTCCATCATTTAGCTGGGGACCACCTGGAAGTTGGAACCCCCTCAAGGACCACTGGTGGTCCCCGGCCACTGGTTGAGAACCACTGCTGTACCAAAATAAATAAAAATCACACTTGTGTGAAGTGAGGGGCGCTCTTATCATCATACATCATTATACATCAGCCAATCAATTCATCACATTCCGTGCTACAAACACACCTACACACAAAGCTGTGCATAGGAGGGGCTGGTGCCCCTCAAAAAAGGGGGGGGGGAAGAAACATTACTGAATCAAAAGTAACCAACAAACTGTACTATAAAAATCACACCCGTGTGAAGTGAGGGGCGCTCTTATCATCGTACATCATCATCATACATCATCTCATTCCGGCCAATCAGAATTTGCGTCCTTAACTTCGTCTTCAATGTTTGTAATAATATAAGAAAGAGGAACAAATTGCGAAAAAAGCAGATCTACAAGCTACGCAACGTATGCTATTTTCACAAGTCAAACAAAGTGTAATGCCTCAACTGCTACATTCCAAGTTTTTGTGAGGATGGGGGGTCCCCAGATATATCAAATACGATTCTTTTTTTTTGGGGGGGGGGGGGACTACAGTATGATGCATTTATGATCACTACTCATAAAATAAGCTTGAAAGTGAACTACTGAATGAGTCAATGTGTACTACAGCAGTTGCTACTATAGGAAGTGATCTGTCGTTACAAAGTTATACATTTTGCAGTCGACAGTGGAAATAATTGCAGTCCTGTGGGGCATTGTACCGAGTTAGTGGAATGTAAACTCAACTGCTTTTTCTTTTTCAGAAGCTTTATCCCACGATTTTGAAACCCTTTTTTTTCACCTAGTGTCAATTGTCTAGTAGTGTAATCCTGGGCTCTAGACTCCCTCTGCTAACCTGGGGAGAGCAACGGACTGACCTCATGCTTCCTTCAATGCATGCAGAGTCCAAGCCGCTTCTTTTCACCTGACAGGGCGCAGTTTTGCCCGGTTGGACGTAGCGCGTGGAAGTAACACGTAATTCCAACCAGTTCCTTTCCCCTCCATCAGGCGCCCCGGCTGGCCAGTGGGAGGCTTCTTTTTAATGAAACCTTTATTTAACCCGGTAGACCATCGTTGAGAAATAGTAAATCTATTTTACGAGAGGCACCTGGCCGAGAGGAGAGAATACATTATTTCTCAGAGCTCAGTTAAATTTATACAAAATGCTTTCAGAAAATATATCTAAATGCATACCTTAAATATGGGAAAGGGTCTGGGAAGAACAGGAGTAATATTGCTCTATAAGTCTCTATAACATGGCAACTAAGATCAAATGCAGTCTATAATATGCATGCAGTACCCACACGACCAATGAACACAGAAGTAGGCCTATTGAAAATGTTAAGTAATTCTTAGTAGATTTTGTGAATAATGCAACCATAAATAAACAGTTAAATAGTATATGATTTGGCTATCAAATATACAATACTCTGTCAAAATAGAATAAACTTTTCTACAAAGCTAGTACAAATGGATTTAAGAAAAAATTCTCACATGGTACAATAATGTCACGTCTGACTATTTACATCAAATACAAAAGGAACAAACATCATACCAAACACTAAATTAAATATTGTTCTTCTATATTATGCACATTAACATGCAGACCCCTTTCTAAGAGTTCATTACCAAGTCACAAGTCATTTCACGAATGTATACACCGTAACGTTTAGACTTTAGAGTCTTGTCGTAGGCCTACTTTTTTTAATTAATTGTTGGACAATGAATGAAATCGTGTCATTATTACATAGTGTTACACATTCTCTGCTCTAAATATTGAATTTGGGTACACAATGCCCTCTGCATTGGATGAACCCTTGTTCCCATCGCATTAGCGACCTCAGTGGTCAAAAGTGAGTCGGGCCCATATCATGTCCAAGTGAGACCAACTGTCAAACCAAAAAAAAGAGATTGCTGACAGTCCACATTCCCTCGATGCGTACCTGGAATGAATGAATGAATTCTGTTTCTCCACTGATTTTAGAGTCTGTCACACCTAAATAAAACACACACGCTGCTAACAAGCTTCAGGGCCTGCTAGACGAGGTCACAGATAAACATAGATCCCAGTACTGTATGTACAAAGAGCCACAGTGGGATTGACCAGCACTCAGCAGGGAGGGTATACGCCTTACTCTCACCCATTTGAGGGGCATTTAGGAAAAAAAGATGTGCAAATGTCAAGCAGGCTGGAATGAATGCAGCTGGATGGAGTTGATTTGTCCATTTAGTGAGCATTTTATGTATTTCAAAGTTGTTGGATTTATTGCATTTAGAATTTTGGGTAAGTGAGATTTGACTGAAAACTATGATAAATTGCCCTTAATGGAATCGGGGTCTTTGCAATGCCAGGCAGTCCGGGATTCACTCAGACGGTTGCCTGGTTCCCGCTGGCCATGATTCACATTGCCCGAGATTCAACAGCGCACCCGGGTACACTTGCATAACACACTTTGATCCTCCAGGTGGTGGTGTGCTTGAAGGCTGGCGCGCACGGACACTGACCATCAACTCTGCGACATTGTCTCCAATAAATCCAGACACACTGCATTGCATTGCCTCTTTGCCGTTACTTCACTGTCAGCCTGCCTGCTATTCACTGTGTCAGTCAGTTCTGTGCTCCAGTGTCGTGTTTGATTAGTTTGCTATGGATTCTACTTTAGCATTATTATTATTTGTTTTACTTTGGAGACTATGCCAAGCCCAAGAGCCGCAGAATAAGATCAGCGTGTATACTGCGCGTATATGCAGATTCAACAGGAGACGGGCGGCGTTGAGAAATGCGCTGGTGTTACGCGTCATGCAGCGTCTGTGTGGTGTGTTTATTTTTTGTTGACGCTTGGCTCGTCGACTAGAGATTATGTCACGTTCTAAAAAAACAGTCCACTTCCTTCTTTAGGTACGCATGCATTCACATTGGAACGATCCGTATCCGAATACACATCAACGATCCAGAGACCGTTGACCAGTGCGCACGGGGGACCATAGTGTGAATCGCCCCTAGGGAAAAATCACACTATGGTCCTGGGTGCGCACTCGGGACCACTTGGCAGATGTTGTGGTTAGTGTGAATGCTGCGTACCGTTCCCCCGGAGCGGATCACCCAACCGTTCCTGGGACCGCATGGAGGTAGTCTCGGGACCGATTGAAGTGTACTCGGATACGGATCGCTGCAATGTGAAAGCATTGAATACAGTTGAATGAAGTGTACTCGGGTGCGGAAGAATCAAGACCAATGTGAATCATGGCCAGCGGGGACCAGGCAATCGTATTCGGGAACAGTTTGAATCAAACAGACTCAGTGTGAATCTGCCCATAGATGAGATAACGGTGACTTTTAAATTGCACTGTAAGGAAAAAAACTAATTTGAAACTACTCTTTTGATCAACTCTTTCAAGGGCCTATTATGTACAATAGGGTGTTCAGTGCATCAAACATAATGTTTTGCGATGAGGAAAAAACACAAATAAATAAATAAAAAATGACCAAATACAAGAACCTTAATGACAAGATTATGACAAGACATTCATTTTCAGAGACATTATCCTAGTCCCATAGTACAATAACCACTGACAAAAAACAAAAAACAAGAAACCTAGTGGAGAGGGAGATGGTGTTTGTGTCCTATAGCTTATCTGTGCTTCAACCCAGCCCATGGAGCCACCTCTTTGTCATTTATCGGTCTCATCGTGTCAAAGTGAGATGACTCTCTTTGTGCGTGGCGTACCCCTCTCATTTCCTATAAGATTTGTCCTCCCTCTTGGCTGGTCAGTTTGAGGGAAGGTATCATATGGTACATTGATTACAGAACAGTTCCTGTTCTGTAGTCTTTCGACGTGTGGCAGGAGGAGGAGGTGAGGCGCTGGGCCAAAGTGGACGCCTGTCCGTCCGTGTCCGTCTGTCGCCCGACTCGCCCCACACACACACAGTTAGCATCGCGCAAGAGCTCTCAGCAAGCTAACCATGGTCAACACCACCGCAGAGGCAGCGGTGACAGACAAGATGTGGTTCCAACCTACCTCACTCCCCTGCGGAAAGAGAGACTAATTAGAATGGAGTTAGTATGAGTGCTGCTATTTAAGGCATATAAGGAAGTTAATTACATTACATTCCTGGCAGGATAGATAGGGAAACCAGCTATAGGGCATAGCAGTGGGAGTGGTTTTATGGTTCATTCAATTTTCCCATATAGATTTACAAAAATGACCACAGAATCACAGAATCAGGTATTATGGTCATGATTCACCAGGATCCTGGATGGTTTGATTCTAGGCTTAAAATAATTGATATTTTTGTAAATCCCTATGGGAAAAATGAATGGTCGATTTTTCAGTGGAACCAGAAAACACACAGAAAGCCCACTGCTATAGGCCCTCTACTAGGGGTCTGGAGGAACCGGGTTGGGAGAGCTGCTCGTATCGACAAATCCACAGAGGGGTGTCCTGGGCGCGGCCATTACTGAGGTGTAATCCAACGTCTGCATTAATCGATGCCCGCCCGAAAGTAGGCTACCTATACCCTGTATATTGGACATTCATTAACATGTTGGTTTGTACAAGACGATTTGCCAAGCTGCCCGCCCCGTCCCATGTCCATCTTCCACAAATTCCTTCCACATATTTTATTACACCGTAATTCTATTGCACTTTGTTACAAAAGCATTTTTTTAAGACACCTGTTTAATTCATATACCGAGTGCACCTGGATGAATTCTGTGTGTGCACGGTAGCAAAGCAAGCCCTATATTATATTCCACATGGTGAGTGTGTAAAACACATTACTGTACGCCAGCAGAAGACGGAAGACGCCCCACCAGGGGTCATCGGCATGTTTGCTTATGGTGGACATTTTTGTCACAATTCCATTTTTGCCACGGACACAATGTTGTTTCTGGTAATGAGTATTATCAGAAACACGTAAAGAGATAGCCCTGGATGACCATGACAGGTCTGTAACTCTGAGAGTGTACAAATGGAACCAAATGGACCCGTATGGGTCCATTTGGTTCCATTTGTACACTCGAGTTAAGGGGGGTCCTTGCAAATAAAACATTTGAGCACCACTAGTAGCCTACTAGTGCACTAATGTGTCATAGTGTCGTAGTAAATAAGTGTCATAAATATTGTGAAGAAAACCTGGAAACTGACATTCAGTAATTGGGTCTTATGATCAAAATAAGAACATTACGTGTAAAACAGAAAATCTAATATTTGCCATGGACAAGGACAAGTCTTTGCCACGCACGGACACATTTTGTCCGTGTGTATACGGACATGTTGATGATCCCTGCATCCCCACCCGTACCTTGCTTTCTGGGACGCCAGCTCCGACAACCAGCACCAAACCACTGCTACTATTATAATCATTCCTATGAAGGGGATGGAGAGAACAGGGTGCTCAGACGAATGGATGAAGCTCTGAGGAGGACAAAAAGAAAAAAAACACACACACAGACACACACACACACACACACACACAACAGGAACATGGACATGGAAGGAATGAATGAGGGAGTGAATAGATGGATGGAGCAACAACAACAACCAACCACCACCATAAGTCATTATGAAACACAAAAATATGAATGCAGGAACTATATGGCTATGGCATTTGAGGTTGGGAGGGTGAGGTCAGGGCAGCGATGGAGGGAGGCATTTAGTTTTTTCCTAAATAGAACAATGCAAAAGGTTTATGCCAAATTAAAAATAATCAGATACCCAGTGATGTAAAGTCACTAAGTACATTTACTCAAGTACATCTTCGTGGTACTTTTAGTTTGAGTATTTTTACATTTTTAGCTTTTACATTACTCGACTATTTGAGTTATTATGACAAAACAAATGAATGAAGCTGAGTCTTACATTTGGAAAGAGAGAGAGAGTGTTTACCTACAGTATGATCACAACCACAAAATGTAGTGTTTTGCTAAAGTGGCATCAAATTTAACTCACAGAATTACCTTGAGTCAACAACCAATGGATCGTAGTTATTATTTACTGCAGTCACAAGCTCTTAACACAATTTTTGCCTTGCCTTTTTTTTTGGGGGGGGGGTGGTGTTGGCCTCTACTTCTGCAATGTACTCCTTGTTGATTCACGCATGCGCACTGCCGTTCACTTCCTTGTTTGCTGCTCCGAAAGAATGGCTCGTATTTATCCTAATCTAGGGAACTCTCCATTGTTTTGACCAGATGGGCAATGTTCTGTCTTAATTTCTGACTTCAGCATGCTCCTCGTTTGGAATATTAACGCTTCTAGAGAGACTTTAGCGTGACCAGCGCGAGGTAAGAATGGAAGATTATGCCTCCCGGTTTTGGTGGGGAAAATCTGCCATATCAGAGTAAAATCTGCCATATCGGCAGGCACTCTAGCGCCAATATTTTGAAACATGCTGGCGGCTACAGGTTTCTGTGTTTTAAATATATATAAAACACAGAAAGATTTTTTTGGGGAAGGCCATTATGTCACTACTATGTCACTACCCAGTACTCACTGCTCATATTGTAAGCCTGTAGATCGTCCATTTTCCATACTTTTGCATGACACTGTCATAAGGCGAACTATATGAAAAACGAAAAAAACTTTATGAAGACGAAATATGGAGGTACAAGGTTACTGCCCAACAACGACGAGGTTGTATTTGCTGACTTTTAGCCGCATCATTTTTGCACCGACTGTTTCGCGCCTACACAGCTCAGAGGAAACATTTTGCACTGACTGTTCCACGCCTGCACAGCTCAGAGGAAACATTTTGCACCGACTGTTTCGCGCCTACACAGCTCAGAGGAAACATTTTGCACCGACTGTTCCACGCCTGCACAGCTCAGAGGAAACGTTTTGCACCGACTGTTCCACGCCTGCACAGCTCAGAGGAAACGTTTTGCACCGACTGTTCCACGCCTGCACAGCTCAGAGGAAACATTTTGGAGATGACAATGCATGTCACATGAAAAATATGAACCAGCTGGCTTGATCAGTGTTAAAACACACAAGTGATTGTTTTGTTTTATACTGTATATGCAAATGTTTTACATATTTAATTTATTTAAGATATTGACATTCATTCATTAGACAGACTGCGAAGTCATGGACATTGAGAAAACATGGACAGTATTGAGGACAGGGACAGAGCAGACAATTTGACACAACGCAAAGACAAAGCTATATATATTTGTACCGTTGCAGAGGGGAAAAACACGTAACTGCAAGAGTTTCTCTGAATGTATTGACATTTTTCATTCTCATGTCTTCAGTGAATTATGGGCTCTTCTTGGCCCTGGAAACTCATTAATTGTGCCTTGATGAGAAATTAAGCATTTTCTTTTATTCCTAAAAAATATTTTTGAGCGGTGCCTAACCGCTCCATTAGGCAGCTATGTGTGTGTATGTACTCTGTGTCTGTATGTCTGAGCACGGACAGCTGCAACACCTCGCCAAAACCGCTGGATGGCACTGTTGAGCAGCATCACGCACGCACACGCACACACACACACACACACACACACACACACACACACACACACACACACACACACACACACACACACACACACACACACACACACACACACACACACACACCAGGGAGGAGCTACTAGGCTAGTGTATAGTTGCACCGCTCAGTTCACACAGGTGTGATTCTTTTTGTTTGTTTGCTGTTACGTGTGTTTTCATTAGAACAACATTAGGACATTATTCTAATCTAGAACAAGAGCGTTCTAGTACTGCTGTGACAGAGTGGACAAGACAGACAAAAAACAGAGTGCAGTAACCCCAGTCAAGAGAAACACATACCGATAAGACAGGCTTAGTCTGTTCACTTGCAAACATGCTTGACTGACTGACTACAATATAAGATTTAGACACATAACATGTGAGTTCGACAGACATGGTATGGGTGTATTAGTTGTACCAGTGAGTGCAAAGAACAAGGTTAGTAGATCAGGAATAGGTTAGAAACATGTATGTGCTCACCACTAATACAATTAAACTAATTAATAACTTTATTTGAGTCCATCTTTAATATCTTTGAGCAGCTAAAATGCGTTGAAATACAATTTTCCTAAGCACACGTGAACTAAAATGTTTGTTTTTTATTAACACATTACATTCTCAATCCAGTGCATCGAATAAAGCAAAAATAAAATCTCAAGACTGAAAATGTAATGATGATGTTTTAGGCCAGACCAGCTGAAGAAATCATGACATTTCTGAGACCATTCATGTATCTGGAAGATGCTTCTAAACTTGTATTCTACTGCTAGTTTGATCACTTGAAATACTCTTTCATCTTAAAATAACTAATGACCGAAAATAGCAGATCTACAAGCTCACAACATGTCGCACTGCGACGTGTTGTGAGCTCGTAGATCTGCTATTTATTTTTTGGTGTGCGCAGCATGCTTTCACAGAAGACACGCTCGCTGGCTTCTATGGAATCCAAATGACTGAAACTTTAATCCATGAATCCAGTGACGTTTTGCTCCCGTGTTTTCCACTTACCCGAGTCCCCCCAGCTAGCTTTTCCAGCTCCGCCTTGCAGCGCTGTAGCTCCTCCTCCAGCTCAGCCCTCTCCCTCTGGCTGCTGTCGAACAAAACCTGCAGCTCCTGCAGCTCTGTTTTCAGACCGTCACACTGGGAGACAAAATGGACAAAAAACATTATGCTCTGCTCCTCGGTCAAATGTTAATATAAGCAAGGTCAGATCCACGGGTACCTATCTTTTTTTTTTTCGCCTTTATTTTATATTTTTTATGGAGGGACAGACAGTAGGCTGACAGGAATGGGGAGAGAGATGGGGGGGAAGACATGCAGTAAAGGCCGTCGGGATCGGGAGTCGAACCCGCGGCACACTGCCAGACTGGATTACCAGCCAAGGTGCCTGGACCATTGAGCCATGGCCCAGACGGGTACCTATCTTATCCATTCTTTTGTTCTATGGCATTGAAAGGGGTCTGCAAAGCTGGCTAATGTGGACACTGAGGTATACAGTGAGCTGAATCCATTGTGCCAGCTGGCCTAGCGGTCCAGGCGCATGCCACAGATAGGCTCTGGCCTGACAGCGTGTTGTGTGTTCGAGGCCTGTTCATGACGAACTTTTCTGCATGTCTCCCATAGAGTATATATATAATAGAGACTGAACTGGCGCGAAGCTCCGCCCCCCCAGCTATTCATGTCAGTGGAAGTTGCTCAGTGGCGTTTTGAAGCACCCGGAAGACTGCCGGAAGTACCGTCTCAGAACGTCTACTTCCGCATTTGACCACCAAATTTTGGTGGTCAAATGCGGAAGTGCAACCGAGCGCTCAATGTTAAAGCCCAGCTGCACGGGGTTTCCCGGTCATGAATCCACGGGTCCGCCTGTAGTCCCTCCTCCTACCACTAGGGAGGAGAGCTTCAACGTTGGAAAGTCTGCCTGCCCCCTTGATGTCTCCCCCTGTCTCTCTCTCCCTCTTTACTGTCTATCTATCAATAAAGGCAGAAGAAAAAAAGAAGAAGCAATTCCCATCACATTTGAGCTCGGGAGTGCTGGTTTTGATTCATTCAAGGTTTTACAACAAATGCATGACTTTTCAAATCACTTGATAACTGACTCTGGGGTATACCGTGAGCTGAATCCATTGCGCTTAAAGGGTAAGACCACTTTCTTTTTAGGTTTGAGTTGTGTAGTTACCTTGCCATGATGTAACTCCACATGTGGACAAGAAATTAAAAAAAATGTTCCAGTGATCAGAATTGATAATTCAAAATATGCTCCTCATTGATTTACATTGTATGCTAAAACACTCTCAAAGTCACTCTTTTAGTACGTAAACAAACACAAACAAAGTTGATTCAGACAATATGGAGCTTCACCAAAATTCATGTGGTTTTATTTTTTCATAAAAATGTTAACTTCCTGTTGATTTTACTATTTGAAGATCTGGATCCCGATCCACGGATCCAGTCCGGGTTTTCTTCCCAATAAAATGGACAAATCAACAGGAAGTTAACATTTTTATGAAAAAAAAAAACCCCATGAGTTTTGGTGATGCTCTATATTGTTTGAATCAACTTTGTTTGTGTTTGTTTACGTACTAAAAGAGTGACTTTGAGAGCTGTTTTAGCGTACAATGTAAGTCAATTAGGAGCATATTTTGAATTATGAATTTCTAATCACTGGAGCAGTTATTTTGTATTTCTTGTCCACATTTGGAGTTACATCATGGCAAAGTAACTACACAACCCAAACCTCAAAAAAAGTGGTCTTACCCTTTAAGCAATTCCCGTCAAATTGAGCTCGTGAGCGTTCGTTTTGATTCATCCAAGGTTTTACAACAAATGCATGACTTTATAAACCGCCTTGCTGTCGGTGAGTAACTGACCAAGCAGCCAATGGCCTCACGATGAGTAAGCTGTCTGAGTTGTCAAGCCGGAATGTTGTCACATGAGCCAAAACGAGTGCTCCCTCCTCTATATTTGGAGCTCAAACCGGATGGGGGAACTGCTTACATATTCACTAATTAATTCAATCCAGTTAGGTTAACCTGGCTAGGAGTCAGTCACTTTGAATGATGACATTTTTCTGTCACTACATTTTGAACAAATAAACGATGTACTGTACTTTTTTGATTTTATGCAATGCTGACACAGCGGAACATGACAGCAGCCAGTTAATGATAACACATTCCAGGCCAGCTAAGAATAGCTCTGCTCATCGTGTCGTGTCAGCTATCGTTGTGTAACCCAATTATCCATAATATGTGTCAGTTTTAGGACAGCTGATTCAACACTGTTATGCATTTTTATGGTAGTTGTGTTGTTTTCTGTAGATCCGTAATGGACAGAGTGGGGCCAAATATTAAAGTATTAGCGAATACCTTTTTCTGCTTTGACAAATTGATTGTAATTGTCACAGGACCAAACAATATGTACCAGAATGTTACACAGTTTTAAGTCTCACATGGTTCTGCAATTATTTTTTAATTTACAGGTTGGTTACAGGTTGGTGTGCTGCATAGGCTGTTGTCTAATGCCTGCTGCATTGTGTGTGTTTATTTCATGATGCAGAAATAAATATGCCACAGTGTCGGCTGAATTGAGACCTCGAGTCCCCGTGTCCACTCCATAAAAAAACATCAAAGAACTTGAACGGTTCTGGAAAGTTTCAGGTTCTAGGAGATTATGTGCTTAGCCACCTGTATACCTCTCTCTGGACCTGTGATGCTTTCTCCTCAGCCTGTTTGAGCTGGTCTCTCAGGGAGACAATCTCCCCGAAGCCTCCATTCCAGCTGGTGGGGGTCATGGGCTGCTTCCCATCGAATGAGATGTTCTTCTGGATCGAAGCGTCGACCAGGCGGCAGTGACCGGTGCTCTCGGTCTGGGCCATGGTCATGTAGCTCTCCGTCATGGCGCCCTCTGAGCCGGTCCCGACGTCCTTCTCCTCCGTCCTGTCCGCAGGGTCCTCCTCTTTCAGGGAGAGGTAGACGCTGTTGTTGGAACTGTTCACAAAGATAAAGGCGAAATACGGTAAGGGATGAATACAATTCCGACAGGATAATTAAACAGAGAGACGAAATCGAGATATTTAATCATCCTGAAAGGGATTTTATTTCTCGATAATGACCGCCGACCTATTTATTGTCCCGCTTGTTACACGGCTTCTTAATAAATAAATTAATGCATTGACCCAAAAGCAACAACAAAACTAGGTATTTCCTTGCTTACCAAGTTTTCCATCAGTCTTGCACTGGCCGTCTGCCCAGCGCTACACAGTCGCCTCGAAAAACAAGGAAGTGTTGATCAAATAGAATCAATTTTCGATTACTCCATTGTCTATTTCTCGGTTCAAATGTTTTCAAAAACATTCTTGATAGCAAGTTGTTAAGTTTAGTTGTAAATTACATTGTGTGTGTGTTTACATAGCTATCATGTTGGGTACAGCATAAAATCCAAGCAGCGTAGCAGGTGCTCTGAGGCTTTGATTAGACAGCGTCTGTTATAGAGCAGAGCGTTCTGTTATCAAGAAATAACACCGCTGAATTCAGCGATTGACCAATCAGAATCAAGCATTCAACCAAGCCGTGGAATAATGGACAATAGTTATGTTATTTCACAATGGAAATACAATGCGGGGAGCGAGCTGGGGCGATTGTCATCTGCCCTCCCTTTCCAGCTGTGCTGAAAATGGCAAAGAAGCCCCATTAGCCACGTTATATCGAAAGTTCAATATGCAAATTATTGTGGTAACGAGGGAGCTAATTAACGATCTCGCTCTCATGTTTTTTATTATCCTATATATGATATTTATTTATTTATTTATGTATTTATTTTACTTCAAACGTATAATGCTATAGTAAAAGTTGTATCAAGGCCATTATGCCATAGAGCAGCAGTTATTATAACTCTGGTCCTGGGGAGCCAAGCTTCTGCAGCTTTTCTATTCTGCAGGGACCAAAGCAGCTGCTAGCTTTCCATTCCACCAGTTAATTACATTCCCATGGTATTCCAGGCCTAACATAGTCCATGATAGATAATACAGCTACAATGATCCAGAGCCATAGAGCAAGACAGAGTTACTGTAACAGCTGGTGGCTCTTATTACAATTATTACAATTATTATTATTATTATTATTATTATTATTATTATTATTATTATTATCTTATAAACCCATGAGGGTTGGGCACATTGTGTGCAGGACATGAAAATAAATAAACAATCATATTACACTGCACTAGTCTTAGGCCTCACTCACACCTAAGACACACTTGTGTCCTGTGTCTTCTGTGTGTCATGGCCGCCTCAATGCATTTCTAATGGGAGTGACGTGGTTTCATGACACAACCTTGTTGCATGGCTGTCTTCTGCCCAACAAGGTTGCGTCTTCAAACCATGTGTGTGTGTGAGTGAGGCCTTAAGGCGCCACTATGGCTAGTGTTGTTGTTTGCTGTGTTGACTGTGCTTATCCCAGCTACAGACTGAGATGTCCCTTCTCGCTTGCCATCTCTTGCGAGAACCGGTAGAAGCTATGTGAGGGCCTGATCAACCCCATTGGCCAAAGCCGGTCATGTGACTAGCAGAGGACCTGCAGGCCTCGTGCATCTCCTGTGCGTCTCCTATAAATATCAGTGTCTGTCTGGACTGCGACGAGACTAAATCATTTATCTTACTCCAGCCATTCGTTATTATGTTCTGTTAGTTACCTTTGCTTATACCCTCCTTTTTCTTTTGGAACACCATACCACTGTAACGTCTGTAAGTGCTTATAAATAGTCTGCTGTAATATCTTTCTCTCTAACTTATACTACTTTACTCTTATTATAATTGATAGCCAATGTACTTGAAAGTCGATTAACTTCCATCATGTATTTATTGAGCCATTTGTACTGAAACAAATACTTTTGTAACTTTGTAACCTTTTTCTGCAAGTGTAAGTAAAAGCATTTTCGAATCTGCAGTCGGTTTTCTGTCCGTTTTATATGTTATGAGCACATTTGCCCCTAGACTTATTGAGCCGTAACAGTTACGACAACTCTGTTCACTTCATGGGGCCAGTCCAATGTCTTCTACATCACTAGACTAATGCCCTCTCAATGTCGTAACTCTGTCTTACTCTATGGCTCTGCAATGACCAACCTGCAGGACAGGAGAGTTTAGAACACTGGTATCCCAAACGGTGGGTCGGGACCCATTTGTGGGTCGCAAAAACATTTTTATGGGTCTCTCATTTCAGTTTCCTACATTTAGTTTTTAATCATAATTATTTCAAAACATTTACAAAAAACAAAACAAATAAAAAACTGTAATTTCAGAAATAAATAAAAGAAAAATCCCATACATCCCATTGAAAACAAAAATGTTTAAGAAGTAAAAAATGTTTGTGAGCTTGTAGATTTTCACTAGTTTGGGTTTCCGGGCAAACGTCTAATTTCTCTTTTGGTTCACGAGCTAAAATGTTTGGGAACCAAACATTGGGTTTTAGAACCACCGCTGCAGAGGACAATATGCTTTACTGTCACACTGCAGATATTTTGGCAATGGCCGGCCGCAGTACCCACTACCCTGGCATGAACCTAGCTCACTAACAATCATAAAAGGTGACCCGATAAGCCTCCTTCCCCTCAATGACTTGTCATCACTCATGGCAGACTGGCAGTGTCACGGGGGTCACCTCGACTATTCAACAGGTGCAATTTAACTGCTTAAGCCATATATATATACTTTGCCCTGTGACAAATCGTGAAAATAGCCAATCGACGAGCTCACATTATGCATCATGATGGGATGCATTGTGAGCTTGTAGATCTGTTTGTTTGTTTTTTTGTCCAGGGTTAATGTGGTCAAATATCACCACCCAGTGATAATGTGTAAACCATTAGGGTTGTCCCGATCTAATGATCTAGTGATCGGAAATCAGGGCCGATCACGTCATTTTCAAATGATTGGAATCGGATCGGGAGCCAAAAAACACGTGATCGGGACATCCCTATAGTCGCCATGCAACTCCTTGCAACCAAACGATTGCGAGTAGACGCATGTAGTTGCAAGCCACCATTGAATTGAACTTTTTTGAATCACTTGGGTCGACATGCGCCGACGTGCAACAGGACACCGCTGGGACGAAGGCTAAAACCGTTTTGTTGTGTCTCTCTCCACCCATTTGGTGTGGTTTGGGCTTAAGGCTGTGCAATCTCTGGGCTTGCCCCCAGAGGGTGTGTGTGTGTGTGTGTGTGTGTGTGTGTGTGTGTGTGTGTGTGTGTGTGTGTGTGTGTGTGTGCGTGCGTGCGTGCGTGCGTGCGTGCGTGCGTGCGTGCGTGCGTGCGTGCGTGCGTGCGTGCGTGCGTGCGTGTTGTCTGTGTTATAATAATTATGTGTGTGTTCCCGACCATCTGACCAAGTAAAGCTCCGCCGGCCGGTGACAAAGCACTGAGCAGCCGTTTTGCCTGAACTCACTCACCCCGTCCTCTGCCTGTGCAGCAGCTGCAGCCTCTCCGAGAGACGTCTGTTGTCCTCCTTCAACGCCTGGCACTCGTCCCTCAGGCCACGGCATTCTTCCTTCAGCTGGTCCACGTCACCTGAGAGACCCACAGTACAGCTCTTTAGTGCCCTGGTTCACCTGAGACAGCTCTTTATTAGTGCACTGGTTACTGAGATCCACAGTACAGCTCTTTGCTTTTATTTATTTAGCACAGTATAAAAACAATACAAAAGGGAAAATACGTAGAAAATGTGCTAGGAGGAGGCAAGAAGCCCAAAGGGCTTATACGAGGCCTCAACCTGTGTACAACAAAGCATTTAAAAAAATGATTTGAAAGCAATATACATATTATTTACAGATTGCATAGATAGTATAAAGAAAATGTCTAGAACATGATTGAAAAGACACTTGATTATCTATAACATGATTATCCAACTTGGTTCATTTGCAAGTGTGACTCGCATCGCGGCAACGGTGTCAGTGTCAGTCTCATGATAACCAATGGGATCTAAGGGTTTGATGAGGTCAGATCAACATATGGAATGAATTCTGTACTGGCCATATATGGAGCGTGTCTTGAGTGTACAGGGTTTGATGAGGTCAGATCAACATATGGAATGTCAGAACAGGTCAGCTCCATATAATGGAGATCTAAGGTCAGATCAACATAATAAATTCTAATCTGTACTGGCCATATATGGAGCGTGTCACAAGGTGTGACTGACGGACTGACGGGAGATGCAGGTTTTCATAGTAAACTGCGACCTGTGGTCGCAATTATGGGTGCGTTCGGATATGGGCACCGGGAGCACACACACACACGCATTCGTTTGTATTGCACAGTGCTCAGTGCACTATATCCGAACGCACCCCTTTTGAAACATCCTGATGAAGCAACGATAGACCACGATGAACCAGTAAGCCTGGGGGATACATACATTTGGACACATGATAATGGTACACGGTCAATTCTGAATCTATACGAAGGAACTGATGCAAATGATGGGTTTTCCACCGCCATGACCTGTGACCTTTTGCTGCACACAGTATACAGTCGTCTGTCCCTGCAGTGCGATTCCAACCCCACCGCCCCCCCCCCCCCCCCCCCCCCCCCCCCGCGTCTTCCCTCTCCATTTCCACACACCTCAGGGCTGAGCCCAGAGCGCTGCAGTGATGTCATGTGCTGGAAGTGTGTGTATGATGCGCTGCAGTGGCTCTGCCTTGCCTTGCCTTGCCTTGCCTTGCCTCTCCGTCTGTGTCTAACGCTGAGTGTGACTTCACCTCACTGGTATCTTAACAGCACGCACATGCGCGTGTGCACGCACCGCGCATGCACACACGCACGCACACACACACACACACAGACAAACGCATACTAACACAGGCAAAATGCATACATATACATACACACGCATGCAGACACTAGCAACACAAATGTATACCCTGGTTAACCACTCCCCCTTGAAAACATTTCATTCTCTCGCAGAGATTGATGTGCGACTGTGGATTGACTGTGGATTGACTGTGGATTGACTGTGGATTGCAAACGCTAGAGTTCAAGTGGTTAAAATGTCACTGAGCCTTTGCGACATTTCCGACGTTTACATTAGGAGGTGAGGAGCTCACTATCTACCGTACCTGTAAGTAGATAACTGCTCACCTTTCCACTCATCTCTTGACCTCCTCTGCTCTGTTCTGATATCCTCTCCTCTCCTCTCCTCTGTTCTGATATTCTCTCCTCTCCTCTGCTCTGCTCTGCTATTCTCTCCTGTCCTTTGCTCTGCTATTCTCTCCTCTCCTCTCCTCTCCTCTCCTCTCCTCTCCTCTCCTCTCCTCTCCTCTCCTCTCCTCTCCTCAAAGGAGCTACAGTCTGGAACTACACCTCCCCAAATCCGAGTAAGGAAGCTGCCATTTCATTTCACAAAAGTATTTTAAAAATCACACCTGTGTGAACTGAGTGGTGTAAGGTTTTATATAGCATGATCAGCTGTGGTCTGACGTAATGTATTATATAAGGTAAGGTATTATATAGCCTGATCAGCTCTGATCTGACGTAATGAAATCACACCCGGATGTGATTTCACAACTGGCTTTTTTTGTGCAGAAAAAATGAGCATGGTTGCTACGGTCATCCAGTTCACCCGGGTGTGATTTAATTACGTCAGAAATTATTTTGAACATAGCAACCATGCTCATTTTTTTCTGCACACAAAAGCCAGTTGTAGGAGTGGTTTACACCACTCAAAAATATCTGGGGAGGAGGCTCCACTTCCACTTTATCAAGCTTCCGTTGCTCCAGACTGTATGACGGAAGCATTTGAAAATTGGGAGAGGCAACAGTCTGGCAACGCGAGACTAATCTCAATGTCTCTCACCCTCTCTCCTCTTATACAGAACAGTAGTCTCTCACCCTCTCTCCTCTCAGACAGTACAGTAGTCTCTCACCCTCTCTCCTCTCATACAGAACAGTAGTCTCTCACCCTCTCTCCTCTCATACAGAACAGTAGTCTCTCACCCTCTCTCCTCTCATACAGAACAGTAGTCGCTCACCCTCTCTCCTCTCATACAGAACAGTAGTCTCTCACCCTCTCTCCTCTCATACAGAACAGTAGTCTCTCACCCTCTCTCCTCTCATACAGAACAGTAGTCTCTCAAACTCTCTCCTCTCATACAGAACAGTAGTCTCTCACCCTCTCTCCTCTCATACAGAACAGTAGTCTCTCACCCTCTCTCCTCTCATACAGAACAGTAGTCGCTCACCCTCTCTCCTCTCACCCTCTCTCCTCTCATACAGAACAGTAGTCTCTCACCCTCTCTCCTCTCACCCTCTCTCCTCTCATACAGAACAGTAGTCTCTCACCCTCTCTCCTCTCATACAGAACAGTAGTCTCTCACCCTCTCTCCTCTCATACAGAACAGTAGTCTCTCACCCTCTCTCCTCTCATAGAGAATAGTAGTCTCTCACCCTCTCTCCTCTCATACAGTACAGTAGTCTCTCACCCTCTCTCCTCTCATACAGAACAGTAGTCGCTCACCCTCTCTCCTCTCATACAGAACAGTAGTCTCTCACCCTCTCTCCTCTCATACAGAACAGTAGTCTCTCACCCTCTCTCCTCTCGGCCTCTCTGCGCTGGCTCTTCATAGTGATCTCGGCCCTCAGGGTGGTGATCTCCAGCTCGTACTCCTGCGTCTCCACCGTGAGGCGCTGCAGCTGAGCCCTGAGGCGGCACAGCTCCTCCTAGGAGGCGGGGAGGCAAAAATCGTTTTTGAATACAATTTTATTTAGTTTTTGTCATGTTTTAGTCACCTGAAATGTTTTAATCTAGTTTTAGTCAACAAAATATTTAGAGTCCACTAAAATATGTATGTTGGCAGGGCCTTGATGGCATCATAATGACATAATGATGACCTGATTTGACACCGATCTACAAGCTGCTGCAAAAGATACAACAGCTACAAAGCATAACAAAGATGAGCTGGTTTCAACTTCAGCTACAAAGATGCAAAGCTACAAATACGCCGTGTAGCTTTGCATCTTCTTATCTTTTGCATCGGCCCGCAATCGTTTTTATTTAGTTTTCGTCAGCGATAAAAGGTAGCCGACGGACATTTTATAATATAATATAATATATAATTAATATTGATTAGATAGTAGGCCTATAGTAGTAGGCTACCCATTGTTGTGGACAGACAAGTTGTGGACAAGTTGTAAAGTTGCAGTCAGTGTTTTACTGTTTGGAGGCAAGATTCATGTAAAGCTTATAAGATTTTGGAATAAATACATAATTCCAGAGTTTTGCCTTTATTTTTCTCATTTTCAGTTACAGATATCGTGAGATCTCGCTGACGAAATCTCTTGCAATAAATTGAATATAGCAATATAGCATATCGCGATATTATGATTATCGAGGGCCTAATATGGCCACAGATATCATATGGTGAGGTACCCGTATGGTCCCAGCCCTAACCTGCAGGGAGTGAGGTACCCATGTGGTCCCAGCCCTAACCTGCAGGGAGTGAGGTACCCGTATGGTCCCAGCCCTAACCTGCAGGGAGTGAGGTACCCGTGTGGTCCCAGCCCTAACCTGCAGGGAGTGAGGTACCCGTATGGTCCCAGCCCTAACCTGCAGGGAGTGAGGTACCCGTGTGGTCCCAGCCCTAACCTGCAGGGAGTGAGGTACCCATATGGTCCCAGCCCAAACCTGCAGGGAGTGAGGTACCCGTGTGGTCCCAGCCCTAACCTGCAGGGAGTGAGGTATACCGTATGGTCCTAGCCCTAACCTGTAGGGAGTGAGGTACCCGTATGGTCCCAGCCCTAACCTGCAGGGAGTGAGGTACCCGTATGGTCCCAGCCCTAACCTGCAGGGAGTGAGGTACCCGTATGGTCCCAGCCCTAACCTGCAGGGAGTGAGGTACCCGTATGGTCCCAGCCCAAACCTGCAGGGAGTGAGGTACCCGTATGGTCCCAGCCCTAACCTGCAGGGAGTGAGGTACCCGTATGGTCCCAGCCCTAACCTGCAGGGAGTGAGGTATACCGTATGGTCCCAGCCCTAACCTGCAGGGAGTGAGGTACCCGTATGGTCCCAGCCCTAACCTGCAGGGAGTGAGGTACCCGTATGGTCCCAGCCCTAACCTGCAGGGAGTGAGGTACCCGTATGGTCCCAGCCCTAACCTGCAGGGAGTGAGGTACCCGTATGGTCCCAGCCCAAACCTGCAGGGATTGAGGTACCCGTATGGTCCCAGCCCTAACCTGCAGGGAGTGAGGTACCCGTATGGTCCCAGCCCTAACCTGCAGGGAGTGAGGTATACCGTATGGTCCCAGCCCTAACCTGCAGGGAGTGAGGTACCCGTATGGTCCCAGCCCTAACCTGCAGGGAGTGAGGTACCCGTATGGTCCCAGCCCTAACCTGCAGGGAGTGAGGTACCCGTATGGTCCCAGCCCTAACCTGCAGGGAGGCGATGTCGTTCTCCCTCTCCCCCGCAGCCTCCTCGGCAGCCTGCTGCAGGAGCTCCACCTCCTCATGGGCCACGCGCAGATCCTCCTGCGCCTCCAGCAGCTCCGCCTCCTTCTCCTCCTCCAGACACTCCATCTGCGTCTGCACCGAGCGCAGCTGGGCTGCGACCGGGACACCGCAGGGCAATTTACAATTTAGGCATTCATGCAGATGCGCAAGAACAACACATGGTAATACATCAAGTACATCAAAAATAGTCATCTAGAATCGTAGGGAAGCTAAGATCCTGACATCCATCCAACAGTAGAATATCTGTGCAATGAAACTATGCATATGTATACTACTAGAATTTCGCGGGCCTTCGGCCCGCTCATCCCAGAGTTGCTATATCCTATCACTGCTATGCCGATGACACACAACTGTTTCTATCCTTCCCCCCCTCTGCCACCCAGGTAGAAGAGCGCATCACTGCATGCCTGGCTGACATCTCACAGTGGATGTCTTCCAACCACCTCAAGCTGAACCCAGACAAGACTGAGCTTCTGTTCTTCCCAGCTAAGTCCTGCCCTATGCGGGAGCTAACTATCTCCGTAGACAACGCCCTGGTAAAGTCTGTCCCGACAGCCAGGAACCTTGGTGTTGTCCTGGACAGTCAGCTCTCGTTCAAAACACACATCACAGCTGTCACTAGATCCTGTAGGTTTACACTCTACAACATACGACGAATTAGACCGTTCCTCACCCAGGAGTCAGCCCAGCTCCTAATCCAGACAACAGTCTTGTCAAAACTTGACTATTGCAACTCCCTCCTTACTGGCCTACCGGCATGTGCACTTAAGCCCCTCCAACTGATCCAAAATGCCGCAGCACGCTTGGTCTTCAACCAACCAAAATTCTCACACGTCTCCCCCCTTCTCCGCTCGCTCCATTGGCTCCCGGTCGCTGCCCGCACAGAATACAAAACTCTGATGCTGGCATTCAAAGCAACCAAAGGCATGGCCCCCCCATATCTCACAAGTATGATCGTACCCTACAAACCCTCCCGCTCACTCAGATCAGCCAACGCAGGGAAGCTGGAGGTACCTTCACTAAAAACGCCGGGACAACGCTCCACACGTCCCAAACTCTTCTCCCTTCTGGCTCCAAAACTATGGAATGCACTTCCCATTGCAGTCAGAACTGCAGCCTCACTCCCAATCTTCCGCCGTAGTCTGAAAACCCACCTCTTCAGACTCCACCATGGCCCGTAGCACTTGCCCTAGCCTAGCCCCTTAGATAGCACATTATGTAGACTTAGATAGTATTTTAAACAGACTTATAGCTTGTTATGTAGACAGCTCTAGAATTGCACTTTATGTAGTCATAGCACTTTATAGTACACATGTATAATATATTATATAGTATAGTATGTATAGTTTACATAGATACTCCACTGTTACGTTCTTAGTTTACGCATGATTCATGATAACTACTTTTTATACATGTGATGTATGCCATGCTTTTTGTTATTGCTTAATGTAAGTCGCTCTGGATTAAGAGCGTCTGCTAAATGCCTAAATTGTAAATTGTAAAATTGTAAATTGTTGCGTTGGCCCGCGTTGCGATACAGAAGTCCACAGATACAGAAGTGCACAGTGACACGCGTTGTATGCAGCTGTTTTGTGTTGCAGCGCGCGTGTAGTGTTGTTGTTGTTATCCATATATGCGCCTCGGTTCGTCCCGTTTGTTCCACGCCAGGTGTCGACGCAGTCGTTGGCGAAAATTTCTTATTATTTTAACTGTGTATGTAATCGCGGCTAGTAGCACACATTTTTTTTTAGGAGCACGATGAAAAGTTATCAAATAATGTGTTTGAGGGCCCTCCTATATACAGCTGTAGTCCCCACACGTCTCAATATTTGCCATTGACAAAGAACAGAGAAATTAGGTCGAAATGCCGCTAAATATGACGTAAATTAAAATGTATTATATATATATTTTTTTTTAATTGAATGTAAATACTTTACTTATAAAGAAAACCTGGCAACCCGCACCCCGCGGTCATTTTCCGCTAACCGGAGCGGTGCTCCCTAGCCTGCTGGAGGGGTTCACATCATCCCATGCACCCTCGAGAGGAAAAAGAAGGAAAATAAATGCAGCCTTGAGCCTACCTACCAATGTGGTGTTGTGGAGCTTGATCACCTCCTCCTCCTCCTTTTCTCCCCAAATTGCCAATCCCAATAAATGCAAAAGTTGCCTAGTGTGAATACTTCCACAGCCTAATTACTAAAGGATAAACTATCAGTGTTCTCCGAAATCGGTCAATGTTTGTCAACTCAGCACGTGTTGACAACGCATAGTAAACAGAAGCCGTGTGTGTGTCACACCAAAAGTGGTGACCTATAGAATCCTGTACATAGAAGCATCACGCAATCGTCTCCCTCCCTGTGTGGGTCACGTGGTGGGCTTTCAGCAAATGGGAGAGGGAATGTAGTGTTGCCAGGTCCGCGTATTGTAAGCGAGTGGTAGTGTGTGTAAGTAGCGTGTTGAATGGCATTTTTTCTGTGCTTGTTTTCATAGACGTGGCAACAAATTAGGCGGGGGTGTCGGTGCTTGTGGCGTGTTTGTGTTTATTATTGATATTGATATTGTTTGCGAGTGTGGACGGGAGCCGGCTTTAGTGGCAGTGCGATGACAATTTGTACGCGGTTGGTGTTGAGTGTGGCCGTGCGGCGCGACATGAGGAGATAGGGAACGAACGACGCGGAGGGTAAGTGTGTGACGTGTTAGTGTGTTGTTGCAGTGTGTGTTGCAGCGTGTTGCAGCGTGTCAGTGACGTAGTAGCTGGTGACTTTCTTTTCGTGGTTTGGGCATTGGGCACACCTTTTCAAATGTATAATAGATAGAGTGCTATGTCTAAATTACATAAGTTCAGCCTTTGCATACGCCTGTAAGGTCGTCGAGTCTAGGGCAAGTGCTACGGCAAGTGCAAGAGGAGAGAGAAGTTTAGGTGTGTCAGTGTTGATGTACTGTATAGTCTTTTGAATACAATTCCATATATTGTATTGTATTGTATATTTTAGTCATCTGAAATGTTTAGTTTTAGTTGACTAAATCCAGCACGATAGTCCATTACGACATGGACAGGCAGGAGGCTACTTCTAATTATCTCTCCCCATTAATTTGCTAATAGTTAATTCATATAGCCTACTCCCACTACTGTCTGTTTCTCATTGGTTTCAAGCTAACTTGCACATGCCCACATAGTACGTCAGGCGTTCCATTTTAAGCAGTCTCTACTATATGCAAATTTGCGTTCACTCACTTGTGTGCGTGTGTGTGTGTGTGTGTGTGTGTGTGTGTGTGTGTGTGTGTGTGTGTGTGTGTGTGTGTGTGTGCGTACGTGCATGCGTGTGTGAGTTTGTGTGTGCGTAGTGCGTCCGTGTGTGCGTGCTAGCATGTGTGTGTGTGTGTGTGTGTGTGTGTGTGTGTGTGTGTGTGTGTTAATTGATGGATGGAGTGTGATTAGATAATAATAAGCAGCAATTCACGCAGAGCTGATGTAACTGATTGTAACCAATGTGCTGCCATTCAGCCTCAGATCACAGAGCGTAACATTTGACACACAACGTTCCCACAACGTTCCCACAACGTTCCCACAGCTCAACAATAAAGCTAAGCTACCCGACCAAGAAGAGCTAAAAATATAACATCAAACAACCAAAGCATCAAGCCGAGAACAAGACCAAGCGCTCGAGATATCTTTTCAGAACATTAGCATCTTTATTACACTGTAACGGGAGGGACCTATGAGTCAGAATACCTCAGAACGAGGTATATATATATTATTTATTTATTTTAATTATGGATGAATGCCAATTAATCAAATCTCGTAATCACGTTTTGGCACAGTGGGGTAGGCTACAGTATGGTATTTACAGATTTCAGCACAGATTGTGTTATTGGCCGAAACATGAAATAGCCATGTTATCAATCAGCCCCGAGACGTCACAGCGTTAAGATCAATACATACATGTAGCAAAGCCGTACCTCAGAATCAATCATATTGGCACACATCATCGCGATGGTCCACAAGGACAAAATGAATGCTTTCATTTTAACCCATAAAGTAGCTATAAGCAACAATATAATAAGAGCCGAGACCAGATCCTACAAATGTCTTCTAAATCCTGACAGTTTCCTGTTTCTATATCAGTGGTGTTGACATTTTCATGTCAAGGACCCCAGAAATTATGTGTAATTGGCCGCCGACCCCCATCTGAAAATATGTTGTTCCAGGGACCAAATATGAGTTTAAAAAATGCTGTAGCCTAAAAGAATATATATTCAAAGACACATTTTCAAAAAAATAGCAGATCTACAAGCTCGTAGCACGGCACTCGGTGCCACGCTATGATCTTGTAGATCTGCTATTTTTCAATAGCTAGTTTAAATTAAAGCTAAGGTGACACAGATGGGTTCCAGGTGTTAATGGGCTAACAGATACTGTACGTATTCAACGTTGATACTCTTGAAGCCTCTGAACGGCCGACTCATTACAAAACCAACGACACAATACAAATCCATACTGCGTCATGAGAGATGAGCAGGCTGCTTATTGCTGCAAGTTTGCAACGTCTGCGGTTTATGGCCGAAACCTTTGCCTTGATGGCAGATCATTGACATAAAAAAAATGTCACATGAGACAAACGTCAATTCAATTACATTTGTGTCTCAGTATTGAGGGCATGGCAGTTGACAGACACACAATAATTATCCCCTGCTGGCCGGCCCAGGATCGAAATTCCGCTAGAGAGTGTCTTCCTTCTTTGTCTTAATTACCTCCACATTACACAGTGGAGCCCTCCGTGTTAACAGCTCTCTGCTCTCCTACAATCTTAACCACTTAAGCCCTGCCTAGACTATACTACAGGTATGTAATATAAAGTAGGAAAAATAGCTGTTCTACATGCACATGGGACTTTGTTTGACGGAGATATCCTTTTAGACTAAGTGTTTGACAGCACTGACTGTGCTGTTTACATTTCTGCTTAATAAAATATTCAATCAATCAATCAATCAATAAATCAAGCAATCAATGTCAACTGTTGTGAGCTTGTAGATCTGCTAATTTTGCATTAAAAAAAAATAATTAAACATTTAAAAATGTTCGGAAAATGTGCCCCAAAAAACGAATCTATCCTTGGCCCTCTCATTTTCTCCCTCTACACCAATGGTTTTCAACCATTTTCACATAAAGGTCCATTATTTATTCAGCATTTGAGCCACGGACCACCATTTGAGCCTCTCAGACTGTGCTGTATTGATCAGAATAACAATTATTCTACAATCTACAGTATTGTGTAAATTAAGTAATGCAGATGTTTAACAAACAGTTAACTCTTGAGAGTGTAAAATGAAAACCAAATGGACACGTACGGAGTCCAACTCTCCATCATTTAGCTGGGGACCCCCTGGAACCCCCTCAAGGACCACTGGTGGTCCACAGAACACTGGTTGAGAACCACTGCTCTCTTTGTTGCTATTTTTCCCTGGATATTTTCTCCAGAACAAAGATGCCAGGGATCATGTGGCTAATGAGAGAAAACAATACTAATGCATAGTCACCAAGAACAATTCAGTCTCTATTGTCTCTTGGCCTTTCAGAGCAGACATAAGGTATCTGTTATTGATCATCTGATTGATGTCTGGTGCATTTCATGTCTGGGGACAGCATATTAAAATACATTGTAGATTTGATATGTTGAATAGAACATGCAGGAGCTTATTCCATCCTCTTCACACATTCAGTTGTCGTATCAGTCTGCAGGCCTACAGCTACAACATACACCAGGGAAACAAAAGAACATGGAAAATAAAATGATACCTTGTAGATTTAGGATCTGGTGTGTAAAGGCCTCTGCCTGGTGAGCACTAGACAGACGCTCATCCTCCAACAAACCTATCAAGAGGGAGAGGAGAGAGAGAGAAGAGAAGAGAAGAGAAGAGAAGAGAAGAGAAGAGAAGAGAAGAGAAGAGAAGAGAAGAGAAGAGAAGAGAAGAGAAGAGAAGAGAAGAGAAGAGAAGAGAAGAGAAGAGGTCAACGTGCAATAAGACATATCACACCGCAGGGACAACGCTAAAACCGTCTTGACCCTTTGGTGTGGTTAGGGCTTAAATCCATAATTTATTCTGACCCCTCCCCGAAAAGGCCTAGCTGTCCTGGCCCCATATCCATAATTTATACATTATGGATAATTAGTGTGGACTTAGACTGTTATTCGTCTCAACTGCCAGTGAACTGAATCCGACAACTTCCATTTCCAGTTCAATATTCAAGATAGCTTTATTTGTATTTTTATTTTTCCTTCTGCAAGCAGCATCAGGAAGATAACTCTTCTGGTCACCGCCGGTGTGTCAAACACTAGCTTTCTGCGTGCACTCATGTCACCAATTAGCATCAACTGAACTCAAGGCCAGCACGTAATGACCTCATAACAAAATGGTAATATGACTGCATGTGGCAGCTGGTGTTAATAATCATCTGGGGGGGGTTGGTGACCACAGGGTATATTGGGACCTTGTGGCTTTGGGGGTCTTTCCTCACACACATTATGAGTCAGCCTATGACTATGTTACCCCTCCCCTTCCCTGACACACACACACAGGGTGCAGGCACATTCTCACGTCAAGAGGCGGCAAGAAGACGCCTTGAGCAGGCGCCTCTTCCATGTTTTTTAGACAGCTGGTGGATGGAAATGACGCTGGCGCGTGGATTCAACTTGTAGCGTCGGGCCGTCGGCAATGCCTTTCCGTTTGTTGAAACCGCGCACTATAGTTGAAGTTGAAGCCGCGCACTATAGCGTCATTTCCATCCACCAGCTGTTTAAAAACCCGGCGGGGACGCCCGTGTCTCTATAGGCGTTTTCTGACGCGTAAGTGTGCCTGCGCCCAAACACACACACACACACACACACACCACTAAAAAAAAGAACAGCATGGACAGCTGAGCATTCCCGGTGGGAGTAACCCCACACCTCCTCCCAGAAGTGATGTCACGGTGCGTCGGTGCACTCTGTGTGTCTGGAAGCTTCCTCGAGGCATGGCCGCCGGGGTGAGCGAACGCAACGCGTCTGAGGAATGCCTGCCTTGAAGCTCTCTGCCAGACAAACAACTGACCTCACTGCTTCCACTGTGACACCCTACCCCACCCCCCAGTGGTGGAAAGTAATCAAGTACATTAGGTCTTAAGTACTGTACCTATAGAGTACAATTTTGAGGTAATTTTATTTTACTTGAGTACTTAATGTGTCATGTACATGTCAGCACTTTTACTTCTTTTACTACTTTTGCTCCAGTACAATTATTTGAAAAAGTTACTGGTTACTTTGTAGATTTGAATTGCTATTACAAAACAGTACATAACCTACTTCAGCCTATACATTTCGGGCATTTGAAAATAGCTGATCTACAAGCTCACAATGTGTCACGAATCACGATGCAACACGTTGTGAGCTTGTAGATCGGCTATTTTCAAATGTTTTGAAAACTTGAAATGAGACATTCTGCATAAGGAGTACTTTCTTCTTTTGGTACTTTAAGTATATTTTGATGCCAATACTTTTGTACTTTTACTCAAGTTAATTTCCAGACTTCACTTGTAACAGTGTATACTTCTACACTACAGTATTGATACTCTTACTCAAGTAAAACATTTGAGTACTTTTCCCACCACTATCCACCCACCCTCCCTCGCGCACCACAGTGCACTATGTTCAGAATCTTCCTCGCCTAAATATCTCGCGCGGCACATCATCGACACATCATTTCTGAGACGTGACAATCCTAATAGCTGTGGCGAAGGAGCCCTGTCAGTGGTCGACTGGTCGCACGTAAACATTTAGACTGCAAGATGTTACACTGGATTATAGGACTAAAAGATTGTGTGTCCACAGTGCAGAGTGGACGGACGGACAGACAGACAGACAGACAGACAGACAGACAGACAGACAGACAGACAGACAGACAGACAGACAGACAGACAGACAGACAGACAGACAGACAGACAGACAGAACTACAACATGATGTCACTGAGCCGCGGTGAAGAGCAAACCACCGCTCTCAGTGGCGTCAATACCTTGGCTCCAGGGGGAAAATAAAATGTACTTTTAAAAATAAATCCATGTATGTCTCTTTGTCTATCTGTGTTGATTATTCTATTATTAAATTACAGTACAGTTTACAGTTTTACAGTTTTTGCAAGGTTATTATATTGCCCACACCATGAATTGCCCCTATCTCAACAAATGGTATATTCCAAGAGCGAGGTTCAACATCAGCAGGTGCAACACATTGTTAATTAGCAAGCTGCAGTGGCTGGCGCGCAATTCCAAGATTCTGTCAGTCTGGCAGAGAGAGCGCAAACTGAGACAGATTGTGTTTACACTTGTGTGCTGCTTGTAGGCTAACATGAAAGGGAAGCAACACTCCCTACAACTACATCCCTTTAGATAGATAGATAGATACTTTATTAGTCCTTTCGGAAATTTGTTTTGTGCACAGCAGTCATCAGGATATACATAAAACATATGCAACAAACAGTACATAGACAATAAAGAAACAATGCCAACAGAAGGCATTGGGGAAAAAGACTTTTTGGGGAAAAAGACTGCGACTGCCCCAGCAGCAGCAGCAGAAGAAGAAGACAGTGACATGAGTGACGACTTGATTATCATTGACGACTTGATTATCACCACCACCAGCAGCAGCACAGGCAGAGGCGTATCTACAATAAGGCGAGGGCAGGCGGCCGCCTGTCCAAATCCATTTCTGGCCTGGCCAAAATCCATACAATGAGAAAAAATCACACCCGTGTGAACTGAGTGGTGTAAGGTCTGTCTGACGTAATGAAATCATGTCTGACGTAATGAAATCACACCCGGATGTGATTTCACAACTGGCTTTTTTTGTGCAGAAAAAATGAGCATGGTTGCTACGGTCATCCAGTTCACCCGGGTGTGATTTAATTACGTCAGAAATTATTTTGAACATAGCAACCATGCTCATTTTTTCTGCACAAAAAAGCCAGTTGTAGGAGTGGTTTACACCACTCAAAAAGAGGACAAAAACAAGACATGAGAACTATTAAAATGGACAGCTGATTGGCCGTTGCGGTAGAGCGCGGCCCTCAATCACCCATTGGAATGTAAATGCATGCCTTTCAGCCTTTGTATCCCACTCGTCTGGCAGGTATATCTCTTTGAAAACCTACGATTGTGCGCGGGGAGACGACAATTAACATATCTTGCCTGGCCAAAACGTAATTCCTGGATACGCCACTGAGCACAGGTAAACGCTAATGCCGTCAGTCTCAAAGACACCCGACTTAATATTTCTAGGAAAATGAAGGGAAATGGAGGAAAACGTGTAAAATGACTTATACTGGATCTTTTGTCCACTCGTCCCTCCCTAGCATTTTTGTCTAGTTTTTATTTGTTGACGAAATTGTCAGTATATTTAGTCTCAGTTTTAGTCATCGTAGCTCAGCTTTCATTTAGTTTCCATTTAGTTTTCGTCAGTGATTTTTTGTCATAGTTTTAGTCCAGTGGTTCCCAAAGTGGGGTCCGGGACCCCCAGGGGTCCTTGAGGGAGTTCCAGGGGGTCCCCAGCTAAATGATAGTTAGGAACCAAATGGCCTCAGAGTTAGACTAATGCATGTCAAACTGGGGGTCCTTGAAATTAAATGGGTTGAGAATCTCTGCTAGAGCCATAAAATCTTCTCTTATGGGGGTCTTTTTCAAATGGGGGTCTGCGGGCTGATTAGTGTCAATTTGGGGGTCCTTGACATGAAAAAGTTTGGGAACCACTGTTAGTCGACGAAATCAACACTTCACTTTACTCTCTCTCTCTCTCTCTCTCTCTCTGACTCTCACCCTGTAGCTCGTGGAAGCTCTCCTGGTGCTTGTTGGACCTCTCCCTGGCCTCGTCCAGCTCCAGGAACAGATGCAGCACCTGCGAGCGCAGCTCCTCCAGCTCCTGCTCCTCCGTCAGAGGGTCCTCCTCCTCCTGCTCCTTCTCCTCCTCCTCCCTCCTCTTCCTCTCCTCGCCTTCCTCCTCCTCCCGCGCTCTCTGATTGATTGATTGATTGATTGAACATTTTATCCACAGGTTGTAGAATAAGTCAATATACAAAAACTGCTACGAGGATAATAAAAAAGCACTAAGACTTGTTTTACATCAGGATCCTCCATTTTCAATTCATCAGAACATTTAAAGACGTACAAATATACACTTCTATGAAAAACAGGAGATCATCATACAGTACAGTACAGTACAGTACAGTACAGTACAGTACAGTACAGTACAGTACAGTACAGTACAGTACAGTACAGTACAGTACAGTACAGTACAGTACATCATACAGTAGCAACAATACAGTTAACCCCTTGTTTGAGCCGAATCTGGGTTGCACATGGTTTGTTGAACTCCCTCGGGTGTTGTGGGTGTGGACTTCGTTGACTTAAGGAAGTATTTTGACATGGGTACATGGGTATCTTAATGGTGTAGCGAATCTTGTAGGGGTTCATTCGGCACTGTCGTACATGGGTGTCTTGGTGGTGTAGCGAATCTTTAAAGATGTCTTTTTTTTGCTTTTTCTGCCTTTAGTTAGTGGATGAACTGTACGGTATGGTGACAGGAAATGGGGAGAGAGATGGGGGATGACACGCAGCAAAGGTCGTCAGGATCGGGAGTCGAACCAGCGACACGCCGTCAGGCTGGCTTAGCAGCCTAGGTACCCGGGACCGCTACACTATAGCCGCCCGGGGTGTAGCGAATCTTGTAGACAAGACCCATACCTCCTCCTGGTCCATGTGCTCCTTCTCGTTGTCCTCCTCCAGGACTCCGCGCTCCTTGGCCGACGTGATGTCGTTGTCCATGGTGGGGCTGCACTCGGCCTTCAGGTCGCACTGCTCATCTGTCCCAGAGAGAGAGAGAGAGAGAGGTGAACAAAGGGGTTGTGAAGTGCAGTGGTGGAAGAACTACTCAAAAAACATTGCCAGGTGCTTGAAAAGCACCTGGACTACATTTGCTACTACCTCTAGTAGCGACCGTAGTGGATACTTTTTCATGATTGGCTGCCTCGTCTCTAGGCTGCCTCTAAGCCAATGGGAGACTTACCCATAAAACCCATAGTCTGAACGGCATAAAACCCATACCCTGAACGCCGCAACGTGAAGCCGTGAGGCTCACAGCTTCAGCGTGGGCTGCGGTACACAAACTGATTATACTGTAAACGAGAGTCATTCTTGTTTTTTTTACTAAAGTAAAAGACCAATACCTCAATGTAAGAATGTTACAATTAATAGTTCGGTATTAAACTCATTGACTCGAGTAAAAAGTACAAACGTATAGGCATAAAAATGTACATAAAGTACCAAAAGTAAAAGTACTCATTGTGCAGAAAGTCCCATTTCAGTTCTCAAAATGCATTAAAATCTTTTGAAAATAGCAGATCTACAAGCTTGTAAAGTTGTGAAGCGTAGATATATTGGCTATTATCAAATAGCCAATATAGGGCTGAAGTGGTAAATGTATGTTTTGTAATAATAATCAAAATCGACAAATTACGTAGTAAGTCAAGTTTTCAAATAATTCTAGTGGAGTAGGTATTTGTCTCTGGGATGTAATGGAGTAGAAGTAAAAGTATAGACAATTGGAAATACTCCGGTAAAGTAAAAGTAGCTCAACATTGTACAGAAGTACAGTAGATAAGTACATGCACTGAGAGACAGGAGGAGAGAAGGTGAGTGAGCCTGCTGCATCCCATCACTTTTCAAAGGACAACAGCGCCATCTTGTGGTTCACATTTCACCAGATCTATTGCACACAACTCAGACTGTATGCTCAAATCAGACTGTATGCCCAAATCAGACGGTATGCCCAAATCAGACTGTATGCCCAAATCAGACGGTATGCCCAAATCAGACTATGCCCAAATCAAGCTGCATGCCCAAATCAGACGGTATGCCCAAATCAGACTGTATGCCCAAATCAGTCTGTATGCCCAAATCAGACTGTATGCCCAAATCAGACTGTATGCCCAAATCAGACGAGGTCTGTTTTTAGATGCTAATTTGCAACATGATGACTGACAACAACACGTCCCCACCGGAAGCATGAGATCAGAGATGACGCTTTGACAAGAAATTTCTCCCCCAAGGACAACAACTCCTGGAGAAGAATAAAACAACGTGTGACGAAACAAACGTGTCGAACTGTCGACTGTGCGAAACATTGCCGTTAAGGACGGTACAGACTTGAACAAAGACCCATGCATGACGGCCATGTTGTCCAGTGCAATTTACAATACACGGCTTGGTTTAGGAACCACACATGGATTTGAATTCATGTCCAGTAGGTGGAGTGATATGCTTAGTTCAATGAAGGAGAGAGAGAGAGAGAGAGAGAGAGAGAGAGAGAGAGATGACTCACCCCTCAGCAATGTACCCCAAAGTCCACAACAACACAAACTACCAACTAGCAACGTTTCAACAGCTGGCCTGTTGCTCACTGGAGCACTGAGTGTGTCAGTGTACCCTGGATTATTTATTCCAAAAACACAGACACAAAGCGAGTTTATCTCTCCATTGGTAAGCAATGAGATGGGAGCAAATACACAGTTAATAGGAAGTCGCTTTCCACATTTATTGTTTTAGATTTAGGAGGCAAAAACAAAACAAAAAGGTCACATGATATTTGGGCTACATCGACCGAAGCCAGTGGCTAAGTGGAGACCGGTGGCCACGGTCACACTCACATCCCAAGAAATATGAATCACTGAATGTGAACACGCGTGCATGGACACACACACACACACACACACACACACACACACACACACACACACACACACACACACACACACACACACACACACACACACACACACACACACACACACACACACACACACACACACACACACACACACACACACACACACACACACACACACACAGGGGGCCATCAATCATTTCACAGTTCCTCGCTGTATAGGGTCAAATCCATTTCAGAGATAAATGGTTATGTGGCATATGAGCCATTCACATGGGAGCTATCTCCGAGTGCCCTGCTATTGCTATTTTCCCTGAGAGTGTGAGACAGATTAATGTTCACCGAGCTAGCAGGGAGAGAGAGGTGTGGCAAAGGTAGAGGAAAGAGCCAGAGAAACTAGACTAACTCAAAGGCTGCTTCCAATTTACAATTTACAATGTAGGCATTTAGCAGACGCTCTTCATCCAGAGCGATTTACAGTAAGCAAGAACAACACATGGTAATATATCAAATACATAGATGTATTCTACAACAGTAGAATATGTGTACAGTGAAGCGATACACTATAGACTGCTAGTGCTATATGTCTACATAAAATGCTATCTAAATTACATAAATTAACCTTTGCGTACGCCTGTAAGGTCGTGCTTGATTTAGAATGACGCCACCCGGCATTATTCTGGCCTGGTTGCGTGACTCAAACTGTGAGCGTGGCTGGATGCTTTGATGTGCGAGGCAGCAGAATAGTTTCTTTGTCTTGCTAGGCGAGAGTTAACCTTTAAACGTTAACATGGGAGCACGCGGGACACAGATTATACGTTTTCATCACACTACTGTATTCATATGACATCAATAGAGGGCATTGCGGCCTTATCCTCTCTCTCTCTGTCTGGTAATGATGTTAATTTGTACAATGTTGCCCCGGAGAGCCCCGACGAGAGAGGTTTTCATGAGCGCTGGCTGTGCGAACGTCTCATTAAAGTTTGATACCGGAGTAATGAGCTGGTCATAAATTAGAGAGCCGGAAGGAGCGGGGGGGAGTTGGAGAGCCGGCTGTGCAGCCACAGGCAGCAACAGGCTATCAGGAGACCACACCAAACCCTGTGCAGCCACAGGCAGCAACAGGCTATCAGGAGACCAAACCAAACCCTGTGCAGCCACAGGAAGCAACAGGCTATCAGGAGACCAAACCAAACCCTGTGCAGTCACAGGCAGCAACAGGCTATCAGGAGACCAAACCAAACCCTGTGCAGCCACAGGCAGCAACAGGCTATCAGGAGACCAAACCAAACCAAACCCTGTGCAGCCACAGGCTATCAGGAGACCAAACCAAACCAAACCCTGTGCAGCCACAGGCTATCAGGAGACCAAACCAAACCAAACCCTGTGCAGCCACAGGCAGCAACAGGCCATCAGGAGACCAAACCAAACCCTGTGCAGCCACAGGCAGCAACAGGCTATCAGGAGACCAAACCAAACCAAACCCTGTGCAGCCACAGGCAGCAACAGGCTATCAGGAGACCAAAACAAACCCTGTGCAGCCACAGGCAGCAACAGGCTATCAGGAGACCAAACCAAACCCTGTGCCAAAACCTAAACCGAACATTACTCGCCCCCTACTTTTCTACTAGTGGAGGAAAAAGTACTCAATTGTTTTGCTCAATACTGCAATGTATAGGACTACTCCGTTACAAGTAAAAGTTCGGAATTCAAAATGTACTTGAGTGAAAGTATTGGCATCTAAATGTACCCAGAGTGAAAGTACTCTCGCGCGGGCGGTTGAGATCATACGCATAATAGCTCATTCAGCCTCATGTTTTCACAGATCAAGTGTCCAGTTTCAAAGAAAGCAAACCCCGGGCCGGGCGCGAAGAAGTGGTTAACACACTGATCCGGGCAGCACTCGCCTCCGCCTCCCAGTTCTTCTGCCCATTTTTCCATACGTTCCATACATTTTCGTTTTAATTTGTACCTGATGTAAAGAAGCCTTAGTGGTATTTGGTATTGACCTATTTACAAATGTCAATCAAGCTTGTTTGTGTGTATATTTTATATAATTGTATATGCGGTAGACTATATTAATGTCTGTAGTTATTAATGCCTGTAGTTATATGTACATAGCCTACTTTATCCGCGGGATTCAGCGTTTTGGCCAAAGCGATAATTTAAGCATAATAACATTATCATTTGAAAATGTATAGATGTCTCTTCAACAAATGGGAGCCAGCGGCAGGCTTTTTCCAATTGCGGTCCTTTTCATAATTCAGTGTTTTAGGCAAAGCAATGCAGGCCTAATTATTATATTATGTTCATTCCATAGCAAAACTCTGTTGCGTGCGTGCGCGCGAGTGTGTGTGTGTGTGTGTGATTCTGATCTGTCATCTCTGCGTGTGTTGACACTATACACACACGCAGAAGAACGGGAGACGGAGGGGCGGGGGGTGCGCTGCCCGGAGCAGTGTGTTAAGCAGGTCTTTAAGTGCCGGGATATGGCATGAGAACGTGCCAGCCCAGGACTCTGGACTTTCAGCTGCACTATAAGAGGTGCTTTAGCGCCTCCAGAGAAGTCCCTGTAGCACCCCCAAAATGTACTTTTACCCCACAGTCTGCTAATATAACTATTTTTGTTAAAATCTCTTTGGTGGTCACTGGTCATATTATATTAGATTAGTGAACGTATGGTAACAAATATTAGCTGTGCATTATTGCATGCTTGTTAGCGGGTGTGACATTGCTATAACATAGCAGTAAAAGCTGCCCAAAGACGTGTGTTTAAGGGATAACCCCCCCCCCCCCCCCATTACTAGTCAAGCTAGCTCCCTTCCAGCACCCTCAGTAAAAAAGGTCTGGAGCCGCCACTGGTGACATCTGCACATAATAGGCCATAAAGGCACCACTTTGTTTCAGCGTCAGGTTACATCATCATCATCATCTTGGACTGCTATGCGCATTCTGTCTGGCTGCAGCACCTGAGATGACGCTGCTGGCTGCATGCTGCAGGCTTGGCCCAGCGTCTGCGTCACACTGGGATCGCATTGGACACACAATAGAGAGACGGACTTCGAGAGTGTCGAGAGAGAGAGAGGCGGCTCCTCAGGGGGACTGACAGTTATCTAACCCAGCGTTTCCCAAACAGCCCATATGTGGGTCGCGGACACATTTTCATGGGTCCCTTAAACTTCTTTGTTTCCCACATTTTGTTTTTAATTATTATACATTTTCAAAAGATTTACAAAAAATCATGTCATAATTTGAAAACAAAATTCAAAGGTTTGTTTCAGTAATTTCATGAAGAAACTAGATAAAGTGCCCCTCGGGGTACAGGTCTCCACCAGGGCAGGTCAGGTTGTGGCCTCCTGGTGGTGCTATAATAGGCCAATGTGAAAAGGGTGCCATTTATTCTTACGCCTTGGATGGCAATTGGATGATTTGAGGCATTTTGTTCCAAAAATGTGTTATAATGCGCTATAACAGGCCAATGTGAAAAGGGTGGAATATATTCCTCAGCCTAGTATAGGAAAGTCTGTGATTTCACGTAAATTGCACGCTGCGTTCATGATTTGAGGCTTCTTGTTCAAAACGGGCCAATCCTGCCAACTTTGAAAGCCAATGTTAGCCAATTAGGATGGAATATGAAATATCGGACAGATCCGGCTTGAACACATGACTATAGAGATAGTGTGTAACGATTTGCGAGATTTTTGGACAGAATCTGGAGAAGTAATATAAAAAAATTTGTTTTTCAAAAGTCGGCGCAAAAGTGGCACTATGACAGGCCGTTCTGGAAATTTGGGGACAGAGGTTCATCATTGGAATCCAGGGAGTGTGTGTGCAAAAAATCTGTCTGCTGGCTGCTGTTGGCTGACTGAAATCAAATTTAAACATTAGCTCTGTGACAATTCCGTTTGTTTTCCCGTCTCACCCGCGTCTTAAACAACGACGGAGCACACTCTGTAAATGAAGTGTGTTTTTATAGAGACGTAAGCAACGAGACTTTGAGCAGAGTGCAAAGTGTTTGGGAAAGCACTACTGCTTCTTTGAAGTTGCCATTCAAAGGCCTTCTACCCTCAAGAGATTCATTGCATAATACTGTGTAGTGTCGCGTTTGAAGAAGAAAAAGATGAAACGTATTTTTTTGTCATAGAATTCCTGAAATGTTTCTTGGCACGTTGCCAACTGCTACAGGATAATCTCATTTTATCGCGAGGTAACATCTGGAACCAAACAGACTTTGAAGAGAACTGAAAATGAACCGTGAACAGAAAGAGCCGGAAGCTGGCATCATCAGATCCACTGAGCACCCAAGTTGACAACACAGGCTTGAACAGGCAGGTGCCAGTGGTGGTGATGATGGTGTTTGTGTGCGTTTGCGTTGTGTGCACGTGCGTGCGTGCGTGCGTGCGTGCGTGCGTGCGTGCGTGCGTGCGTGCGTGGCCTTGGGATATAATTGTCAACTTATTGTCTGGGAGTCTTGTCCCCAGACAATAAATCACTCTGGATTAAAGGAGAATTCCATGCTAGAAGGCTTTCTTACCTTTTTTTGTAGTTATTATGTCCCCACCAAAGAGGTCCAGGTGTTATTTTGTGCAAAAGTGCATTATTGGCTATTTCCCCTAATATAAGCCTTCAATGGGGGTTGGGTTTTTGTGCTAATTCGCTTATTTCCATGGAAATAAGTAGTAAAGTGTGCCGCTTGGGATACTATTTACATTATGAAGAGAGGATATATGCAAGCGATGATGAGCGATGGAAATAAGCGAATTAGCACAACACCCCATAGCCCCATTCAATTCAATTCCCGTGGCCTGCAATTGGGAGGATTGCAAAAGACAAACGCTAAAAAGTTGGATAAATACTGTTCTGTCTCGGCTATATGATGGGCAGCCTGCATGTCTATCTGGAGAAGACGATGTGTCATTTATCTTTGAGTGGCTAAGTGGGGAGAAAAATAATCATCTGTCAAATTATTGTATATCAATGTGCTATCTTCTTTTCCCCTCTGTGTGTTTATAAATATGTGCAGCAGTTGTATCCGGTTTGACCGTAATGTAACCTATAGCTTCTAATCAGTGTTTGGATCTATTATGTATAGCGCTTTTTGTGCAGATCCGAGTGTGTGTGTGTGTGTGTGTGTGTGTGTGTGTGTGTGTGTGTGTGTGTGTGTGTGTGTGTGTGTGTGCGTGCGTGCAGTGTGTGTGTGTGTGAATGTTTGTTACATATAGCAAAGAGAAAAGCAAGTGTAATCTTGCTAAGTGTGCGTGTGTGGTACACATAGGCTACACGTTGTGTGCCCTGTCTATTGCAGTATGCAGTATATGCCCAGTGTGCATGGCCTGTCCCTACACAATGCTGCTCCACTGTGTGTGCGTGTGCCATGGATGTACGTGGCTGCGTGCGTAGGAGGCCATGCATAATGCACAACGCCCCCTCCCTCTCTCTGCCTGCTTTGCTTTCAACGCGGCCCAGCACTGATGTTCATGGAGCTCATCTCTCTTGTTGGCATGCACGCTCCCTCAGCAACAACCAACCATCCGACGTCCAAATGTATGAAAAATGTATGATTTTTGGCATCTGTGGAGCAGCTTGAAAAGGAGACGGTGATACATCTCAAGGTGTTTGTTGTTCCCAATGAAATAATTTGGATACAACAAACACTGTTATAAACATGAAGGCGGAGTGGTCGCACAACTCGTAGTCACGATGCAAGACCACAACGTTTCGACAAAACAATGCCTTCTTCAGGCATGCCTTCATTCCCTGAAGGCATTTTTTGTCGAAACGTTGGTCGTTTTAAATAAAGTATTTGCATCGTGACTACGACGACGAGTCGTACGACATCCCCCCCGTCATGTTCAAGATTATCTCCCGTGGTCAGCACCTCCCCACTGTTGGTGTGCGCTTCCTACCTCTTTGTTTGTTCTCATGGATTAAAGCAAAATGTAATCTCACAACTGAAACGGTGTGCCACTACACTATACTGGCTCCGTTTCCAAAACAATTAACACAATATTTAAATAAAATGATGGTGTTTTAGTGATATTGTTCCGTATAACCGACTCAGTGCTTTCACCTCAGTGTTCAGGGTCCATGCCATATGGAACGTCCCCCATGCTAATAAGCACCACACTGTGTCATTTCCCCTCTGTGATTTTCTGGCTCAGGTTTAAGAATCTCTCCATCTTTCTTCCATCTGCCTCTCCTCTCCTCTCCTCTCCTCTCCTCTCCTCTCCTCTCCTCTCCTCTCCTCTCCTCTCCTCTCCTCTCCTCTCCTCTCCTCTCCTCTCCTCTCCTCTCCTCTCCTCTCCTCTCCTCCAAACCCCACCCAAACCCTCAGCTCCTTCAGTACCAATACCACCCTTCAAAATGGGGCCGTCAGGTCAGGTGTCCACAACGTATAACCATAGAGTAAGACAGAGTTACGACATTGAGGGGGCAGAAAAACTGCGCTCGAGCGCTGTTCATGGCATGCAGCCTGGACAGTGACAAGCTGGAGTCCCGCCCCCTACCAGGGCCCAGGAAATGATTCCCCGTTCATTTTCCTCATAGACATTTCAAAAAGTATTTAGCCTTGTACAAAGCCAACTCGAGTTGTGAGAAATCATGACAACAAACACAATTTTTCGAGCCGAACAAATAATTGTAATTATTGTGTTTACTGTCATGATTTGTCACAACTCGAGTTGGCTTTGTACGACGCTTAAAAGGTCTTTAAATAAATACTTTTTGAAATGATATGGGAAAAATGCATTGTGAATTATTTCCTGGGCCTGGCGTCGTCATGAAAGGGGGCGGGACTGTGACGCTCTATGTAGAAGAGCCGCCATTGGACTGGCCCCATGAAGTGAACAGAGTTGTCGTAACTCTGTCTTACTCTATGGCTCTGGGTATCACCTGCCCATGACATCATGGCTTCCGCGATGATGATCATCGTCAAAGATTGACAACACTAATCACACATGACATGAAGCAGCCCCTGGGAGACAATCGCAGAGTGTGTGTGTGTGTGTGTGTGTGTGTGTGTGTGTGTGTGTGTGTGTGTGTGTGTGTGTGTGTGTGTGTGTGTGTGTGTGTGTGTGTGTGTGTGTGTGTGTGTGTGTGTGTGTGTGTGTGTGCGCGCGCGTGTGTGTGCGTGTGCGTGCATGTGCGTGCGCGTGTGTGCATGTGCGTGCGCATGTGTGTGTGGGAGGCACAACCACAAGCACGTAACCCTGTGGGGCCTAATGAGCCGCAGCTTTATTTAAATGGTAAAGCCATGTTTGCACTTTTCAAAAGGGAGAGATGAGACATGCAGAAAGTGGGTCAGTTGAGTACTAGGAATACAGATGTGATGCAAAATGTGTTTTGTTTGACCTCATTAAAAGAGCACAAACACAAAATGTGTGCCACTGTGTGTACGTGGGCGATCGTATCAGGGGATGCATGTTTCTCCTCGCTTGCAAGTGCGCAATTGCGCATGCGTTCAGCTTAACAAATTAACTGCTCGTGACGGAACATTCCGCCAATTAGAATCCAACTGGCAACCACTATTGGCGGAACGTTACGTCAGATAAGCTTTATTATTGATATCAAACCAGATCGCTGATTTATTTATTTATTGGCTTGGCCTTTACTTCTTCAGCGATCCTAGGCCGGTTTTGCGCATCCGCAGTGTCATTCACTTCTTATATATATATATATATATGTATACAGCCGGACTTAAAAGCTGAATAACTCGGAGGTCTTTGCTGATTATCCGGTGATCCCGATTGGAACATTGGCGCTTTCTAGAGCAAGGATGGCTTCATTTTAGCTCGCTAGCATTGGCGCTAATTATTGAGTATCTAAGATGGCCGCCCAAGCCGGACGTGTATCCAGCGTGCAACACACTACGATGAAGTAGTTCCAGGTCGGCAGTCTAGCGTTGGTTCTTGTGTCCACCAGGTGGCAGTCAACTTGTTAAGGTATGCCTGTGTGTGTGTGTGTGTGTGTGTGTGTGTGTGTGTGTGTGTGTGTGTGTGTGTGTGTGTGTGTGTGTGTGTGTGTGTGTGTGTGTGTGCGTGCGTGCGTGCGTGCGTCTGTTGGGGAGGTTGGTTGGCGGGTGAATTTCGCACAGCCATTGAGTCTATTGAGGGCTATGAATAGAGGGAAAGTACAAAGCAAGCCTTGCAGGATTAATCCTTTTGATCACATTCACAAATGAGTGGCCTCCCACCTGAAAAGATATCTCTATGCAAAAGCTATCGCAAAAGGAAGGAAGGTTAGTGTGCGTGCGTGCGTGCGTGCGTGCGTGCGTGCGTGCACCGCACATGCATGTGTGTTTAGCTAGGCTATAGGCTTCACTATTGCTAATAATGTAACCTCCACACAGAGAGAAAAAGAAACAGCTGTACAGGAAAAAAGAGGAGAGAAGAGAAGAGAAGAGAAGAGAAGAGAAGAGAAGAGAAGAGAAGAGAAGAGAAGAGAAGAGAAGAGAAGAGAAGAGAAGAGAGGAGAAGAGAAGAGAAGAGAAGAGAAGAGAAGAGAAGAGAAGAGAAGAGAAGAGAAGAGAAGAGGAGAAGAGGAGAGGAGAGGAGAAGAGAAGAGAAGAGAAGAGAAGAGAAGAGAAGAGAAGAGAAGAGAAGAGAAGAGAAGAGAAGAGAAGAGAAGAGAAGAGAAGAGAAGAGAAGAGAAGAGAAGAGAAGAGAAGAGAAGAGAAGAGAAGAGAGAAATTATGTATACTGGCATATACCGTTACTACCCAGTAAAAATCGTATGTTAAAAGGAAGTTTTAAAAGCAAAAGGAGTGATATGAGTTCAACACAGCTTTCAGGAAGGAAAGGGCGAGAGAAAGATAACAGGAAGATGTCAGGAGGAGAGATATAAGGAAGGTCACTCTACGAGCGTGTGTGGTTGGGAAAGATTGCGGATGATGGTGGCTGTAAGATAAAGCAGACAGCTTTTATATCGCTCGCTGTCACGCCAATCAGCGAGTGTTTTTGTGAGTGCAGTGCACTCTGGATTCCCCTGAGGATAGTGGCACAAATCAGCAGGGGGGCATACGTGTTCCCTCGCCTACGCCTATACAATTAACACAGTGATGCGTTGACAAAAGGAATACAAACAAAGTCAAACGTAGGCTACAATTATGGAGCAGCACCAACAACAAACAAACATTACCTTGTATTTAAAATGTATATATTTATAATAATCATGAAGAACATATAGATTTAACATTTAAAACATTAAAATATCTGTAGGGGGGGAGTCCGCTGGCCAAGTGGTCCAGGCGCATGCCACATATAGGCTCTGGTGCGTCGGGTGTTCGAGTCCCGTTCATGATGACCTTTGATGCATGTCTCTCCCGTCTCTCTCTCGCCCTCTTTCCTGTCCATCTTCACTTGATACTATCAATAAAGGCAGAAAAGCCAAAAACAAAAAATCTTTAAAATCTTGGTAGAGTAGGGTAGGCCTACTATTGGCCAATCTGGATTGGAGGGGCACAAAGTCCAATCTGTGTGGGCGTTGCCAGAGCCTTAGATATAGACAGAGTTACGCAAACTGCGTTCATTTCATGGGGCCAGTCCAATGGTGGCTCTCCTACATAGACTTCTATTGAGAATGGAGACAACCAACTGGGACAAGTCCTGGACCGGAAGTAGGCAGAAATGCATTGGACTCAGGCAACAGCCCAGCTTTAATGATCTTAAATCTTAAAATAGCTCTTATTTGCGCCGCCCTCGTTGAAAACAATATATTTCCAACTCCAGCTTGTCCCAGTTCAGGCTGCATGAACAGCGCTCTAGCGCTCGGTTTCTGCCCCCTCAATATCGTAACTCTTCTATTAGATGGCTCTGGGCGTTGTCCCCCAATGCTCCCTTGTAGCGCCGCCATTGCATGAGGACGTAGGCAGGTGAAGCCTGATTTAAACTTTGTGTCGGGCTGTGTCACGCGCCAACTATAGCCGATCTACAAGCTCACAAGGCCTTGCGTCCGCAATGCGTCGCAGGGGTTCAGATTGGCTGTTTCCGGGCACGCGACAGAGCATAGCTTATCGCCACAGACATCAGCGAGGAGGCCTTGTAGCTTAAAACAGAACTGCTTTGAACAAAGTCACCTTTTGCTGCCCAAGGAAAGGAAAGCAGAGACATTACATTACCCTCGCAAATGACAAACTTGGTCACAGGAGATTATAAATACACCGTAATCCATGTGGATCCTTCAGTGTGTCTGTGAAGTGAACCGATAGGAGTTAGCATTACAAGCTAAGCTCTGTCTGTTTATTAGGCCCGATTTTATACCTCATCACACGATGATCTAGAACGATGGTTTTCATTCAACCAGTGGTCCGGGGTCCTTGAGGGGGTTCCGGGTGGTCCCCAGCTAAATGATGGAGAGTTGGTAACCAAATGGACCTTTATAGATCTTGAACTCTTGAGAGTGTAAAATGAAACCAAATGGACCAGTAAGGGTCAAGAGTTACATTATTGTTAAACATCTGTTTTACTTAATTTACAAGAAGTCTACACAATCAACAGGCCTTGATATGAAAATGGCTGAAAACCACTGCTCTACAAGCTCACAACGTGTCACACAACTACCGTTGCACGGCGGAGCGTAAATGAGGCATTGTGTGGTCACTGGTCAGGCAGGATTTACAGCCAAAAACACTCAGCTTCGGTATATCCGGAGCTTTGAAAGCTTTCCCACTGTGAGGTGAGAGATGGTCTCTCTCTCTGCCTGGACTTAAGATAGCAAAGAAACGAGACAGTTGGGGAAGAAGTAAGCCTCCACGGATTAGATGGCAATGGCATCCGTCTTCTGAAAGTCAACCTTTATTGAGCCTGCATTCAGAAAAATCCTCAGTGTTCCATTTTTGAGCGGTGCACACAACGCCGCTCCAATGCCTGGCTTTGTGCGTCCCTGTGTGTCTGTTTGGGGTATGAACAGTACCGCTGGGTGGCCTCAAATGGAACTGTTGAGGAGCTTACAGGCCCATTCACACTGATCACTATGGCTATAACGATACACAAGTATAACTAACAATAAAACAGTACAGTACAGTACAGTACAGTACAGTACAGTACAGTACAGTACAGTACAGTACAGTACAGTACAGTACAGTACAGTACAGTACAGTACAGTACAAAGTAAGTGCTGCAGAGTGTGCAGAGGGACAGGTCACCCTCCACATTGACCCAAATTATGTGAAAATAGGCTCATCACAATGGAAAGACAAAAGGCCTATTCATAGTCCAGTTTTCGGTGAAGAGTTGACCACCGAAAACTAGAACATGACGTCCCGCCGCGGTGGTCACCGCTCACACACACACATCACTCTGTTTTTACTATATTTGGGCAGCTGTGGCTCAGGAGGTAGAGCAGGTCATCCAATGATCTGTGGGTCCGCGGTTCAAATCCCGGCTCCTCTTGTCCACATGTCGAAGTGTCCTTAGGCAAGACACTGAACCCCACCTTGCTTCCAGTGGTCACACCATTTAGTCTAGTAGCCAGCCCATAGAGCCCCATTGTGAACCCGGACATGTTGAGTACACCAAGGTTTTATGTTATAAATGTTGAGTATGGGTCCCCAGCATGTTCTACATGCCGGATGCTAACTTGCATATGTTGAGCAATTTTCATAATTGGCATAATATGTGACCATACCATTAACAACCTATAGAAGGCAAAAAAGTCAAAATTTCATCATGCTTTATGTAGCATGCGTGATGTGTCAAACTAGGGGGTTTTCATGATGCTGAATCCATTTCAAACATTAATTTTGCAAAGAAATACTCATTGGGCTAAAAATGTCACAAATGTGCACATTTGGGCAAGTGGGCATGGCTGTTTTAAGCCCAATGAATGTTTTTTTTTTTGCAAAACTAATGCTTGGAATGGATTCAGCATCATGAAAACCCCCTAGTTTGACACATCACATGCTAGATATTGGTGTGTGAATGTGGGAAGTGAGGACGTTGATTGTTCACCACTTCACCTCCCAATGAAAGAATGAATGGACCATTGTAAAGTGATTTGAGTAAGCACAGAAGAGTGCTATAAAAATGCAATCCATTATTATTATTATTATTATAACCACCGTTTCGGTGGTCAACTCTTCACCGATAACTGGACTATGAATAGGCGTTTAGTCTTTCCATTGTGATGAGCTTATTTTCATTTGGGTAAATGTGTTGTTGTTACTGATACGCTTGGAAAGGAGCCAGCTTAGATGGTTCGGACATCTGGTTAGGATGCCTCTCGGGCGTCTTCCTAGGGAGGTCCTTGATGCACGTCCCACTGGGAGGAGATCCCAGGGCAGACCAAGGACCAGATGGAGGGATTATGGGCCCAATTTTCGTCCATGCTAAACAACCCCTTATCCCTAAACTATTTTGCCTTTTTTAACTATTTTGAAAATAGTTTTTGAATAGATCTACATCGACACGTTGTGAGCGTGTAGATTGGCTATTTTAAATATTCAAAAATGTTTTTCAAAATAGTAAAAAAGGCAAAGTAGTTTAAGGATAAGGGGTTTAGCCCATCTCTAAACTGGCCCTGGAACGCTTCAGGATCCCCCAGGAGGAAGTTACTAATGTTGCTCTGGAGAGGGAAGTCTGGAGCTCTTTGGTGGAGCTGTTGCCCCTGTGACCCGACTATGGATAAGCGGTTGAAGATGTATGGATAGATGGATGGAATCTTCACTGAAAACTGGACTATGAAAATGCCTTAAAACCTCTTGAGCCCCAATCCCCCGCCGACGGGGGCAGAGGCTGTCCACCTCATGAACAGCTCTCAGCGGGTAAATGAGGCTGGTCAAGGTCTTAGGTTCCAACTCCGATATACCCCCCTGGGGTTTAAGAGGTTAAGGTTCGGTCTCCGACGGCCAGCACCACACAGGAAGAGAGACTCTGCTCAGCCAGCGGTCAGCGGGCATTGACCTGTGCTCTGCTATCTGACCGTGTCCATAACAACATCCATCCTTCTAAAGCCCCGCCTGCCTCAAACACTGCTTCTCTGTCACAAAACACACTCACAGGCCACAACCACACACGCACACACACACACACACACCACCATCACTGCTCCTCTGTCTGCCAGACCAACCACACACACACACACACACACACACACACACACACACACACACACACACACACACACACACACACACACACACACACACACACACACACACACACACACACTCCTAGGCTCTTCCTACTCTCCTAGGCTCTTCCTACAGTACTACTTGGGTCACACAGAGATCGGAAAAACATTCCTCAAATTCCACCCATAGCTTTAAATCCCCCCCCCTCCTCCTCCTCAATTTCTGATTCTTCATGCATGAGGCGTACGATGGATGTTTGTGCATTAAAAATGAGAAATAAGTAGAATGCCTCGGCCGAGCACGTAGCCCACATGCAGCACAATAAAGTTCCCCAACAAACAAGCCGTGAAGCGCACAGCAGTGACAAGGGCTATAACTCATTTAGAACTGAGGCCGATTCTAAAAACATGTCTTCTAAATCAGACCGTTTTCTCTTTTCTGAAAAATCTATGTTTCTATATCAGTGGTGCTCAAACTATTTCATGTGAAGGACCCCAAAAGTATATGTAATTTGCTCTGAAAGAATATATTCAAAGATTTGCACCACATTTTCAAGATTTTAAAAAAATAGCAGATCTACAGATCACGCATGTATATCTGCTATTTTTCAATAGCTAAAGTATAACATAATGCTTAAAACTTAAACACCAAAAGGGGTTGGCGTCCTGAATAGGATAAGCAGATGCAGGGCACACAGGAAGCCACTCTCCTAAAGGAATTAATTTGTAGCCTGAATATGTCACGCAAACCCTTCATACTATAAATGCCACACATACGCAGCGTTCGACAAACAAACAACAACGTTCCACACGTCAGATGCATTCTTAAAACGAGTCAAACGACAACTCGTCATCAGCGCAAACACAGATGACTGCATTAATGCAGCTTGAACCACTAACAAGACCAGGGCTCATCACTATTATGCTGCATGGCTTGTGATTGTCATTTTGTCAAAATTAAATGTTTGCCACGGATACATGTACAACATGACCGGATTATATTACCAGAAACCCATAAAGAGCTAGTCCTGAATGACCATAACAGGTCTGTAACTCTGAGAGTGTTTAAATGGAACCAAAATGATTAGGTTCTATTTGTACACTCTCAGAGTTAATATTAAAATACAACATTACATTTCAGAACCACTAGTACTAGTTGGGACTCCTAATATGCCATGGTGTCGTAGTAAATAAGTGTATTTCTAAAGAAAACCTGGACACTTGACATTCAGTAATGGGTATTATGATCAAAATAAGATTATAATGGTGTGTTTAAAACTAGAAAATCTAGAAATTGCCACGAACGAGCGCAAGTCTTTGCCACGGACACATTTCTGAGTACAGACATGTTGATGATCCCTGGACAAGACTATTCCATATCTCTCTCTCTCTCTCTCTCTCTCTCTCCCGTTACCTGCCACTGTGTAGACTCCATCAGATGCCCACAGATGCTATCATCTGTGCCAGTCGTGCCCGCTGCTGCTAGATAGATTAGGATGATGGCTCAAAACAAGAGACAGAAGCTCCGCCAGCACATCAGTCACTTCACCTCCTTCCTCCACCTGACTGGCTCTCTCTCTCTCTCTCTCTCTCCTCCCCCACCTCCACCTCCCACCCAACCACCCACCCACCTCGTCCTCCTCCTCCTCAGTTCGTCAAGCCACCGTCCTCTCCATTTGAGAAGTCAAGTCGTGAGAGATGCTGTTTACCTTCTTCCGATCATGATCTGCGCTTTGTTTGTGGTGCTTGGCTCAAAATGGGTAGCACACGGTTGACGCAAATAAACACATGATGCAAGCATGCAGGGCAAAACACACCGCGTACGTGTGCACACAACAATGAGAGCGGCGGCTGCACACACACACGCACACGCACACACGCACACACACACACACACACACACAGACCTGTGGCGTCCAACGTCTCTTCGATGAGCGGCGGTAAGCTGAGTCCGTCCATGGTGGCCCCCCTCCTGAAGGCTGCAGGAGAGGAGAGAGAGAGAGAGTAGGCGAGAGGGTCAGAGGCTCCACACACCCACATCGGCAGCATCAAGAGAGAACAATACAGGGAACATTGCAGTATAGAGTGTGTGCGCATGGACATACACGCACGCACACACACTCACACACTCACACACTCACACACTCACACACACACACACACACGCACACACGCACACACACACACACACACTCACACACTCACACACTCACACACACACACACACACACACAAACAAGCTGTACCTCCTCGGGAGAATTGCTAGGATCCGGGCAGCTGAAAAGCCTGAACTGAGCGGACTCAGCGGAGCGTGGGAGAGATGCCGAGAGGAGGGAAGTGGGGTGGAGCAGAGAGAGAGGAGAGAGAGATGCTGGTTTCCAGACAGCAAGCACGCTCTGTCACACTATCTGTTGCTCTCTCTCTCTCTCTCTCTCTCTCTCTCTCTCTCCTCTCTCACTTTCACTCTGTGTTGCTCCCTCCCCTTTCTCTCATTCTCTCTCTCCCGCTCTCTCTCTGTGTCTCACCCACTCTAGTATTTCTGTACTTAGCTCTTGTTTCCACTCCGTTTTTCAGTGCCCTTGAGTTCTTTGTTTCCTGCACGCACACACACACACACACACACACACACACACACACACACACACACACACACACACACACACACACACACACACACACACACACACACACACACACACACACACACAGTGGCTCAGTCAAATCAAATGTATTTACCTATAATGAGATCCAGACGTGCTGTTGCAGCAGCAGGTCTGACGGCTATACAGATTACTGATCATTTCCCTCCCATTGTTCACTGCCTCTCCAACTCATGACCACAGCACTCTTCTCTCTCAACCTCCACCCCCCCCCCACCCCCTCCCTCTCTCTCTCTCTTTCTCTCTCTCTCTCTCTCTCTCTGATGTCTTCCTCGTTCACTCTCTCCCTATGGTCCCCTTTCATCTCTCACCCTCCCTCTCTTAGTCTCTAACATTCCCTCTTTTTATGTACTTCTCGTCAGTCAGTCAGTCAGTCAGTCAGTCAGTCAGTCTGTATTTATGTGCAAAAAGAAGAGTGACTGATGTAAGCAGCATCTGAAAAACCTTCTCACTCCTTTTCGCTACCCACGTCTCTCTCTCTCTCTCTCTCTCTCTCTCTCTCTCTCTCTCTCTCTATCACATATCTGCCAGCTTATCAACCTCACGTAACAGATAGAAAAATGTGAGGTGTGTCATGACACATTCAGGAAACTTGAAATTGTGGACGGACAAGATAGAGGAGAGGAGAGGAGAGGAGAGGAGAGGAGAGGACAGGACAGGACAGGACAGGACAGGACAGGACAGGACAGGACAGGACAGGACAGGACAGGACAGGACAGGACAGGACAGGACAGGACAGGACAGGACAGGACCTCACTTGACCCCTTGCCAAAGTCAAAGGATGTTCTTGTCACAGTGCAGGAAGTGAGATTTACACACACATTATCATGTCATATCATGTGTGTGTGTGTGTGTGTGTGTGTGTGTGTGTGTGTGTGTGTGTGTGTGTGTGTGTGTGTGTGTGTGTGTGTGTGTGTGTGTGTGTGTGTGTGTGTGTGTGTGTGTGTGTGTGTGTGCACGCGAGTCCTGATCCCAATGGCCTTTGCTGCGTATCACTCCCCATCTCTCTCCCCATTTCCTGTCAGCTTACTATCAATAATAAAGGCATAAAAGCCCCAAAAAACGGATAAATAAATATGCTTTCAAATATGGCCAATGTGAAATGTGTTATTTTAAAATGTGTTATAGTGTGGGTGGAAATATTGATGGTGCTGCTGACTGAATACATGTGCTTTCAAATATGGCCAATTTGAAATGTGTATTTGCAGTTATTTTGCAGTGTGGGTGGAAATATTGATGGTACTGACGTGTCACTCTGCTGGTACGTCTGTGAAGAAAGAACTGTGTGAAGTGTTTTTTCTGTTTGGCTCACGTCATAATGGAGTCTGCAAATAAGTCTCGCTGCTCGTATAACAAGAAGGGTGCGGCTTAACTGGCTGGATGATTGAAATAATTCTAAACTAGAAAAAGTGCCCTTCTGGGCACAGGCCTCCACCAGGAGGATAGGAGTGTGTGTGATGTTTGGCAAAATGTTTAGGAGTGATATAAACATGTTTGTTTGTTTTTTGCAACAATTCTCTTCATTGTGTTGAGGAAATGCAGTCAGATCACTCATAGCATCTCTGAGGATAGAATTCTGGATGAGCAGGACATCCAGAATTTTGTACAAAACGGGCCACTCCTGAAGACTTTGGAAGGCAATCTTAGCCAATCAGTGTAGAATCTGAGAAATCAAACAGACTCGTCTTGATCACATGACTACAGAGATCATGTATACCGATTTGCATGAGATTTGGATGAAATCTGTGCGACTAATACAGTATAAACAATGTGTTTTGCAGAAATCTGCCTCATGGTGGCGCTATAACCGGCAGATGTGGAGGGATGCAGGGAAAATGTTTTTCCATGCCTCTAGGGTGTGCGCATACAAAGTTGTAAACAGAACGATGCAGTTATAGGTCAAAACAGGAATTGCCCTGTTATAGCGCCACCATGAGGCTGGTTTGGAAAATAAATTGTGTAATGTCGTCCTCAGCCTAGTGGAAATGTGCGTGTATAATTTCACGGAAATTGCACACTGTTTGTGATTTGTGGCATTTTGTTCGAAACGGACCAATCATGTGAGCTTTGGAAGCGAATCTTAGCCAATCAGGAAGGAAGATGGGAAATGGTGCAGATCCGTGTTGATCACATGACTATGGAGATAGTGTATACCGAATTGTGTGATGTATGGATAAAATGTGTACGAGTAATCTACAGAAAAGTGTTTTGCCTAAATCGGCCTCATGGTGGCGCTATAACAGGCCGTTGAGGAATATTTGGGGCAGGGGTTCGTCGTTGGCATCCAGGGAGTGTGTGTGCAAAGTTTGGCATGGATCGGGCCAACGGTGCCGGAGATTAGCTAGTAACAGACGGACGGAAGGAAGGAAGGAAGGACGGACGGACGCACACACACACACACACACACACACGGACGGAGTGCAAAACATATATGTATTGCCCCCAGTCGGGGGCCTATGGGCTGCAGCCCACCCTAGCCCAATGGTAACCTGGGTGAGTGGCAAATCGAGTAGCAAAGTGAGTTTAACATTGTTTAACGTCGTTTAATGCAATCAGACAGGACTTTTCTATTTGGACGTATGGGCTGTCAAGACCAGAAAGTCATTTTTTTGCCACTCAGTCAGTAGGCGTTCCTGCATAACTTCCGGGTATGATGATATGATCTCATGCGCTGCACCCTGATTTGGCTATAGTGTTATCTAACTTGCCAAATGTCAACAACAGAAAAGCAGTGAATTGACTCGTCAATCTGCATTGACCACCAAGACAGTATAGGATAAATTAATCCAACATTGACCACTATACAAGACAGTATAGGATAAACTAATCCATACCAAGTATTTCCTGGAAACTGGTGGTGGCTCCACCTGTTTGTGTCGTTGAACATCATTTCCTCTCCTTCCTCTCCTTTCCTCTCCTGCGCTGTGAAGGCAGACAGAGGAAACAGTCAACTATAGCACTAAATGATTGATGACATTAGGGTTGACCGGATCCGATCACGTGATCGGAAATCTTATATAATAACCATGTTATAACCATATCATGATATTAGACTGGACATTGTGATTTTGTTTATTGTACTATTGTGATATGGCATAAATGTTCTATAAAAATCGGCAAAATCAAATGAGCGGAATCGGACCGGGAACAAAAAAACGTGATCGGGACATCCCTGTTGATGCATATGGAAATAATAGCCAAATGCAAAGAAACAAAAAAACACGTTTCAATGTGAATGTTGCAGCTGGTCAGATGTTGGCTGGATGATGCAGTGTGTGTCTGGCAGAGGAGACGTTTGTTCCTGAACACAGAGCGGTCTAACTTGTTACTGTGTAGGTCATACGGGCGGACACCCTCTTCCACTCATACTGCTGTCGTTGTTTTGTCCATATTCAACCAGCAGTATGCATGGAAGCCATGCATACTGGCCAAAGAGCTACGGAATGTACGCCTACTCGCCACACGCAACCACGCCCGCGCGCGCGCACGCACGCACGCACGCACACACACACACACACACACACACACACACACACACACACACACACACATAAAGCACTGCCTGTTCTTTCTTTTTTTTACCCTGGAGTAATTTGCATTTCATGTTTGTGGTTTCTTGATAATCAACCATAGTGGAATCACCGGTTTCAGCGACTGTGTTTACATTACGGCTTCTCCTTCATGTATGTCTTACTCATAAAATGTGTGGCATGAAATAGGATAATGGTTGGAATGCATGCATGCATGCAGTCTGTATTATACTGACAGGGTTGTGCTGTGGATTGTTTTGTAGTGTGGGCTAAGTCACGCACATGTGCACGCGAGCAATGACTGATTGAAATAACCTCGTATAAATGTAGACCTATTTATTAACCCACAATATACCATTTTGAGGGGCGCTAGCCCCTCCTATGCCCAGCTGTGTGTGTCTGTGTGTACCCCATAGCAATGATTTGATTGGCTGATCACCCCTTAGAGATGATTTGATTGGCTGAGTAAAGTACATATTGAAGTTAAAAGTGAGGGCGCAAATTGTGATTGGCCAGAATGAGATGATGTATGATGATAAGAGCGCCCCTCACTTCACACAGGTGTTATTTGTGTTACTTTTGTGTGATACTGTAACTGTAGTGTGATACTGTAGTGTGGCGCAGTAGGGAAATTCATTTGCAAAAGAATGAAAACAGACAGCTGAAATGGGGACATATGAGGTTTCTGCTCGATAGCAACGATATGCTTCTTTAAGAACTAGCATTCATCCCTTCTCCCATTCATTTCAGTCCTTTATTTAAGCTACCCTCAGGCACATGTTCAGATAGACCTTCATTTACAATAGGGTGTCAAATTAACAACATAGGAAAATACAAATAAGGAAAGAGACGAAAGAAAACAAAAAGAAAGAATGAAACCAAAAAGAAAGAAGAGACCAAAAAGAAAGAAAGAAACCAGAACAGAACAGAGTCATAATAGCTATTGAAGTTATACAAACCAGTCCTGTTTCCCCCAAAGTCAGTGGCCTAGAAAGACGTTAGAGTGACCATCCAGTTATATGGGTTTGTCATTGAAGCACCCCCCCCCCCCCCAAAGTCATTCAGTAATCAGTTCATCCAGTGATGTAAAGCAGCATATTGCATTGTAAAGCTAGCCTCGCGTTGTGATACTAATATGCATATGCAATAGGGGCGGGTGAAGTGTGGCTGCGCCAGGCTATTGTAAAGCCACTTAATGTGTTCCTCATACAAGAGAGGGGGTAGTAGTGCAAGGCCAGCGTTTCAGCTCAACTATCTTGTTTGTGGACTCAACGAGCTGTGTAATTACTCCACAGAAGAGACAACGTATCATTGTCACTGTCAGCCGGCTGTGTAACAGAATGTGTGAACTACTATAAAAGACAGTGCTTCTCAACCCCACAATTCACCATTTGTCAGCCTTCTGATTGGTCCCTGACTGACTATAACCAGCAGGCTCATTCTGTCTTGTTCCGCCCTGTTTCCGCCCTGTTTAAGTTGAATTTGCTAAAACATCATTTTTGGAAAAAACTAAAACAAACATGATATGCCCAGTCACCATGCTGCATCTGTGATGTTCCTTTTTACTGACACCAAGCTTTAAATAAGAATTGAATGCACATAATATCAATACGAAGCAACTGAAAAACACGTTATTTCAATGGTAGTGGATGGAGAGACAGGATTTTTGTCCAACCACGAAACGGCAACAAATGGCTGCGAAGAGCGGCACAACCACGGGCTTGACAAAGGGTGAATTCACTTTCCAGCCACTGGGCTGCCTGCCTCGCCTTCACGCTACATGGTTGCTTAGCAACTAAAGGAAATTGGAGGTGCCTTTGAATTGGGGTTAACGAGTTGCTATATGAAGACCAGAAGCATAATGAATGATGAATGTTTCCCAGAGCTGGATTTTGTTGAGAAATTTAAACCACACACACACACACACACACACACACACACACACACACACACACACACACACACACACACACACACACACACACACACACACACACACACACACACACACACACACACACACACACACACACACAGTTTGATTTTTGTTTGTTTGTTTCAGTGCAAATGGAACAAGGAACTTGTACAAGGGATGTAAAGGAAGTTGACTTGTTGTTTGAGTGAGCACAGTACGCAAGTATTGTTTCCGTAGGAGACGAGACGGGAGAGGCGGCTTTTGATTGGCAGAGGTGGGCCATCAGCCAATGGTTGTAGACATGCCGAAGGTACAGAACGTATGGGGGACGAGGATTTACGATTCTGTCCCCATCGGACCATAACTCGGACGGCGCTGAGTCAACTCAAGCGAACTTCAGGGGCGACTGTGGCTCAGCACTTTGTCACCTGTTGGTACCCTAAACACAACAGACATGGTACCCTAAACACTGTAGACAGACATAGGGACATACATAGTGAGGGACAGACACACAGGGTCCTTGGAGTGGCTGCACCACTCAAAATGTAAGTAGCTTACTATGAAAATAGCCGATCTACAAGCGTTGTGAGCTTGTACTTGTAGAAAGGCCATTTTCACTATTAAGGCTAAATTCCCTTT